>NC_047659.1:73023375-73623375 GCF_011762505.2 Arvicanthis niloticus
TTTAACAAAGTAAATTTTACAATCATACATTTTGTAGTAATTTTTAATATGTTGAAATGTACACCTAGTTGTTATTTTTATGTAGAAATTGCTACACTTTCCTTGGTAATACAGTCTTGACCTCAGTTCTCTAGTCAATGTAATTCTACCAACAAAGACAACCTCTTTTATTCTAACCATCCTATTCTTGGCATAGAGAAAATAGATACAACTCCTTAAATGCATGTAGGTTAAAAGAAAAAAAATTATTAGTACCCAAAATGAATGTAAATATCTTATGAAATATACTAAAGAAAATATCTCTTGGCTGTATACAAATAAAGAAGCAAACAATGGCAAAAAAAAATCTTTTAAAGTCAGATTTTTTTCAGTTTCAATTTTTTCATTGTGGCATATTTATAGATAAGAACTAAGCATCAAAGGTTTCTATGCTTTTTATCATTGTTTTCATTTTCTTTACAGCTCACATTTGGCTTATTAGCTAAGTCACTAACAGTTTGTTTCCTGAAACCATTATTATGTACTTATGAGTATCATTTTTCTTTATATATCCATTTTTACATTATCATCTACCAAATATATCTCAAAACTATGCCTTATGTTTTTCAACCACTTTAACCAATTTGGTGTAAAATAACAATTTGTCTAGCAAAGATTATTAGAAAAATTCTAATTATAGACAGAATATAGGGCTATCCTAGCTAATATTTAGAAATTTCTTATATTGCATAGACCATCAGAGTTTTAGATTTGTAAACTCTGCTACACCTATTTCCTCACTGTACACAAATGGTAATGTTATTAGTAACCATTAGTATGTTACATAAACCATTAGCATATTCAGAGTAGATTTCTGTATGGAATCATCACTAAGGGCTCCAAGCTATTATGAGTGTGTACATTCTCTTTGGAATATTTCATTTTTACCCTAAGATTTCATTATTCAGGGAACTTTATCAAAACTGAGGCACAACTTAATTGAAATAGAATGATCATGTTTTAACTTGGACCAGCAGGTTGTTCTTCAGTGACAGAGTCTGGAGAAAGAGAGCCAGAAGATCAGAAGAAAAAGACGATAAACTATAGAAAAGATAAGAATGTTTGGGATCAGAAAGTCTTGCACAAGTTATGTCTTATGCCAAGAAAGCTAATTAAGAAATGCACCATTTTGTATACTGTTACTGGAAGAGAAACTCATCAAACAATGTTTCACAAGAAGAACACTGGGTATTTAAAGAACATTACACCTCAAACGCAGAGTAACCTTGATACTAGTAAGGCTAGTTTCTTTGGATGGGAAGAGGTATGTTTCCAAGATCTGAAGCCAGAGCGTCTGAAGGCTCTAGCCACAGGCTATTACTGGTTCTTTCAAGCATGTTTCTGGTTTTGAGATGAAGCTAGGTTTCTTATCCTTCAACTAGAATCTAGTTTAAATTCTTAGGACCTGTAGGGTGTATCATGGGTACTATGTACATTTTGGCTAATATCCACATATCAGTGTGTACATACCATGCATGTCCTTTTGGTTCTGAATTACCTCATTCAGAATGATACTGTCTAGTTCCATACATTTCCTTACAAAATTCATGATGTCTTTGGTTTTAATAGGTGAATATATTCCATTGTGTGGATGAGCCACATTATCTTTATTCTTCAGTTGAAGGACATCTAAGGATCTTTCCAGTTTCTGGCTATTACAAATAAAGCTGCTATAAGCATAGTTGAGAAATTGTCCTTGTGGGATGGTGGAATATCTTTTGGGTATATGCCTAGGAGTAGTATATCTGGGTCTTGAGGTAGAACTATACCAAGTTTTCTGAGAAACTGCCAAATTGATCTCCAAAGTGGTTGTACAAGAATGTCCTTAATCCTCTAAAGACTTGACACCCAGGGGAAGGTGGATAACTGGGAGGGCACCCTTTCAGAGTCAAAGAGGAAAGGGGAATCAGGGGAAGAACTCTGCAAGGGAAGACCATGATGGGGGTCAATATTTGGGATGTTAATAAATAAAATAATTAATTAATAAATAATACATGTGAAATTTCTAGGCACACATACACATAAAATTCCAATAAGTGCAGTTTAATAAATATATTGAATACATAATTTTTATCTGTTACATGTTAATGGTTATTTGTAAGGCCTTATAGGAAGCTCTAACATAATTAGAAAAAAAATTCAATAGAGAAATAGGCATGTAACGTGATACAGTCTCAGGAAGAAACCTACTTACATTCTGAATGCTGTATTCAGACAATGCTTCTTTTTATATATTCGAATATGAGAAATACAAAAATATGATAATTTCACATGACTTATTTTCATATACTTCTCTTATGGTAATATAATAACCATTTCAGAAGCAAGCACTGTTAATTTTCAACTACATATGCTTAATTAACCCATTTTCACACTTTTCCTGACACCGACAAGTGCACACAAACTAAGATAATTATTATGAGATTGTTTATGAAGCAGAATATTAGAAACTTATATGCATTCAGCAATAAAGTTATAATCAAACTAGGTAGCTGATTTTATAAGATTTTGTGGCATAAAACAGTAGTGTGGCATAAACATGTAGGTGCATATATCTCTGTGGTAAGGTACAGAGTTATCTGAGTCCATACACAGGACTGAACTAGCTGGGTCATATAGTAGTTCTATTTTTATATTTTGGAGAAATTTTCAAACTGACTTCCACAATGTATTACATATACCACCTCTAACTGTGAATGATGGTTCCTTTCTCTGTACATCCTATCCTAATTTATTGTCAGATTTGTCAATGATAACTATTCAGACTTGATAAGAAGTTATCTTAATGTAATTTTATTTTGCATCCCCTAATGGCCAGAGTTATGAAACACTTTCAGTTTGAGCAGTGAATAGATGTATAAAAATATATTCAACAGAGGAAGCACACATCCCAACAAGAAATTCCACAGCTTCCATTCTAAATGATTATTGTAACGCTGCAGAAGTTCACTGGGAGGCATAGAGTTTGGATCTGGTTAATTTCTATGTGTGATGAATTTTATTTGTAACCTTTCTTTAAAGAATAAAGTTTATAAAACAACAACAAAAAATAAACAAACATAAAAGAATAGGAAATCAAGCAACAACATCAATAACAATACTCTGTACTGTCTAAAAGGTTGGCAAACATGATCACAGCTGACATTTTCTCAGGAGCAATCCCAAGATGATAGAACGGTTTGTAAGGCTGTTGTCTTATAAAAACAGAAAAAAAAAAGAAGAAGAAAAACACAAAAGACATGTGTGAATGCAATGAGAAAGGATGTGAATTGATGTATACATGCTTCCATTGAGTTCATTCATGTGGACATTTTCATAATTGTGTCTAAAGTGACTACTTAAATGTAAAATATAGTTCTCTTGATGAGACAAATTCTAGTCAAAGCCCATATTGAAGATTCAGAGGCAATGTAAAAGGTAACATTCATTCATAGAAAATAGGAGGATAAAGGATTAATACTAGGCAGAAAAAAAAAAAAAAAAAAAAAAAAACAACTCTGAGTGGTTCTGACCGAAACAATTAATAGGTGATTATTCATTCATTTCAGTAAAGAATTATTTTTTTACCTTTAATACAAGTGCATTGCTAAACTGGTATGCAAACTATGCAGAAAAAAGTAAAAGCTGACTCTAAATTCTATACAATTTTCTTAAGCATCCACAGAGGAAGACGAAAGCTTCTGAGGAAAGAAGGCAGTTTTAAAACAACAAGAGTAGTCCCAGATGAATGAATGATTATATCACATCAGAAAGAGTTATACTAGCAGTTTCCACACCTATGTACTCAATAAGTTTCTACCCATCCAAGGACCTGTGCTTTTAACAGGTTAAATAATAATAATAATAATAATAATAATAATAATAATAATAATAATAATAAACAACTTGACAGTGCCCTTGGCTACACAGATATTGTATCTTGCATTAGAAGAAAGATACACATCACACACACACACACACACACACACATATCACAAACACATAATAATAAGGTACCTTGGAGGTGTGGTAAAAAGAACACAGGATAAAGAGGGAAAGATAGTATGCACGAGTAAGTGATACTTCATACAAGTGATCATAAAGAACCTTTCTCACAATGGGGTTCTGAGCTCAGTGTCAAGGTAAAACTTGAGTGGCAAAAGAAAAAAAAAGACTGTCAGTAAAATGAAAAAAAGATTAAAAATCTTATGTATAGGCTGCATAAGACAGAAAGAAAAGCTATTTTGTAGTCAACACATTTTGCTTTCTGAGAGTGAAAAGAAAAAAACTAACAAAACCAAAATTTTCCCCCTGAGTTTCTGTCACTAGAAGTCTATAGGGAGTGGAAAATACTTTTTTTTTTTTTTAAAGAAAAGCATATTTAAGAACAGTTTCTCCTGATGCACATTTTATTTGTACACACTTTTGTTTCTAATATCTAAAATGGTCAACAAAAAACTTAAGTAGAAACTTTAAATGATTACACTTTATATAAATGTAAACTTTAGAGAAATCAAAGAATATTTGAATTTATTTTTGTGTCCTGCAATTATTAGTGTGGCCATACTTCTGAGCCAGTACCCTAATGAGAGACAGGGAAGCACTTGTCAGTATTTGCTCAGCTCGGAGAGAATCTGGCCAGTCCAATATGCCAGCAGAGCATGTGTGGATTAAATGGCCACACATGAAAAGATTGCATTAGCCAAAATTCCCAGTTAATACAAAAGAAAGAAAAGATAACATATTCTTGGTTTGACTCTTACTGCACAAAGAACTAAATTATAAACCCACTCCAGCTACTGAAGAAACTATTATTTCCATCAATGTAGTCCTGTTACAATTCTTTTTTTACTTAGTAATGCCTGAATTCCCATTAGTGAGTGGAAAACATTGTCGTTGACACCAGACTAATGTCTGAAGTAAATTTCCTCTGATGTGACTAAATTAATCTCTCCCTATAATTATCCTTTGCCCTAACGTTACTGTCAGTTTTTGACATTTTCACCCTTAGAACTATTGTCAAACAAATTGGTTTGAATAAAAATTAAATGTTATTCTTGTAGTTCTGTCTGAATATATGAACACAGGCAAGCATAATACCTAAGAGATAGGCAGTGGTCTATGGACATGACCTTCCATTCAGGGAAGCACTCAGACTGTTTCTGGCAAATTACCATTACTCCCTCTTATTTAACAGAAAGCAGATAGAACAGTTTATAGAATCAGGCGAAATGAGGTTAAAAGTCTGTTCCTGCCACTTAGAATTATATGAAATTGGACAAATGAGTCATTTTTTCCCAAACCATTTTCTTCATCTGTTGAATGAGGTTATTAATGATATGTTTCTCCAAGGACAGTTGGAAGAATCACATCGATCTAAATTTCTAGGGCTATATCAATAACATACACTACTTTCCTTTCTACTATCTAATTTCCTTCAATCATTATATGAATTAATAGTGGTACAAAGTGCACAAAATTATAATGCAACTAAGAAAGTATTTGCATAAGAAACTCAATTCTAGATGACTGGGAGACTATACTTTAAATTCGTGACTGTATTTGAAGATTTCTGAGAAGATTACACTGTTTATAAGCACAATTAATATAAACCATCACTTTTATAAACTTCTAAATTACACAATGAAGTATAAAATAATGGCATTTTATAATTAAGAAAATGCTATCATTAGAGTGGACTGTAAGCTTCCAGAGAGTTGCCTTATTATACTATAATTCTATTATAAGCCAAATATAATTTAGTATCAGTTTCATATCAGTATTATATGGCAGAGATACCTATCATCCAAATTCTCATTCTTGCTTTTTGATTTGCATGAAAAATTTAAAAGGTATTTTGTATTAAATTGTTAATTCCTGAGTCACATATTATCTACAAATAAAATGTATTTAATGTACAACATAAAAGCAAAAGGACTATTTGGTAAAAAGAATGGAATCAACAAAAGGAAGCCGAAGAACCGTGGTGGCCATTGAGGAACAGGGATGAATAAGATCAGAGTATTTGTGACTTACATGTGTGAAAGTGTCATAATTATGGAGAAACTCTGGTTTTGCTGACTTCAGTGAGGAATTCCTCCCTACTTTTCACTAATCTACCCAAATGGGATAAATTCCATCATTGCCTTCAGTTGTGTACTGTCTGTTGAACTCAACAAACTCCAGTGGATGCTACTTCACAGAGATGACCCTGAATAAACAAAGTGAACTGCACAATAAAACTAAAAGTCACAGTTTGGAAAAGAAACAATAAAGGAAGAGGTGATTGATATAAGATAAAAGAAGACAAAAGAGAATGCATATGTAGACCAGTGGTGTTCAAACAGAGGCCTGTTAATATAATTACTCATGTTGTGGTGGCCTCATCCAAAAAAATATTTTTATTCCTAATTCATATTTGCAATTGTATTACTGTTGTGAATTGTAATGTTAATATATAACAGGCAGGATATCTGACATGAGACCTCTGAAAGAGTTATGACCTAAAGTTTGACAATCACTGGTTTTAGATTAACCAAAATGTATTATATCAATGCACAAAATGTTGAAAATTAACAAAGTAAGAAATCAGTGAATTGAAAGGTACTTTAATGGGATTCACCTAATCATGCAGCAGTGTACAGATATATTTTCATCTCTCCAACTACCTAGGTTAAAAGAGGCTATGACCAAAGCAGTGTGTGTATGTGTGTGTATGCATGTTTGTGTGTGTGTAAAATAAATTATGAAAAATAAAAATATGCATTCTAATTACAAAAAATTATTAGGAATTTGGATATTGGTAAATATAGCAATCAAAAAGAGAAGGGACTCTAGATAGATAGCTATCTCAAACTAACTGAATATTGTCTTAAAATGTGGATGGAAAATATTTTTCTATTCATTGATTTGTTTGTGTGTTTATTTATATAAAAATCTCTTATAATGTTAATAGTATGGTTCAATTTTTACCCAACTCTTCACTCATAATCAGTTTTCACTCAGTAACTTACTGTTTCACCTAATTATAAGGAAATAAAATTGAATTATTACTTTTTAATTTTATGATTAATATAACATACCCCTTAACATCTTTTCTGTGTCTATGATTTCAATTATAAAAAACTTCAAAATGACATTTGTTTTTAAATAGATTCAATATTATTTCATAGATTTTTAGGAAATGGCTGTCTTCCCTCCAGTCACAGATCCCAGTTTCAGTACTCTTGATTTTTCTGTGTTGTAGCAATTAAAAGAAATATCAACTGGCCCCGTTTTTTTCTATACTACTTTTTCTCATGCTTTATCTTAAAATAATTTGTTTATATATCATTATCTATGAAGAAAAAAGGTCCAATTATATCTATTTCTTTTTGAAACTACCACTATACTTCTCACATTCTTAATCCTAAGGCCAAGAGAATTGTTTTATGTTCATTTCAAAAGTCCTGTTTCAATAGAACTTATTTACTGATAGCTTATAGTGTAAAATCTTCCCTTCACTGAACTGTTGCATTGTGCTTTGGTCAGCATAAATTAATGTAGTACTTTAAATATTATTCAGTAAGAGCAAATTTGAATGGATCTTGAAATGAAAGTTTATATTCAATTTGTTATAGGAAGCAAAACTTAAAAAAAAATGATTAGGCAAAGCTAATTTTTTAAATAATTGAGAAAAGAGAAATTATCACCAAACTATAGTGAAAAAGTTACCTATAAATTATTCAATAAACTTCTCATCCATACCATTCTCCACTACAATTTTAAAGATATTGAATATTTTGAAGACATAATTTCATGTTTTTGTTTGCTCTGTTATTTTAATTTTATTAAATTATTTTATTTGTTTATATTCCAAATGTTGCCTGCCCCCACCTTGCCCGTCCACCTTTTCCAAGTTCTTGACCCCATCTCACATTCTCTTTGTTCCTGAGATGGTGCTCCCCCTCTCATCCACTCAACTACTGCCTCCTCATTCCCTCCAGTATCCCCTTTACCTGGGGCAGCAAGTTTATGTACGATTAGATGCCTCCTCTCCCACTGAGGCCAGACAAGGCAGTCCCCTGCTACATATGTGCCCAGGGCCACAAACCAGCCCATATATACTCTTTGATTGGTGTCTTAGTCTCTGGGATCTCTGAGGGGTCCAGGTTAGTTGAGACTAATGTTCTTGATATGGGTTGAAATCCCCTTCACCTAATTCAGGTCCTCTAACTCTTTCATAGCAGTCCCTGACCACAGTACAATGGTTAGCTGTAAGTATCTGTATATGTCTCAGTCAGTTGCTGGTAGAGCCTTACAGAGGACAGTAATGCTAGGCTCCTATCTCCAAGTACAACATGGCATCAGTAATAGTGTCATGGTTTGGTGCTTGCACATGGGATGGGTCCCAAGTTGTGTCAGTCCCTGGATGGTCTTTCCTTCAGTCTCTGCTCCATTTTTGTCCCTGTATTTTCTTTAGACAAGAACAATACAGGATCAAAATTTTGAATAAGGATGGATGTCCCTAAGCCTCAACTAGGGGCCATATCTATTTACTAAAAGTGATCTCTTCTGGTTCCATCTCCCCACTTTGGGCATTTCCACTAAGATCCCCATTGAATCCTGGAAACATTTCATATCCCAAGTTCCCACCCCCACTCCTGTCAGTGCTGTATATTTCCATTCATTCTCCTGGCCCTCTGGGCTTCTCTTCTGTCTTCTACTTGATCCAGTTCCCCTTTTCCCCTCCCCTCCTCTCTCCTACCCAAGTCCCTCCCACCCTCTGCCTCTTGTGATTATTTTATTCTTCCTTCTAAATGGTATTAAACTATCCATCCTTGGGCTTTCCTTCTTGTTAAGTGTCCTGTGGTCTGTGAGTTGTATCTGGGTTATTCTATACTTTTTGGCTAATATCCACTTATCAGTGAATAAATATAATGCATGTCCTTTCGGCTCAGGGTTCCCTCGCTCAAGATATTTTCTAGTTCTATCCATTCGCCTGCAAAATTCATAAGATACAGTTTGAGTACTATAAGATCTAGAAAGGAGAAAAAAATGTTTCACAGAATTATTTACAAATAACAATTTAGTTGTTTAATGGTTTGTTAGTTTAATCAATTTATCAGACCCATTAGTTATCACTGATCATAAATGGTAAAATAACTGTTATTAAAGCATTGAAGGTCTTTACTGAGTAGGCTTATAATTAAGCAGGGCTCTTTTTCATTTGTTTATTTGTTTTCAGTACTGAAGATCTAGCCCAGAACCTTGACAAGAGAGTTAAAAAGTTGACCTCTGAGTTTCATCCTCAGCCTATCATTGACCCAGCTAACAAAAAAATAATGTTGAATATAGTTTCATTCATATTTTTTGACATGCCCTCACTGTTGACAGTACTAGCTGCGATGTATAGACATACAATGTATGTCTACTCAATTTGATGTTGAAAAGTAAATTATGTCAAAATAAAATATAAATCAACACTGACCAAAATGGAACACTACTGTTATAATAAATACATTTTATATCTTGTTGCTGAAATATATATATCTGAATGTCCTTAGAAAATATAAATGAGACGAAGATCTTGCTAAAATATTTTATTGTGTATAAATTTACCACTTGATTGAGATAAATTTTACCACTATGAATGCATACTGCTATGATAGTAGGATGAGAAATTTTATGAATTTAGAAAGTAAAGGATATTCTTAGAGAAGATGAAATGAGAGTTAATTCCAAAAATGAAGCTAAATGCAGTCTTAAATATAAAAATTTCCAAGATAGAAAAATTGCAAATAAGTATCTACAAGACTTTTATTAAATACATATGATAATACTTTTTCAAAAACAGTCTAATAGTTTTAAAGGATAATGTTGAATTTCGTTCATTAGAAGCATACAATTAAAGTATATGCTCACTTTTTTTATTTTTGAGTTGTTTAATTTGTATTCTTATCAATTTATTTCAATATAAAGGACGAATATATATTTTCTATGTCTACCTGCTACCAAAACCTCATTAATGAAAGTCACAAGATAGTGTCAGATTTTAAATCCAGCAATTTTGTGATTTATTTCATTTACTATGAAGTTAAGGAGTGACTACAAACAAAATAACTTCTGTTTTTCAGATGGCAAGATCAATGAAGCAGTAGTGGTGTCCATAGTCAAGAACACACACACACACACACACAAAATGCATGATTAGTATTCCAGTAGCTTTCTTTAGTCTTCTGCAGTCTAAGACTCCCTGCCTAGGGAATCATACCACTCACAATGGGAAGGGTCTTGACACATCAATCAGCATGGTAAAAATACCTCCCAAAGACATCACTACAGCACAAATGGGTCCAGGGAATGATTCACTGAGCCTTTCTTTCCAGTTAACTACAGATTTTGACAAGTTGATAATTAAAACTGACAATCACAGATACAAATCAGAAAATAAAACTCGAAAGGATTATCCAAAACCCATGCATTTTAAAAAAGTTCCTGTTTCTAAAACTAAGTTCAAAGAAAAACAATAAAATAACATGTCTATCTTTGGCATACTCTATTCTGAAAAAATAAGAATGTGATTTGACAAATTATTTTCAACATTAAAGCTCTGTAATTGTTAAATGGCATGCATCTGGCTGACCCTTAACATATGTTCATCCATTTGGCATGTTAAAAACCAAATGAAAAACTTCCAGCCATATTCTGGCACTAAGGTTTTATGTTTGGCCCACAGCACTTGCTGATTTGCCATAGGAGTATAAAAAATTCATGGTCTTACATTGAAGTTTCTGAGAAATTTATTGTCAAGAACTAAAACAGACATAGTGTGCACTCAGCAAGGGAACCAAGGAAACTACACCAGGAGTGAATCTGGAAATTAGAGAAGCTGTTCCTTAAACCAGTCACAATCCACTCACGCAGAAAGTGAGAAAAATATGAGACGTCAATTAAAATAGCATATCACTAAAATGGGGAGAAATTCTGTGCCTAGAGGATTACTACCATGTAATTTTCTG
The DNA here is from genome assembly GCF_011762505.2 of Arvicanthis niloticus. NCBI lineage: Eukaryota > Metazoa > Chordata > Mammalia > Rodentia > Muridae > Arvicanthis > Arvicanthis niloticus. The sequence goes on from NC_047659.1 coordinate 73,034,394, forward strand.
AATGACGAAATTTAGAAGTGTCTGGAGTGAACTGTATTGATCTATGGAGAACAGTGGCTTAAGGTGAGTATGATGACGTCAGAAGGGAAGACAGCAATATTGAAGAGTATATCAGAGGAGCTGACTAGAGAAAATTCAGACTCATCTACAGACTTCTAAAAGACAAAAAAAAAATACAGTTTTGAGTGATGTAGATGGGGACAAAAGGCAGAAAGACTTATTGGTTGTATTTAGGACTTTAATCTTGACTGAGGCAGTAGCTAAGTGGTATACTACTAGTCTTGTATGCAAGGAACAATGGCTCTGCTCCCCAGCACAACAAGAAAGGAATGGCAATATTATAAACAGTTTTAATACAAATCTAAAAAATGTGTATTCTTCTACCTCCTGAAATTATTTTCCCAATTTTCCAGAAAATGTCTTAAGCTAAAGAAGCTATCTGTTGAGAATGAGTAAATCCCTTCTGTCCAAAACCTGGTCTTTACTTTTTACTTTATTTTGTTTGAAACATAAAATAAACAGGTTTCCTAAAACTAGAGCAATCCATGTGAACAATTATCTATATTCTGTACCAATTAAGAACTAAGGAAGATGAGTATAATTTAGAGAAAGTACTCTGCCATAACCTCAAAAGAAAATTCCAGATGCCAACTGAAATGTGCCCACTAGACAATGTAAGAGAACTATGTATCAAAATCTCAGCATTTGTGAAATATCCACTTACCATTGTGTCAATTATTTGACTTATGGATAAATAACTTCCTACCATGGATATTGCCTAGGTAAGTTGAAGTATGCATGAGTAAGATGAGGGTATGATGAACATTTAAACCACTTAAGAAAAGAGTTAAAATTTCTTACTGAAAAAAATGTTTATTTGGTTTCCCCTCCCAAGTGAGATTCAAGCATCTTCCTTTGAGATCTTTTATTACCCAGTTTCTTTTGGTCTGTGGATTGTACTATGGTCATCCTATACTGTATGACTAATGGCTATTGATAAGAAAGAGCTTACCATCTGTGTCTTTCTGTCTCTGTATTACATCACTCAGGATGGTATTCTCAAGTTCCATCCATTTGCCCACAACATTCATGGTGGCCTTGTTTTAATAGCTAAGCAGTATTCCATCGTGTTGAAAATGTACCACATTTTCTTTCTCTTTTCTTTTTCTTTATTCATTCTTCAGTTGAGGGACACCTAGGTTGTTTCTACTTTCTAGCTGTTACTAATTTTAAAAAGCTGTGAATATAGATGATCAAGTGATGATCAAGATGATCTGTGGTATAGTGGGGCATCTTTGGGTGTAATACTAGGAGGTTTATGGCTGATAAAATTATTTCCAATTTTCAAAGAAACCTCCAAATTGAATTACTAATCTATTGTTTAACTTTGCTCTTCTACTAGCAATGTAGGAGTGTTCTGCTTGCTTCACATCCTCTCCTGCATGTGCCGTTGCTTGAATTTTCAATCTTAGCCATTCTGATGTGTGTAAGATGGAACCTCAGGGTCATTTTGATTTGCATTTCCATGATGATTGAGGACATGCAACATTTCTTTAAGGGTTTCTAGGTCATTTGAGATTCCTCTATTGAGAATTCTTTGTTTACCTCTGTAACCCACATTTTTATTCTTTAACTTTTTTTTTTCTTTACAGACAAGTTCTTGTTCCCTCCTGGTCAGCTCTCTGACTGTTCATCTACCCATACCTCTTCCACTACCACACTCTTTCCTCCCCGCAACTTCAAGAGGATGTCCGCACCCCTCAACCCTACCTGACCAGACCTCCCTACTCCCTGGGGCCTCCAGTTTCTCAATGGTTAGGTGTGTTTTTTCTCACTGAGGCCAGATCTGGAAGTCCAATGCTATATATGTGTTGGGGGCCTCATAGCACCTGGTGTATACTGCCTGGTTAGTGGCTCAGTGTCTGAGAGATCTTGGGGAAGCAGGTTAGTTGAGACTGCTGGTCTTCTGATGGGGTTGCCCTCATTCTCAGGTTTTCCAGCCTTTCCCTAATTCAGTCACAGGGTTTCCCAGCTCTGTCTGTTGGTTGGGTGTAAGTACTACATCTGACTCTTTTAGCTGCTTCTTGGGCCTTTCAGAGGGCAGCCATGTTAGGTTCATCTCTGTAAGCAAACTATAGCATCAGTAACAGTGTCAGGCCTTGAGACCTCCCCTTGAGCTAGATCCCAATTTGGGCCTGTTTCTGGACCTCCTTTCTCTCAAGCTGTTCTCCATTTTTGTCCCTGTAGTTCTTCTAAACAGAAACAATTTTGGGTCAGAGCTTTTGACTGTGGGATGGCAGCCCCATCTCTCCAGTTGATATCCATTTTTAATAGTAATATTTGGTTTGTTGGTTCTTCATATAATTTAGATATTACCCTCTGTCTGATGTAGAGTTGGTGCAGATCTTTTTTCAATCTGTAGGCTGCTATTTTGTCCTATTGACGGTGCTATTTTCCTTACAAAACCTTTCAGTTTTATGCAGTCCCATTCGTTAATTGTTTATACTAGAACCTAGCCATTGGTGTTCTGTTCAGTAAGTTGTGTCCTTTATCAATGTATTCAAGGCTATTCCCACTTTCTCTTCTATTAGATTCAACGTGTCTGTTTTTTTGTTGAGGTCTTTGATCCACTTGTACTTGGATTTTGTGCAGAGTGCTAAATATTGATCTATTTGCATTCTTCTACATACTGATGAGGAAACTTAAATAGTCATATGGGGGACAGAAGGAGGAAACTGGGTAGGAGAGGGGATGATAAGAGAAATGGGGATAAAGATCAGGTGTGGGGAGGGTCTAGAGTAGAGGACATGAGTAAGAATGGAAATCAATCAGTGGGGGCTTCTCTGTGACTAGCTGGAGGCCTTGAATGGGGCAGGATATGAGGAGTCTATAGGGTGAATCTAGCTGAGATTTCTGACATGGCCACCTCCTCTTTCTAGACAGGACTTCCAGAGAAGGGAGGAAAATATTTATATACCTATATAACCTCAACCTAAAATCTTTCTTGCTTATATGATGTGCAGAGATAAGAATAGAGCAGAGACTGAGGAAAAAATTGAGATCCATCTCATATGAGAGAGCCAACCCCTGACACTATTAATGATATTTTCCTATGTTTACAGTTGGGAACCTAGCATAACTGTCTCCTGAGAGACTTCATCCAGCAGCAGATGGAGGCAGATGCAGAGACCTACACCCAAAAATCAAGCAGAGCTTGGGAAGTTGTATCAAAGAGTAGATAGAATTGAGCAAGACAGAAGAGTCGAGGAAAAAAAAAAAAAAAAAAAAAAAAAAACCTAAAACTCAACTAACCTGCATCTATGGAGTTTCACAGAGACTCAGAGACCAACCAGGAAGCATACAGAAGGTGGACTTAGGATCCCTATATATTTGTAGCAAATGTGTAAATTAATCTTCTTGTAGAATCCTTAACATGTGGAATGGTGGTTGTCTCAGTGTTTGTTCTTTGCCATTGGATCCCTTTCCTTCTAAGTGGACTGCCTGCTTGGGTCTTGGTGCAAGAGGTAGTGCCTAGTCCTGCTGGAGCTTGATGTCCCAGGGTGGGATGGTACCCAAAGGCTATCCTCTTCTCTGAGGAGAAGGAAGAATACAGTTAGGGGAGAGTGACTTGTAAGGGTGGGGCTGTGGTTTTAGTAGTGAGGGGGAGCTGTGGTGGGGATGTAAAGTGAAAAAAATAAGTTATTGGAGTATAGAAAAAAGAAAAAAAAATGCCATGGACAACATTCTTTGCTGAAGGTAAGATCTGAATATATTTTAGAAATATGAATTAGTGACAGTTTCTCTTATGATATTTCCACTTTCATTGCTTTTATTATGGGACCTACTGAAAGAAGACTGCAAATTAATAGTGGCATGTGAGGATACCTGAGTACATTTGGAAAACATTGAAGAGGATTATAGAAATAGGCTGTGCTCTAGGATCCTTGAGGTAAATGGAATCTGATATGTTGGCTCTACTGAGCACTTAACTGCAATGGTTCACAAACCTTTGGGCTTAGAGTTTTCTTTAGATTATTTAAAATTCTTGAAGTTTCCAAGGACTTTAGTATGTGTTTGTAACTAATGCTGAAGCTTGACCTGACTGGTGGAAAGAGTTAATTGTATGTCTGCCTTCTCAATTTTGAACTCTGTTATCATGAGAGGTAGCTATTATAGTTGGTTTTAATGTCAACTTGTCACAAATTAGAATTCCTTGCATAAGAAACCTCATGTAACAAATTTGGCCTATTAATATGGGAAGCCTCAGCTCAATAGTTGGCAGCAACTTCTGGCAGGAACATGGATTAAAAGAGTATTTCAGATTATTTTTCTGCCTTTTGATTGGTTGACCTTTTCTCTGGCCCCATGGTTGTTGCTGCTTCTAACTCCACATTTAATATATGTATTAAATATAAATATATATTAAAATTAATATATGTATATTGATAAAATTAAAACTTAAATACATATTTAAAAACTATTTTAAATAGATAATATATTATCTATTTTATTATAGTTTTAAATAAAAACTATATTAAATAGATAACATATATTATCAGAATAATCACAATGGGAGTACAAATGTAACTGTTGAACAAGAATTAAGAAAGATCAGTTTAGCAACCTATCAATAAAGTTTTTAAAAGCAAAATGACTTGTAAACTTATAAAAAATTATACATGTAATATATGTATATATATAATATATAAGTATAAAAGTATATAACATATAATTTATAAGAGTAAATTTGGTCTATATAATCCTGAAAGAATTAGCGGGGTTTTCCATGTAGTTCCCATTTCAAATATTTGAAACTGCTATTCAACATTATGGTATTCCCAGTCTTCTATCTCACACACTCCTCTTGGAGATTGATGCAAAAATGTATATAATCATAAGCTGAAATTATTGTAGCATTGTTTTTCAAAACACCATAGTATAAACTGATAGGATTGAACATCTTTTTATGTGAATATAACAACACAGATTCATCCAATCTCATGCCTAAGAGAATCATAAAAAATTATTTATTATACTTAAGGTTAAGGATAATGTTAAAAGTACATTATTGTCTTATAATAATCTTGTCAGAAAATGTTTTTCTGACGTCTTTCTGATTAGTGAAAACTAACTATTTTTTTTATCAAAAATATATTGAAGCTGAAGTAGGCTTTATTAGAAAAAGCATAATAAAAGAACTCTTACCTATTGGAATTACAACAAAAAATCTCCATCAAAAAGTAGGACTAATCACAAGCTATTGAGATTCAATCTTCAGGGTTACAAGAAGTAAGTGAATGTTCATTGTTTAACATGCCGCTTAAGTTTTATGTTGTTAGCAGATGAGACTAAACACTAGTGAAAATAGCTACACTTAACAGATATTTTATTGGTATTTGAGGACATGGTTTACCTATAGTCAATTAAGGTTTACCTACTGCATTTTTTTTCTAGATATAGTCACAGTACTACAATGGTAGTTCTTTATTGCCATGTAACACATTACCATAAATACATACAATCAAACACATCTGTTGTCTAATACCTAACTTAGTTTGGTTCTCTGCTCTAATTTTTGAAAGAGTGCATTGTTATCTGACAAAGAAATAAAATGTGAGGCTATATTCTTAAAAGAATTAGTTTTCTTATTTCTATAGAAATAAACATCTGGCTGTCATGTAGAAACTCTCTTCTAATGCTATACATGTTATATAAAATATTCACTAATGTTGGTGACTGGTTAAAGTCAATGGTTGCCCTCTCCAACACCACTACTTCCTTCATCTCTATGCTTAAACTGTGTGTGAATGTCAGAAACAAACAAACAAAAAATGACGCACTGGGAAGATCTTGTAGAATGGTAGTCACTCATAATGCGAATATGGTTGTAGGAACAGCACCCATGACTTTTGCTGTGCAATATCACATAACCACTAAAAGCTACCCTTTTGTACTATATTACAGTTTCCATCACTACCTCACCAGCTACATTCACACTGGAAGGTTGGGTGTTATGGTTTGGATCTTAATTTTCTCATCCAAATTCTAAATATTTAGGTTTCAGCCAACGGGGTAAAATCTTCAGTAGGTCCTACAGACAAGTGGAAATGGAAGGGATTTCCCACAGCAAGTCCTCCTGAGGAAAGAAGAGACACCAGTGCTCTTGTTTCTCTTTTTGCTTTCTGAACCTGGGAACAAGAGCAGCTTTGCTACAGCATATATCCTGCTATAATATTCTGTCTTGTTGTTAGCCTAAAAGCAATCCCAGAGGGATGAGGATAAAAACCAGTGTAGGTAAAAAGAAATGTTTCCCCTATAAGGTTTATATGTTCAATATTTTGTCATAGACAGAAAACTAAATAATTATCAAAGATGTGCCCCAAAGAGGATATAATTGTAAGCCTGCTCAGAGTCTATCTGTACACCCACCAAAATAACAAATGCAGCAACTTTTAATATGTCAAAACAAGATATAAAATTTGAGCGTTTTATGGGATTTGTAAGAAGTCATATAGTCATGTCAGTTAGCTATTAGATTAAAATTGTGAAGTGGTAAAACCAAATTTTAAAATATATTTTATAGAAGTTAAAAAATATATGTTAATAAGAGATTAGAGTGTATTTTTGAACACATAAAAGTTTTTTTTTTTTGTATTTTCAGTCTTCAAATGTTCTCACAAGTCTCCTAATCAAAAATTTTAATGACTATTCCTTCTAAATCTTGAAAGTTTCTATCAAGGAAAAACTTTGCTCAAACAGAAAGGTGATAAAATATTTAACACCCTTTTCATAACCACTGAAAATTTGATCATTAGGAGGTATTTTTAAAGAGTCTAACAGCTCTGGCTTTTCTTTCCTGACATAAAATATAGAATGTTCTTGTGATAATGCAAATTGATTTCAAATTCCACAGGCCTTTTAATGTCAAATATGTCAAACAAATTAATGTAGCTTCAATTTGTCGAGCATGTATATATTTCTGGAGAACCACCCTGAAGCTGTCTGACATGCTGCTAGGATGACAGAGAAAACACAGAATGGGAAGATTTACCTGGTGTCAAATTCTGAACATATCTCACCAGAAGCCTCTTAATTATGGTTCAGAGATGAATGCATGAATTCTATGGGACAAGGTTGCTCCAATATCCTTATGAGCCCCTTTTCTTCCAAAGTGAGAGAAATTGTGTATAACATAAAAGAAAAAGAGAAGTTTATCACCAACTGACATAAGGCAGAGAAAGTTTGAAATATTTTGAATATTTTAGTAAATATACTTGAACATATTTTACTTTTAGTAAGTACAGATAGGTAAGTACTTAAGAAAATAGAAAAGGAAACATTATATACATGTAGGCAGAATTATGGCCATGATGTTTTTGTGATAGTTTGAATATGTTAAGCCCAGGGAGTGACACTACTAGATGTGACTTTATTGGAGTAGGTATTGCCTTATTGGAAGAAGTGTGTCACTGTTGGGGTGAGCTTTGATACCTTTCTTCTAGCTGCTTGGAGACACAGTCTTCTCTAATTTGCATTTAGAACAAGAGGTAGAACTCTCAGCTCCTCCAATAACATTCCTACCTGGATGCTGCCATGCTTCCTGCCTTGATGATAATAAATTGAACCTCTGAACCTGTAAGCTATCCCCAATTAAATGCTGTACTTTATAAGAGTTGTCTTCATAGTAGTGTCTCTTCACAGTAATGGAAACATTTAATAAGACACTTGTTTGTCATCTAGGTGTAAATGGTTTTATTATTTTTATAAATGGGAAGTTTTTATAATGATTTTAATTCTCTCTGTCTCTCTGTCTCTGTCTCTCTGTTGGTCAGTCTGTCTCTCTTGAGGGGGCTCAGAGAATATTTATATGTGAGAGTAGGTAGATGCCTCCTAGAATCAAGAAAAGGGCATCAGGACCCCTGGAGCTAGAATAGTCCATCCAAACTTGGCACTTTTGTGAGATCAATACTGTTAACCACTAGGCACTTCCCTAGGTATTGTAAACTGGTATTTTCAGCATTTCATTAATCATACTTGATAATTGAGTTTTTAAATAAATTTCAATTCAATTAAATTACTCTCAAATGAAGGATACTTCTGTATTATATTTTATGATTGTAAAAAGTATCTAACATTGCTCATAAAGTATAGATATTTCTGTTCAATTTAATATTTTACCAAGCTAATTAACAAAAATCACCATTTTATATTTTACAAATGTAGTGAGAAATTCGACTTTACCTGTATCTCATGAATTTCAGAATTTTCTTTTTTATCATTGTCAATCAAAATTGTGTTATCCCAAAGTCTGACTGAATTGATAGATACTCTAGTGATTACATTAATTAGCTGAGCAGTTCTTTCAATATCATTAATTAGTAACTCATTTATTAGTTTCTAGTATTTGGAAATCTTGTAGCTGATACTGATAACTATCCACCAAACTGTGGCTAATTTCTTGAATTTAGGTACAAAAATTCACTTCTCAGCCTTCATTGCAATTAGGTGAAATCAGGGAACTTGGTTCTAATCAATGGCAATATTCATGTATGTCATTTTTTAAACCAGAAATCTAAACCAACATACAAGTATACTAGCATCAATACAGCCAATTAATCTGAATTTGAAGCTTGGTAACATAAATTTGCTTTCTCACAGTGATTGAAACTAGTTCCTAGAAATTTTTGAGTTCTGTTTCATTTCAGTATCTGACATGATTTTCATATGAGTTTCCTGTTCATGTGTTTCTTTTGTTCTCTACAAGTTTTAAAAGAAATATTATGCCTCAGATTTTGGGATTGACCCAAGTTTTCAGTAATTTATATTTTTATAAATATTAGCACAGTGTGTTACTAAGTATTATAGGATAGTTTTAAACTCTGTTTGACTCATCTTCCTAAGTACTGAGAATATAACTGTGCAAACCTATGTGTTGAAGATGTGGGAACTCTCCTGCATTGCTGGTGGGAGTGCAAACTTATAAACCACGTTGGAAATAAATTTGGTGGTTTCTCAGAAAACTGAAAATAGTTGTACCTCAAGAACCAGCTATACCACTTCTGGTCATATACCCAAAAGATGCCCCACCATCCCAACTATGTTAATATAATTTTCATATAATCAACAGAAACTGGAAACAACCTAGCTGTTCCTCAACTAAAGAGTAGATAAAGAAATGTTGTACATGTACCCAATAGAATATTATTCAGCTATTAAAAACAAAGACATCATGAACTTTGCAGGACAGAACTTGATATCATCTTGAGTGAAGTAACCCAGACCTAAAAGGACATGCATGGTATACTCACTTATAAGTATATATTAGCCATAAAATAAAGGATAATCCTTCATAGACCGAAAGAGGTTAAACAAGCAGGGATGGTTGAATCTCACTTAGAAGAATGAATAAAAGAGTCATAAAAGGCAGAAAGAGACAGAGAAATGGAAGGGGGGATGGAAAGTAGAGGGGGTGGTTCAGAATCAGGTATGGGCAGGAACAGGAGAGATGGCCATGAAGATGAATGAAAATATGCAACTGACAGGAGTGGCATCTCTAGTAGGTGACAGAAACCTGGGATAAAGGAGGAACCCAGGAATCACTGGGTACCCCAGTGGAGCCATACAGACACCAAACTACCCACAAAACTTTTGACTCAGAATTCATCCTGTCTACAGAGAGAAAAAAAAAAGATGCAGCAACAGGGGATGGAGCAGAGATTAAGGTGAATGTCCAATCATAACCAGCCCAATCCTATGGGTAAGCATCAGTCCCTGACACTATTAATGATAATCTGTTATGCTTGCAGAGAGGAGCTTCGCATGGCTGTTCTCTGAGAGGGCCTACCCAGCAGCTGACTCAGATACATGTAGACAACCACAGCCAAAGAGTCCATGGAGCTTGGCGACTCTTATGGAAGAATAGAAGAAAGGTTTATGGGCCCCAAAGAGAATGAGAACTCCACACAAAGACCAGCAGAATCAAGTATCCTGGATACTTGGGATACTCAGAAGCTGAACTGCCAACCAAAACATATAAATAGGCTGGACCTTGAACTCCTCAAATATATGTAGCAGATGTGTAGCTTGGTCATTATGTAGATCCTGAACAACTGGAGTGGGGGCTATACCAAAAGCTATTGCTTGTTAATGGGATATATTCTTCTAGTTAGGCTGCCTTATCTGGCTTTGGTGGGTAAGGATGTGCCAGGGCTGGGGGATACCCAGATTGGCTTCAACACTCTTAAGTGATAAAAGGAGGGGGTAATGGAGTTAAGGACTGTGGGAGGGAGTGATGCATGGCAGTGGGTGGGAGGTAATGTAAATAAACAAAATAAATAAAATGAAACAAAAAGATAATCAATATGTATAGAAGGAAAATAGCATCCTGAATTGTACCACTTTGAGTTATACAAGATGGAAAGTTTGAAGATTGGTATTTAATTTACTACAACAGCTATGTCTTCCGTGAACTATGTTTTCCTTTTAGGGACACAAGAAACTGAAACCATACTGCAGTTAGTAGATGACAAACTTCATCATGTATCAAAATTATCTAAAGAGCTTAGTAAACAACACAGAATGCTGTCCCTGAATCAAAGTTTCTGATTTACTCTGGGGAATGAAGTCCTATGTTTGTTTGAACAAGTCCACTTGTAATACCAATATTATTGTTTGAGAGAAGCTGTATTTTGTAAGCCAGTGTTTGTATGTGGAGAAACAAGTGATTCATAGTAAGGAAGGGAGCTGGAACATACTTTTATTAACTGAGAATTCTATATCTAAATGTAATATTATACTCCAGATATACTTGTGAAATACATAACATACCTTAATATGTTATCTGTTCATGCCTCATATAACATTTCTTGGTTGTCATATATATCTTGAATAATTGAGTTCTAAAAGAAGGAATAACACCCCTTTTCTATCTCTAAAATTTCTTATCATTTTATGCTTATACATACAAGTAAGTAGATTTGCCACATTTGAAATACTTAAACTCTGTATTAGGCATTCAAGTATGTTCTCAATAAAATTAAACAGCAGTTTAGGGAATATTGTTGTCTTAAGAGTATTGGTTTTTCCAAGAACAAGTATATTTCTACATTTGTTTAGTATGCTCCTGAATTTTTCAGCAGCATTTGAATATTTTTCTCATGTAGATATTGTGAATTCATTGTGTATCCCTAGTGAATTTATGTATTTGTTTTTCTTACAATGGATCTCTTGGTGCATATTTTCCCTCTAATTCATTGTTACCTTTTATAAAACAGAAGTTTTTATAAAAACAGAAGTTCTGATGTTCATGTTATGTTTTCTTTTTACCAGCAGCATGAATGTTTGTTTTCTCTTTCAGTCAATTCTGATATCCAAACATTTGAAGATACCATTAGTAAATAATGATAATTTTGTTTCACTTCTGTCAATACTTCTGTTCCTTCCAGTCCATTTGCTTCAGGGTATGGTCAAATAACAGCAGTTCTTAGCAATTCACTCCCTGTCCTCTAAAAGAAGATGGCTAGCAAAGCTTGAATGTTACTCATGGTCAAGTGCTGAACATAATATTTAAGACAAACACTTCTCGGTACTAAATTCACAAAGAAGTAGAAGTTCTGCATATATTTGCCATAGGCCAGAACCTTTCAAAGTAGAATATTCAGTGAGTTTTTTAGATATGTTTTTGCATTATATGTAATAGAATCTGTATAATATCATACACAGTAGAATGTGGATATCCATGATTATACTACATTTTTAAATTTTCATATTGAATGTTTTACATCAGTATTGATAACAGTAGCATTAGTTCTTATTGGACAGTCACATAAAATAAATATTATTTCAATATAACTACATATAAAAACTAGATATAAATATATATAAATGTATACACATACATATACATGTATATATATATATATATATATATATATATATATATATATATATATAAAACTTAATACACATACCCAACATTCAACTCAGGTATATTTTAAAATTCATTTTAAAAATAAAGAAATCAGGTCTTTTCTGCTGGAACAGACTCCTAGCTGGTCGGCTCCCCTGTAGACACCACATCCTGACTAATCCTAGAGAATCCACTGCACTCAGAGCAGTTAGTAAGAACTTCCCACCCCAACCTGAAGTCCAAGAGCAGTTACTGGGAGCCCCGTGAACTTGGGACTCATCATCCATCAAAACCCCACCCTCTCAAATAACATCCACCTTCTGCCCCTTCTGCCTCGTACTTTCTGCTGGGGTAGACTCTTAGCTGGTCTGCTCCCATGAAGACACCATAACCTGAGCCATCCTAGAGGATCCACTTCATTCAGAGCAGTTGACGCCATAGCTTGAAGGCATAAAGGACAAGTGACCTGACAAACTGAAAGCCTCCCTGGAGTTCTGCTCAACATGAGAAACAGAAACCACAGTCTGTAGGCCTCCCTCAAGAACATTTCCACACATGACAATAGCTTGACCGCTACACTGAAGACCCAACAGTCTGAAGGCCTCCTAGGAGATCTACTTCAGCCCAGACAACAGATCAGCAGTTTTTCTTGTCCTCTGAGGAGCCCCCCAGTTAGAAGGCCTCACAAATGGTCTGCTCAATTAGGGCTGCAGGCCTACTGAAAAAATTAAAGAAACCCAGGGACAAAAAGACAGACTCCAAACATAGGCAACCAGACCAAAAAACACCAGGAATATCCAGATGGCAAGAGGCACGCACCAGATGGTGAACAACAGAAGCCAATATATGTGGGCATCATCAGAACCCAATTGTCCCACCACAGGAAGACCTGAATACACCAACATGCCCGAAAATCAGGAACCTGTCCTAAAATCCTATCTCATGAAGATAATAGAGTCCTTTAAGGAGGAAATCAATAACTTATGAAAATAAATACAGAAAAACAGAGGTAAACAGGTGAAGAAATTGAATAGTAATCCAAAACTTAAAAGGGAAACAATAAAGAAAACACAAATAGAGGCAAACCTGGAAATGGAAAACCTAGGAAAGATGCCAAGAATTACAGATGTAAGTATCACTAACAGAATACAAGAGATAAAAGAGAGAATCTCAGGTGTAGAAGATACCGTAGAAGACATTGACAAAACTGTCAAAGAAAATTCAAAGCATAAAAAAACTCCTAACCCAAAGCATCCAGGAAAAACAGAACACAATTAAAAGTTCAAATCTAAGAATAATCTGAATAGAAGAGAGTGAATATCCCAAGCTCAAAGGACCTAAAAATGTCTTCAACAAAATCATAGAAGAAAACTTCTCCAACCTAAAGAAAGAAATGTCCATAAAGTTACAAGAAGCCTATAGAACACCAAATAAATGAAACCAGAAAAGAAAATCCTCTCATTATATATAATCAAAACACTAAACACAGTGCACAAAGAAAGAATATTAAAATCTGCAAGAGAAAAGGACCAAGTAACATACCAAAGTAGACTTATCAGAAATATACCAGACTTCTCAACAGAGACTATAAAAGCCAGAAGAGACTGGTCAGGGGTCATGCAGACTGTAAGAGAACACAAATGCCAGCCCAGGCTACTATACCCAGAAACACTGTCAATCAACATAGATGAAGAAAACAAAATATTTGAGGACAAAACTAAATTCAAACAGTATCTAACAATCCAGCCCTACAGAGGATCCTAGAAGGAAAACTCCAAAAACAAGGAAGGTACCTACACCAAAGAAAAAACAAGATATTAATAATCTAACAAAACAAAAAGAAGAAAACCACAAGTACATAAAGTCACCTACAAAAACAAACATATCTCCTTCCCGTCTGGGCCCAAGCACTGAGAGGATCCCAGAGTAGCAGCTCTGACCCCAATTTCACAGAATCCAGAGGAAGCAGGCCTCCCAGAAGCTCTAACCTGGGCAGTATCTTAGGTAAGGACACAGCAACATCTGCCCCAACCAGAGAGTAACTGGGACCCACTAGGACCCAGGAATTCACTCCTGTCCCAGAGCACTGGTTTCTTCTGGTCTGGGCCCTAACACTGAGCAGATGCCCCCAATCTCACAGAACCCAGAGAAAGTGGGCCTCCCAGGAGCTCTAACCCAGGCAGTATCTTAGGTAAGGAACTGCAACAACCACCCAAAACAAGGAGTAACTGGGACCCACTGGGACCCACTGGGACCCAGGAAGTCACTCCTGGCCAGAGCACTGGTACCTTCCTGTCTGGGCCTGAGCACTGAGTACATCTTGAGCCCCAGATCTAACCCCAGTAGTAACACCCACCACACAAAGTTCTGATACAACCAAGATAATAGGAAAGACAGGCTTCAGTCAGAGACAGGGTAGGTAGCACTAAGGAGATTCAAGTGGTGAAAGGCAAGCGCAAAAATATAAACATCAGAAAACCAGGGTATTTGGCATCATTAGAAGTTAGTTCACCCACACAAGACAGTCCTGAATTCCCCATATCACTAGGAAGGCAAGATTCAGATTTGAAATCACTTCTAATGATGATGTTAGAGGACTTTAAGAAGGACATAAATAACACTCTCAAAGAATTTGAGGAGAACACAGGTAAACAGTTAGAAGCTTTTAAAGAGGAAACACAAAAATCTCTTAAAGAATTACAAGAGAACACAACCAAACAGGTGAAGGAATTGAACAAAACCATCCAGGACATAAAAATGGAAGTAGAAACAATAAAGAAATCACAAAGGGAGACTACCCTGGAGATAGAAAACCTAGGAAAGAAGTCAGGAGTCATAGACGCAAGCATCACCAACAGAATACAAGAGATAGAAGAGAGAATCTCAGGTGCAGAAGATAGAAAATATCGACACACTGTCAAAGAAAACACAAAATGCAAAAAGTTCTTAACACAAAACATCCAGATAATCCAGGACACAATGAGAAGATCAAACTTAAGAATAATAGGTATAGATGAGAGTGAAGATTCCCAACTTAAAGGGCCAATAAATATCTTCAACAAAATTGTAGAAGAAAACTCCCCTAACCTAAAGAACAAGATGCCCATAAACATACAAGAAGCCTACAGAACACTAAATAGACTAGACCAGAAAAGAAATACCTCCTGTCACATGTCACATAATAATCAAAACACCAAATGCACAAAACAAAGAAAGAATATTAAATGCAGTAAGGGGAAAAGGCCAAGTAACATATAAAGGCAGACCTATCAGATTGCACCATACTTATCACCAGATACTATAAAAGCTAGAAGATGATGAACAGATGACATACAGACCCTAAGAGAAAAAAAATGCCAGCCCAGGCTACTATACCCAGCAAAACTCTCAATTACCACAGATGGAGAAACCAAGTTATTCCATGACAAAACCAAATTTACACAGTATCTTTCCACAAACCCAGCATTACAAAGAATAATAATGTAAAAGCTCCAATACAAGGAGGAAATTATTGCCCTAGAAAGAACAAGAAAGTAATCCTCTTCCAACAAGCCAAAGAAGATAGCCACATAAAGATAATTCCACCTCTAATGACAAAAATAACAGGAAGCAACAATCACTGTTCCTTAATATCTCTTAACATCACTGGACTCAATTCCCCAATTAAAAGATATAGGCTAACAGACTGGATACTTTAACAGGACCCAGCATTTTGCTGCATACAGGAAACCCACCTCAGTGACAAAGACAGAATCTACCTTAGAGTAAAAGGCTGGAAAACAATTTTTTCAAGCAAATGTTCCTAAGAAACAAGCTGGAGTAGCCATTCTAAAATCTCTAGCCCAAGAACACAAAGGGAGGGACTCATGGCTTTACCTGTATAGGTAGTTGAGGGTGGCCTTGCCAGGCATCAGTGAAAGTGGATGGCCTTGGTGCCTGAAAGTTTGGATTCCCTAGTGTTGGGGTATTCGAGAGCAGGGAGGTGGAAATGGGAGGATGGTGGGAGCACACCCTCATAGTAATAGGAGAAGTGGGGATACAGTAATGGGGTAGGCATCAGTGGACGTGGAGGGCATAGGTGACTGAAAGTTTGGATTCATTAGTGTTGGGGAATTCAAGAGCAGGGAGGTGGGAATGGGAGGATGGTGGGAGCACACCCTCATAGAATCTCCCAGAATTATATGGATTAGACATGACAGAGGCAGGCTGCCAGAAGACTAGATTCCAGGATTTAAACAAAAAATTATCTTGATACTAAAATTTGTTTTGAGAATTGCATATTGCAGAATACACAGCCCTGGTGTATCTACTCATTGAGCAAGCTGAGCAGACTTGCTCGAACCTCTGATGTCCTGGAATTCCAGCTGGATGCAGTGAAGACACAGCATCAGAGGCTTATTAATTTACTTTTCCCCCTGCCCCTCTGTTAATATCTCAACCCCCTTAATCAGTCTGAAGAAGTTAATGAAGAGTTGGCAACCCTATTCCCTGGGCTCAGGGACTGAGGTGGATAATATTGGGGTATCTTTTTGGGGAAAAGTAGTGGTTTTGTTGGAACAAGGAGAAATAGCTAGGATTTATTGCATAGACATAACCTATTGGTAGAAATATGTATAATTGTTATTAAGATGAAGTTATAATTTCTTAAATAGAACAAAATGTACTTTGATTTCAAATTTAAGGTTTTCATTGGTATGAATTTCTTATTGATATAAAAGTGAGATTAATATTGTTACTCTCATAAGCATTGTGCCTATATAAAACATTTAATAATACAAGGCTTAGACCTAGTCCTTCTTAAACTTTTTAAACTGATTTGAGATGGTTAACCTGGGTTTTAAGGGCCTATAGCAAATTCATGGCTCTGAGTTTATTGTTAGGGTGTTTTCTCTATTTTATTTAGAAATAGCTGAGAGGAGTTAACAGACAACAGTCCAGATTGCCTTACATGTATAGTTGGTTTTCAAAATGTCAGAAGTCCACAGAATTGATGTTACAAACATTTCTGTATTAATGTTCATTTTGTCTGCTCCTGACAGCTTCCTGTCTTGGATTCTAAGAAGAAATTGATCATCTTTGGAGTAACTCCAGTTGTGGGGAGACAGCCATTAGGCAAGAATTGCCTCTTTTCATCTACAGAAAAATTACTGTCCAGAAAAGGACACACTTGTAGAATAGGCGACTGATTATATCTGCCAAGACAGAGTTATCAGCCCTTAATAATTCTATATCACTAGGTCTGTCAGATGATCCTGCGCCAAAAGGCTGAAGATCAGATGCTCCAAAGTTTTATACTATAGGGACTGTCCAGGTGTTCAGCGTTCTCTATAAATTAGCTATGTTTTAGAAGCTATGCTTTGTGTTTCTCATAATTTGTTAACTCAGTCATTCTGCATTTCTGACGGGGTTGAAAACTTATAGTCTCATAGCCAATCCTGGCTATTTACTTTGGAGAAGAGATTTGAGAGGCTGGTTTTCAGCTGACATTCATTCTAAAGCCAAAAAAACAACAACAACAACAAAAAAAAAAAACAAACAAACAACAAAAAAAAACCAAAAAAAAAAAAAAAAAAACAAAAAACAAACCAGGTTCAGAACTAAGTCTTTTAGTCAGGAGAGATGACAGACATTCTGGTTAGTCAACAAAATGATGGACTGGGTATTAGGTCTATTTTGTATCTTACTGACACAAATTGGTATAGTTATGCTCTAATTGTATTTTGAGAGAAAAGTTTTATTTTAACAGGAAGGGTGATATGTAGGTGGAGCTAAGGTGGGAGGAGTAAGAAGAGAAAGAGGAGGAGCAAAGAGAGGAGGGGAAGCTAGGATATGATTTGAGAGAGAGAGAGAGAAAGAGAGAGAAAGAAAGAAAGAGAGAGAGAGAGAGAGAGAGAGAGAGAGAGAGAGAGAGAGAGAGAGAGAAACATGGAGGAGGATGTTCCTATGTCTCCACCAGCCAAAGATAGTTGGTATATCTAGGTCAGGTATTGGGTTACACTTCTGATTGTATGGGCATCTTGTTATTTAGCATTATTAAACGCATAAAGCCTTTGATCAACATTAAAACATTGTGTAAAAGCAAAAAGGAGAAGGGGGATGGGATAGGGGTTTTCTAGGAGGGAAAAATGAGAAAAGGGGATGGCATCTGAAATGTAAATAAAATAGCCAATAAAAAATACATAAACAAAAAAGAAAAAAGAGAATCTAGAGTACCCTAAAAAACAAACAAACATATCAGGACCCAACAGTCATCTCTTTTTTATATCTCTCAATATTAATAGATTCAACTCACCTATAAAAATACATAAGCCAACAGACTGGATATGTAAACAAGATCCAGCATTTTGCTGCATACAAGGAACATACCTCAATAACAAAGACAGAGACTATGTCAGAGTAAAAGGCTGGACAAAATGAACTTCTAAGCAAGTGGTCTGAGGAAACAAGCTGGAGTGGCCATCCTAATATTCAATAAAACAGACTTTCAACAGAATGTTATTATACTCATCAAAGGAAAAATCTACCAAGATGAACTCTCAATTCTGAACATCTATGCTCCAAATGCAAGGGCACCAGCATTCATAAAAGAAACTTTACTAAAGCTCAAAGCACACATTGCACCTCATACAATAATAATGGGGGACTACAAAACCCCACTCTCAGCAATGGACAAATCATGGAAACAAACTAAATAGAGACACAGTGAAACTAATAAAGGTTATGAACTAAGTGGAGTTAACAGATATCTACAGAACATTTCACAGTAAAACAAAAGAACACACCTTCTTCTCAGCACCTCATGGTACCTTCTCCAAAATTTACCATGTAATTGATCACAAAACAAGCCTCAGCTGATACAAGAAGATTAAAATAATCTTATGCATCCAGATAATCTCATCCTTTCAGATAATCATGATTCAAGGCTGGTCTTCAATAACAGCAAAAACAACAAAAATTCACATACACATGGAAACTGAACAACTGTCTACTCAATGATAACATAGTCAGGGAAGAAATACAGAAAAAAAAAAAAAGAAAGACTTTTTAGAATTTAATGAAAATCTTGAAATCTTGTATGATGTATACCCAAACTTATGGAGCACCATGAAAGCAGTGCTAAGAGGAAAATTCATAGCACTAGGTGCCCTGGTAAAGAAACTAGAGAGTTCTTACACTGACAACTTAACAGCAAACCCGAAAACTCTAGAACAGAAAGAAGCAAACTCACCCAAGAGGAGTAGAAGGTAGGAAATACTCAAGCTCAGGGCTGAAATCAATAAATAGAAACAAAGAGAACAATACAAAGAATCAAAAATACCAAAAGCTGGTTATTTGAGAGAATCAACAAGATAGATAAACTTCTAGCCAAACTAACTAAAGGCCCAGAGGCGGTACCCAAATTAACAAAGTCAGGAATGAATAGGTAAATATAACAACAGAAATGGAGGAAATTAAAAATCATCAGATCCTACTATAAAAGCCTATACTCAACATAACTGGAAAATTAGGTGAAAAGGATGGTTTTTCTAGATAGACACCGCATATCAAAGTTAAATCAAGAGCAGGTAAACTATCTAAACAGGCACATATGGCACAAAGAAATAAAAGAAGTTATTAAAAACCTTCCAACCAAAAAAAGCCCAGGGCCAGATAGATTTAGTGCAGAATTCTAACAGATCTTTAAAAAGACCTGATAACAATATTCCAAAATATTTCATGATATAGAAACAAAAGGAACACTACCTAACTCATTCTATAAAACCACAATTACTCTGATACTTATACCACACAAAGACCCAACCAAAACAAACAAACAAACAAAAAAAAACAAAAAACTTCAGACCAATCTCACTTATGAATATTGATGCAAAACTATTCAATAAAATTTTTGCAAATTGAGTCGAAGAACATATAAAAACAATCATCCACCATAATCATGTAGGCTTCATCCCAGGGATGCAAGGTTGGTTTAATATACAAAAATCCATTTATGTAATCCATTATATGAACAAACTCAAATGAAAAAATGACATGATCATCTACTTAAATGCAGAAAGAAAGCATTTGACAAAGTACACCTCTTCATATTAAAAGTATTGGAGAGATCAGGAATTCAAGGCCCATACCTAAACATAATAAAAGCAATTTAGTACAAACCACCAGCCAATATCAAATTAAATGGAGACAAACTAAACTAGCAATCCCACTAAAATCGGTGACAAGACAAAAATGCCCACTCACCCCATAACTATTCAATATAGTACTCGAAGTGCTAGCTAAAACAATTAGACAACAAAATGACATAAAGGGGATACAAAATGGTAAGGAAGAAATAAAGGTATCACTATTTGTAGATGATAAAATAGTATACAAAAGCGACCCCAAAGATCTACCAGGGAACTTCTCTAGCTGATGAACAACTTCAGCAAAGTTGCCAGATACAAAATTAACTCAAATAATTCAGTAGCCTTCCTTTATACCCATAATAAACAGGCTGAGAAAGAAATTAGGGAAATGACACCCTTTACATTGGCCACATATAAAATATTTTGGGGTAACTCTAACCAAACAAGTGAAAGACCTGTTTGACAATAACTTCAAATCTCTCAAGAAAGAAATTGAAGATCTCAGAGAATGAAGAGATCTCCCATGCTCATAGATTGGCAGAGTTAATATACTAAAATGGTCATCCTACCAAAGGCAATCTACAGATTCAAAGCAATCCCCATCAAAATCCCAACACAAATTCTTCAAAGACATTGAAAGAGCTTCTCAAATTCATCTGGAAAGGCAACAAACCCAGAATAGCAAAAACAATTCTTAACAATAAAAGAGTCTGGGGGAATCACCATCCCTGACCACAAGCTTTACTACAGAGCAATAGTAATAAAAAAAACAAAAACAAAAAAAAAACCTGCCTGGTATTGGTGCAGACAGACACATTGATCAATGGAGTAGAATTGAAGTCCCAGAAATAAAACCACAAACTTATAGACACTTGATCTTTGACAAAGATGCCAAGAATTACATTAAAATTCAATTAATGTATTACATTAATTAAATAATTAAAATACAATTTAAAAAAGAAAGTATCTTCAATAAAAGGTGGGGTAAGGACTGGGGGGCGGTGTCATGGAGACAGTAGGGTGGTTTGGAGTTATGGGATTTGGAATAGTTGGAGGGTGCATGGAGGAATAAAATCTGGAGCATAAATTAATTAATTAATTAATTAAAAATAAAGATATTAATGTAGTATACTTTAATTCTACTGTGGTTACAGTAACAAATATATATTTATATATAATCATGTGGAATAAGTATTCCAGTTCTTAATATTTGTACTCTGTAATGTTTTCTGTAATTTTAGTATAGAAATAATCCAGGAATAACCCTCAGAGCAAGCAGTTGTGTCTATGTATTGGATACATAATTTCTTTTATCATATTTTTGACATCCTTTTTAGATGTTTGTTAACATAGTCCTTCACTAGTGTGTGACATAACACAGCTATTGTTCTCTCAGTTTGCCTGGTTTTAAAGAAGTCTCTGAAGTCACTGAGTATTGAGTATTTGATTTTCTACTACACAGTTTTCAACACTATATTTTTTCCTCTCCAGACCCCAAAACCAGTTTCAATGTTTTTAAACTTATACCTTTATTATTGTTCACTATAATAATTAGATTTTTCTTATTTCTCTTTTTCCCCTTCATACCCTCCCATAAATCCCCATTTCTTTCATTCAATTTATAGTCATTTTTTTCTCTCCAATTTTATGTATACAAATAAATATTTCTAAATACAACCTGAATAATGTGTATTTTATTTCATGTATGTTTTTATCATGGCTGATCTTTTGGCATTGAATACCCAATTAGCATGCTTTTCCTTGGGGAAAATTAAATCTGCTGTCCCCAGCATACCTTCATTTTCTAAAGTTATATATGTAAAGTTTAGGATTTATAAAATTTTCCCCATCTAGATTAACATATCTATTATTATAGCCATTGTTCAGCTCATGCTTAACCATTAATTCTTGTGAGATTTTTTTGAGTGTATATTCTGATGTTAATGAAAGATACAATTTTACTGTAAACTCTTTGACCCTCTGGCTTTTACAGTCTTTCTGTGCCCTCTTCTGTAATGTTCCCTGAACCAATACAAATAACAGTAACAAAGACCTCCAACACTAAGCATGAGAAGCCCTGCATCAAGTTGTTTTCCAAGAGACTCCTATAACAGTACAGGCTATTGATAATGTCCTTGATTGTTCCCCAGAGGTGAAAGGTAAATTCATACTCTTGAAGACACCATGCACTTCAAATACAAGATACATAAGCCTTGAGTTGGAGTTGACTTTATATACTCCTTCCTAAGACTATCTTTCACAGTTCCAGAAGAAACCATGAAAGCTTTCAAAAGAGTTAAGCAACCAAGAGTCTTACTGAACTATGTTGGATATGAATCACAACACCTAACTTGTCACAGTAATGTTAAAGGTGCATTAATGACATGCATACCTTGAAAGTATCCAAAAGCTCTCTAACTGGACTTAATCCCTGCTCAGCAAGAGGGAAACCATGCTTGGTACTAATATTAATATTTGTGCTTATAGTCACATATAAGTTTACCCCTTACCTCTCATCAAGGAAACTGTTCTTTATAATTGCTTGAGAACAATTAAAGAAAACCACAAATAATCAAATTGCATAGTTGTGAAACACAGTACCAAGGAATGTATTTATAAAAGTCCCTCCCTAATGTCTTTGTAAGACTCTCAAAATTTATATTTTTTTTTTACTTATGACTCTATGTTTTAATTGAAACATTTTAACATTTGTCTCATATTAACTTTATTTTATATATTGTGTCATTATATAACTTCTACCTTCACATCTGAAATATTAATCACATTTTCTGGAATGTTGTTTCTAAATTCTATTATGTTGTATCTGTGTCTCCAGTTGTTGAAATTTTTATTGTTGTTTTGCTTTTCAACATCTTTCTGTCACAATATGCTTTCTAAAAATTGAAAGACATGTTTATGTGATATTTATATAGATATAATAGCATGCAATTGTCCTTTGTTAATGATAGGGTTTCCTTTATACCTAGTCTTTACATATTCTTTCATAAATATGCCAAGTCTAGTATACATATCCATGAAATGTTACGTAAATAGTTGTACTGTTTAAAAAAATGTTGCTAATAAAACTAATTATTGTGTAGAGATTTCAATTTGTGGTTGTTTGAACCCATGGATGAGTTTCTTTACATGTAAAATAACTAAATCTGTCTCTTACAATTGTTATTATAGCTAAATGAGAAAACATACTTTATTTGTATGGTATAAGACACAGAATATTCAGGATGGATGTAAGGACATTAGTTTTCTTAACTCGTTATTTTAAGTTAAATCCTTCCTGTTGTGAATGTCACTATCCTGCAGACTTGTCTAGCATCTCCTCTATTGTCACAATCATCAGCATTAAGCATCATTATGTCACAATTGTTTACTCACCTTCTGATGATTGAAACCAAGAAGAGAACACATCAAACTCTTGGTTCTTCTGAATTCTTCTCAGCATGTTTAATTGTGAGTACTTATTGCCCCCTATTCACAACTCAATCTCATGTCGTTAAAATTAAGGATTTTAAATGTAATCATTAAGATGGATTGGGTGGTGTCACTGGAGCCTCTGATTTGTCTCTCCTCAAAGTGTGTTCTTTTTTTTTTTTTTTTTCATGCCTTTTACAATCACTTTTTACTGTGATTGGGAGTTTGGGGGTATATGTTTCAGCCTAGTTTATTGAGACTGCTGGTGCCCAGGGTTTGACCTCAAAGCTCCAGGAGCCAACGGGCCCACTAACTGGGTTTACAGCTAAGTTTGTATATGTTCTAACCTGTTTTCTCATTTGTTGTTTAAAAATTATAAGCTGATGGTTAATACAAATATATGGTAGGAGAGAGAGATAGATTAAATCCCCCACATTTGACTAAACTATAATCAAACAAATCTATCTTTATCTATGTCTGTTTCCTAGTTTCCTTCATAAACAGAGAAGCTGAGAAGAGAAGCTAATGAGCCTAAGTGCTCAGTAACTTTAGAGACGATTATAATCAAGTTAACACAGTTCTAAAAGTTGTTGAATGGTTAAAAAAAGAGTGATGAGCTAAAAGAACAGTCATGGCTTAGAGAACAGACTCAGCAAGGACTAGCCAGATAAGAGTCAAATAAAATTGTCAAGGTAATTTAGCTCTTGCCAATTTTTGAATAATGTGTTTGATATACTAAAAATTCTATAGTAAAATTGTAATCCTTAAGAAATCTTGCATACTCTTAACAATAGTTTTCCAATGATTGATTCTATAATTTTTAAATTATATGGGATTTTGATTTTAATATTTACATTGTTCTAATTTAGATTGAAAGAGACTTAGAGGCTAATCACAGAAATGTCTGTAGCAAAGCTTATATTGATGTGAAAGGCAAATCAATGGCTGTAAATTTATTTTAGTCTCAGAAAATTAAGAAAAATTCATTCACTGCTAGTTTAATTAGTTAAAATCTATTTATGTCAGGTTGTGTATTTGTGTGTCTGCCACCTGTGGGTGTGTACCCACAGAGGACAGAAGATCCTGTGGGATCCCCTGAGCTAGAGTTTCAAGAAGTGAGCTATCAAACCACGTGTTAAGAATGAAGGTCGGGTCCTCTGGCACAGCAGCAAGTGTGAATAAATAGTGAGCATTCCTTTCTGTCCTTGATCTTAAGCGTTATTCCAAATAATCCAGTATTGCTGGTGAGGTATTTGTTTGCTAAAAGTCACTGAGGATGAACCATTTATCTTATGATTGGCAGCTGATCAAACCATGGTCTGAAATTGGAGGGTTTCCATGGTCCTCAAAAAAATGAGACCAAAACCTGCCTCTGGTGTGGATATAACATCTTAAAATGCCTGGAATATCATAAGATTACTATTTAGATGGGTACACTCTAATAAATATAAAAAACATGCCATCACTTAAGAGTTAATTCAAGAGGCTTTTTTCTTTCTCTGGCAGCAGTTATTATGTAAGCCAAGATGGGTGCATAGAAATACATCCAAGGAGTTATGGAAAAAGAAGCAGTCTGCTGTGTTGGGCTTTCTTCTGAGGGTCCACTGCTGGCAGTACTACCAGTTTCTACCCTGCACAGGGATCCCCACCCCACCCAGCCTGATAAAACACAAAGGCTGAGATACAGGCTAAGCAAGTTTATCTCATTTGCAAGATTTATGTCTGCTGTGGTGGTCACAAACTCTGAGTTGCTAAGGGTGCAACTTATGGCAAGCGTGTCCACCATGGTGTCAACAAGCTATAATTTACCTGAAGCCTTCAGTCTGTTTCAGAGGAGAGAGCTGGATGCCATTCTGGGGCTTTGAAAGTCTTGAATTTCTGCTGGGTTCGTGAAGATTCCATATATAAATGATTGAGGTTATTCTCATTGATCTAGTCCATAAAGCTCTCAGAAGAAATCCTGATGCCCAGTGGATCACTAAACCAGCTCACAAGCATAAGGAGATGCGTGGGCTGGTATTTGTAGGCTGTAAGATCCGTGGTCTTGGAAAGGGCCACAAGTTCTACCACACTGTGCCTTTCCCCTTGCAACCTGGAGAAGGCACAATACTCTCCAGCTTCACTGTTATCGCTAATACACATAATATTTGTAAAATGCATGTCAAACAAACAATTTAAGACAGTCAAAAAAGAGTTAAATGGGGGCTGTGAAGCTAGAGTAGTGATTGAACCAGAGTTCTTTCAATCCACAGAACCCATGATGTAGTTGTATGATCCCAGTGCTGGAGAAATAGTGACAGGTAGATATCTGGAGCTCACTACCAGCCAGCCTAGTTTACTCAGATAACCTGAGTCAGTGAGAGAGGCAAAATCAAAAGTCAATGTAGAAAAGAATTGAGGATTAACAACTAAATTGACCTTAGGCCCCCACATAGAGATGCACACACACCTATATGAACACTTGCAAATACACCTGGGTGTGTGCATACAGAAAGAGAGAGAGTGGGGAGGGGAAGGAGGATGGAGAGGGAGAGGAAGAGGGAGAGGGAAACAGAGAGGGAGAGGGGGAGGGATGGAAAGAGACAAAGACAGAGAAAGAATTAGTTCAAATGGGCCAATTAATCACTGAACAGAAAAGCTCCTCTTAGAAGGGGTACCTGTTCTAGGGACTTTAGAAACCAGAATAAAGCCAATTTACACTCATAGGAGAATAATTCAGTAGTCTCTCTAAATGATGTTTCTACTTGCCCTTATCAGTGTCTCTCATAATTTATAATAAACTCTGATGATCCTCTAAAAATAATTTCTGGTCTCATTTGAATCCATCTGACAGACATTACAGGCCTGGAGAGTTGAGGACAGCCAAAAAAAAAAAAAAAAAAAAAAAAAGAAAGAAAGAAAGAAAGAAAGAAAACAAACAAGCAAACAATAACAACAACAGCAACAACAAAAAATACCCTAGGAAATGATACATATGAAACAACAGGGGCACTACATTACTATGCTGGTTTGAATGGAAATGACTCATAGCTGAATGCTTGATCTCCAGTTAGTGCATCAGTTTGGGAAAGATTCAGACAGAGGAAGTGCATTACTGGGGGGTGAGCTTTGAGCCTTCAATAGTTCACATGAAATCCAGTCTCAGACTCTCCTCCTGATGCCAGTAGATCAGAATATATGCAAGGTTCTCAGCTACTGCTCAACCACCATGTTTCTCTGCTTCCTGTCTTGATGGGCTAAACCTCTAATTCTGTACTCAATCCACCAATTAGATGATTTACTTCATAAGATTGTTTTGACCATCCTGGTAGTTTGAAACATGTTTTACAAACTAGCCTGAACTCACATATAGATGCCTGCCTTTGTGCCCTAAGTACTGGGAATAGTCATGTAACTTCAAAACTATATTATGGGGTTTTTTTGTTGTTTTATTTTTATTTTACTTTATATATCATAACTTTCCCAAGACATTAATGTCTTCATTATCACTTTAATGATTATATAATCTAGTATGCAGATGTACTATATCAAAACTTTCTTTATCATAAGAACATAGAATTATTTTCAACTAACCACTTGATATAAACAGTTCATGAATTCACATTATTTTTATAGTCTTCTGAATTTTATGTAATGTTTTATTTTGAGTAATGGAGGACAATGTGCCAATGTTATTATCCAGGGATAAAATATATAAATTTTTGATGGATACCTACTATATTGCCAAATTGCTTTTTCTTTAAATTGGGCCAATTGATACAATCATTAGCAATAAATGAATATTGACATTTTCAACACTTTTTATAGCTAGGGATATCAATCTGCACTAATTTAGTAGATGAAAAACAATCTACCTAATTTATGTAATTGTCAGTGTTAACATTTTCTTTTATTTACACTATATTTAACATCCTGAGGAAAAGGTTTTATAGATTCAAGCCATCACATAAATGGTAATAATATCTACTGTAATCCCATTGCTTAGAGGTTGCTGCTGTTAGTATTTATAAGTGTATCTTTTTTGTAAGTGGACTGAGCTGTATAAGAAAATGGATGAGTAAGCCAGAGCGAGCAAACTAGCTAAAAACCACTAATAATCTGTAGTTTCTTTTTAAATACCTGCTTTGTCTTCTGTCAATGATGGACTATAACTTGGCACTTTAAATAACTCTTTCTTCCCCAAGTATGTTTTGGTTACAGTGTTCAATATAGAAAAAGAACAGCAAACTAGGAAAGAATAAATTATTCCATGTAACCTTCCAACACCCATGAACATATATCTATATCAACCTATATGCAAACATTTCTATAGACATTAACTATATAATTCTATATGTAGATACATCATGAAAAATAAAGGTAAGCATTTACATAACAATGGGGATATAACAACAATTTTCAACACATTTTATGAAGTAAAAGCTTTTTGGAATTCCTTTAAATAAGCATAAAGATTTGCAATTTACTTGATTGCTTGAAGTATAGAATATGCTGCTTTAGGAAATGTTAAAGTTTCACAGTACATAAATGAGTCCTCACATCTTTCTTCATCTTCATTTCCTTTCTTCATTCTATTATTGCTTCTCTTTCTCTTTTGTGAAATAAAACTGTATGAACTGGTGGTGCACACATTTAATCCCAGTATTTAGGAAACAGAGACAGGCATATGTTTGTGAGTTCAGGCCACCCTGGTTTGCATAGCAACCTACAGACTACCAGAACGCAAACTGAGACTCTGTCTCAAAAAAGAAAATGATATGTCTCCATTCTGGACCCCAGAAGCCACTGGAGGATGGGGGTACAACAGAATGGAGATGAGGGAGAAGAGAGAGCTCTGGTGCAACACATCTTGGGAAGTGCTCGCTTGTTCTACTTGCTTGGTTTGAACAGCACCTCCCATGGCTGGAATGCAGAGAAGTCCTCCACAAAGGCAGCACAATGGCAGGCCCTAATAACAGGAGAAAGTCGGGGGTTCCAAGAGCTTTATTGACATGGTGGAAAATAGATGGTCTGGATATGCACACCCCCCACTTAGGCCAGGGGGAACCTGGCTTAAACAGGGAGGGAGAAGGGGAGGAATACATGATGGGCTAAGCTCTCTGGCCTATAGGTAACTCATTAATATGGAAATCTCTCAAGGCATGAGGCCTTTAGTCATGCTCTCTGCCTGTAGAGGGTGATTGTCCTATGTGACTTCAAGGCGCAGGTCAAATGAAGGTCTTATACCACCTGTCAGGACCCTGGGTTCTGGAAGCATGGCCGAACACCTGCTGTTACCCCATTGGGGTCCTGGTTCAAGGCCTATGCCACACCAAAAACCAAGACACCCCTTCACAGCCCCACAAATAATGACACTCTTATTTGTGTTTCACATTGCTAGAGGAAGTATTAACTGAGTTGGGTAGCTCCAGGAAGTAGGGAGAAATGGACAATGAAAAGGGGTCTTTCACACATTCTTTTATATGCTCATATGAATAAAATGAAGTATTTATTTTCTTGGGATCTCAAAGTGTTTTATTTATACTTGTTTAACCAACATGTGAACATGGACATGTGAATTCCTAGACTGTTATTCAATATTACATCTACTCATCTAGTTAAGTTCCCCTTTAACTTACTGTGTATTCCTAAAGTAAACATAGCAGGTCTTTTGTAAATTTATTTATTACACATAGCTCCAGCACTTTTGTGAATGGAGTTGTAATATGCATTTACATTTATTTGTACTTGATTTTGTATTTGTGGTTAATAAATGTGTATAAAAACCACAGTAACTTCCAAAGCACTTGA
Organism: Arvicanthis niloticus; assembly: GCF_011762505.2. Lineage (NCBI taxonomy): Eukaryota > Metazoa > Chordata > Mammalia > Rodentia > Muridae > Arvicanthis > Arvicanthis niloticus. Next base: position 73,063,647 of record NC_047659.1, read on the forward strand.
ATAAACTGGAATGTATATTACCATGGAATAAAAGACCTCATTAATCTATAGCTAAGGCAGCAGTTGGTACTATAAAAATTTATTTCTGCAAACAGAAATCAATGTTTAGCTACATCTCTATTCATCATATTCTGACCACCCCTAAGTTTTACTAGGCATAAATAAGAATATAGGTAGATGCTACTTGAATAACAAATTTTGAAGGATGTAAAACATCAGAAAAAAGTACAATGGATCTCAAAAAAGATTTTAGCTGGGGAAAAATATGAATCATTTATAAAGTTAAAACATGGGGCTAGGGAAATAGCTCAGTTGGTAGTATGTCTGCAGTAAAAGCTTGATGACTAAGTTAATCTTTAGCACCCAAATAAAACCACAGCTATTGTGTCATGTATCTATAATCCCAGTACTGGGGAAAAAGAGGCAGAGGATCCAAGGAGCTACATGGGCAGCCAGCCTTCAGTGAATTCTAGTTCTGAGTAAGAGACTTTTTTTTAAGACCAAGGTTGACCAATCTTAAAGAAGCCATAATTATCTATTTGTCTCTAAACACATGTAAACACACAAACACACACACTTACACACATTTAAGCATACAACATATATGAATACCCATACTAACTGAAAGTTTTATAGACATGTACACATTAAATAACTGTACAAGCCTTAAGTGGGTTAAAAACATTTTAGAAAAGATTAATGAATACTAATTCAATAAAACACAAATGCTCTGAAAATGTTAAGCTTTAATTAATTGATTAATTAATTTTTATCTGATAAAACCTTATAAACCTTTACCTTACAAAAAGTACTATAAAATAAATTATTAGAATGAAAATGATCTATGTTCATAGCCTCATCAAAAATGGACTGATGTAGGAAAGTGCTTCTAACCCCTCCATGCCTCTCATAGCTTCACTCTCATTCCTCCGGATAACTCATAACTTTGATGATTTGATTTTTTATTATTATTATCTTTAATCTGTTTTTACTATTCAGTCGTTATTCCCCTCTCGTTCTGCCCTCCAATATTCCTCATCCTATTCCTCCACCCCAGTCTCCAAGATGATGTCCCCACACGCAAACCCCACCCCCACTCCCCGCACACACACTACCAGGCCTCCAGGGGACCAGGAGTGAATTCCTGAGGGCCAACAGAATGAATGGAAATATACAACCTTGAAAGGAGGGTGGTAGAGGGACCCTCTAGAATGATCTGAATTTTTAAACAAGCATTTTAACCCTAACAAATGAGAGCCTCTTTGTTTATATGGATGTGTCTAACTGGCTTGATTTTAATAAGTTATTTCTGTATCTTGTGCCAAAAAGCCTTGGCATTTGATCTTGTTAAAAAGGATACAGACTCAATTTCAGTATCCATCATGAATACACAGAAACACTCTGACTAAGCAGGTGAGGAGGCTACAAGCAAAAGAAAAAATGAAAAAGTACAAAGACTTTAGAAGTTACAACCTTGCTTTTTGATCATGAAAATTGCTGCCTGATTCTTTCACTTTTAAGTAATGGTTTTGTAAAAGACTTTGATGGCAGGCCATATTCTTTAAGAGTGTATTTATATCATTTTGTCATTGACTTTTCCTTTATGCTTTAAAAAGGTAAATGTTACCTAAAGGGAAATTCTTTTAAACTGAGTTTTTTATTTCTACTTCTGAAAAAAAATCATTATTGAAACTCTAAAAGCCATAAAAACATGATTTAACTGATGAATTTTAGAGTAATTCACTTTCCACTTTTTACATTGTAATTTCTTCACAGATACTGAAGAAATTACAGATACAGATAGGTGAGATTAGCTCATTGACTTCACAGTGGTATTTCTAGTAAATACATTAAAGCAAATTGTCTTTATTTAATACTGTGAAATAATGAATATATGAATACTTATACTAACTAAATAAATACAGTTTCTACATATATACATATACATTATACATATACATATATATATTTTCACATGTTCCTTTACATATGTATGTCCATGTCTGCATAGTTTAAATGTGCATATGTATTTTGTATGACATATAACTGTGAATGGGCAAACTAAAACAAAACCATTGCTAATGATGGAATGCTTAACTTATCTACACGTAATTCCTTAAACTTTTTCATAAATTTGAAATAGTGTTTGTTCCACTGTATTATACTCTGCACAGATCTTTTCTTTCATGTGGTGAGGATTTTTATCAGGTTCTGTAAAGACTATTTTATTTTGATTAATGGTAGCAGCTAGGTATATGTAACACATATAAGTGAAACAAATATTTGTTATTGATATTGCACCATCATAACACAATTCCAGTCTCCTGTGCTTTGCTTTTTTTCCTTCCAGAGTACTTGTAATTTTTTTTCATTCCTAGTACATAAGTCAGTACATAGTTGTTACATAACAAAGTATATGCACACATTCATTTTTGTAACTTTCTGCTTTAAATTATAAACTGAAAAGTAGAGGAGCTCCCTTTGTATACATCCTACTGTATACTAAATACCATTACATTCACTACATATTCACGACATTGATCAGTGATTCTGTGTGAGGGAATAGTAAGGACAGAAGCAAAAGCTCTATAGTCTTTCTTTAAAATTGCTGGTTACGTATTATGGTAAACACGTAAATTACCTGGAAATCAGACTGGCTACCCACAGTAAGTTCCAATCACAAATCAAACAACAAAGTCCTTTAGTTTTTACTTGTACAAACTTGTGGAGTTTATTTAATCCCTCTGATACCTCGATACTACATATATAAATTATTCTATTAGTTACAACATATAAGTCGTTTGGAATCACTCTATATAGACGGTCAACTTGTGATGGGTCAGCTGACAGCCACACTAAACTGTTATCTAAGAAAAGCTAAGCTAAGAAAAATTGAATAAAATTGTGATCTTCCATAGCTGTGGAGTCCTTGATACTCCTGTGTGAAGGCCACATTCCTTATATCATAATTATTTGTCCAACATCAATTTTCTGTGAGCACATTATACTTCACTTTCATTTCTTCATAATTTATTTGGATTTTTGTTTTGTTTTGTGTCTAGGACAAGATCTTATTATATAACTGATACTAATCTCAAACTTACAAATCTTGTGCCTTATCCTGAGTGTTGGGATTATAAGACTATAGACTTTTACCATGCATTATAACTTAATTTCTAAAAGACATTTGGAAGTCCACCAGTCTTTCCTCATTTTATTGTCTCAATAGTACTTCCAATGATTTAACAAAATACTTTATTTTTTCTTCAATGCAATGTGTCATTGACCAAACCAACTTCTACAATATGTATATTTTTTTAAGGCTAGGGAGTTGTGTACTGGGGTGTCACTACATTTCATGTTTTGAAAGTGTATGGTACATCACCTCTGTGAGTGTGTGTGTGTGTGTGTGTGTGTGTGTGTGTGTGTATAAAGTATCTAATTAACTTTCTTTACTTGTGTGGAAATGTAGGCACCAATATAACAATAGCGTTTTCAAGAGTACACAGCTAACAAAGAACACAAAAAGGAATCAAAGTAAAGTCATCTACTTTTTGTGTCAAGGAAAATCATGCACTTTTTAAACTAAGTAAACTTAATATCTGTTTTTCAAGTTTTTTTAGACAGTAGCACAAGCAGGGAACTTTGAATTACTACTGTACAGTCATGTGTGTAAGATTGCAGACATAATTGTACCACATTTAATCATCAAAACCTAAATGGAACAGAGGGTTTTATTTTCTTGTTTTGTGACTAAGACTAGTAATTTATCATAATAGTGTGACCTTCTAACACAACAAATTTTAACAAAGAAGGAAAAACAAAGAAAAAGGCAATGTGTCCTGATCCACAATTCAAATAGTTTTGCACAGTTTACCAAGTTCTTCAAAAAAAATACAACTTAAAACAGTAGAGCAGATTACAGTATCTTATGGAGGAGATGACTCTTGCTTTGTGGCCCCTATCAATGATAATTTATCTGTAATTGCCAGAGCTTCAGGCACTCTCTTATATAAGACATGTATGAGAGCATGTATGGAGGCAGATACATTGATGTGTGATCTCATTTTTGGGATAGGTACAAAGGTATCCATGGAAACAGGTATATCAAGGTAGAAATGACCTTAGGTATGACACATTAATGTTAATACTAGAAAATCAGCCTGTGTTTTAATAAGGAAGATATATCTATGTTCATACATCCTAATTTAAATATTTGAGCAATTTGCAGCCTAAAACGTTCTGAAAGGATATATTTTTCTGGTAGTAGTAGTAGCTGATAATTATCTTGATGTGTATAAAATACATATTACATCAGTAACTATTATCATTAAAATATTGCATAGTGCTTCTAGCTTTTTGCTCGAAATCATGATTTTTAGCAATCTTTCAAACTCAAAGATTCTAGGAACTATATATCACGGTCAAAGAAGAAAACCACAAATTTATCAACTGTCTTTATTTTATTCATAATTTCTTCAAATGAAAAATAAACATTACATTTTATTATTTTTTTAATATTTAAAACTTCCACACTGTCTTCCCCAAAACTTAAATTGTCTTTGTGTGAGGTTAGGATCTTTAGAGTACCACGGACTGTAATTCATAAGACCAAATAATGGTAATGTTTTAAGTATTGCAATGTATTTTTTGAGGTTTCATACTAGATTCAGTCATTATTTATACACACTGCTGTGTTCTCATTGTTTTGACTTTTTCTTTCTTCATGTTTGTTCCTATCCCGTGAAGTTGTGTCTTGCTTCACAGAGGCCTTGCTATATTTCTTTTATTAAAAATAGAATTTTATATAATATATTTGCATTATGGTTTTCCTTCTCATATTCCCTCCCAGTTTCTCTCCACTTCCTCTCCCATCCTGATTTACTCTCATTTTGTTTCTCAGAAAATAGAGGCATCTATTGAATAATAATAAAATATACTAAAATTAAACCATCGAAATGGAACAAAACTAACAACCAGAAGGAAAATAGCCCAAGAAAACACATAAGAAGTAAATATAGAATCAGAATTCCACTCATTTGCACTCTCAGGAATCATATTAACATATAAAACCAGGTGTCATATAAACAAAGGACTTGTAGGGTAAAAATTAATTAATTGAAAAATAAAAAATTAATTTAATAAAAATTATTAGAGTCAAAAAATCCTGATATCATATTATAAGACAAAGAAATTGCAAAACAATCTATTGAGTTTGTTTTCTGTTGGCCTACACATAAGAGTAGTTTGTTTCCCTAGTGAGATTCCCTCTGAGAAAAAGTTTTCATTTGCAAAAGTTATCAATTAGAGATTGCTTTTAGGTTTAGAATGGAGGGTACCATCTGGTGCAGACCCATTCGGGCCTTATATATGATGTCTCTGTCTCTCTAAGTTTATATTTGCTTCTAAACACACCCTGCTATGTTTAGGCCATTTTTATATTTTATAAAAGTGGTTTTATTTTTGGTTGTGTGTTTAGTCTTTAATGACTGAGCCATCTCTCCATTCCCCCTATGTAAGAGTTAGGAGAAGACTAGATGGAGCTGAAGGGGATGGCAACCCCATAAGAAGAAAAACAGTATCAACTAACCTGGACCCCTAGAAGCTCACAGGGATTAGTCACCAACCAAAGAGCATACATGAGCTGGTCTGTGACCCTGGCTCATATGAAGCAGAGGACTGCCTTGTCTGTCCTCAGTGGAAGAAGATGTACCTAATCCTGTGGAGACTTGATGCCCAGGGAAGAGGGTTGTGGGTGGTGGGGTAGGGGTTGGTGGGTGGGTGAGAGGGGTTTGTGTAGCGAGCAACCTCTCAGAGGCAAAGGGGAAGGGAGATGGCCCGAAGAACTCTTGGGGGGAGGAACAGGAAGAGGGGCAACATTTGAAATGCAAATAAACAAAACAATTAATAATAAAAAAAAAAGGTGATTTTTCTCCTTGTGTTGGATACCCATGTTTTTGTAAACTCATCTTAAAGAAAAGTTGAAAAATATTCTTGCTGTGAAAAGGAGAATAACTGACTCATGTATAAAAACTTTGTTACACTGTGGCATTATAAGGGTGTTCTCTATGTTTTATTTAGAAATAGCTGAGTGGAGTTAACAGGCAACAGTCCAGATTACCTTACATGGATAGCTGGTTTTCAAAACATCAGAAATCCTTAGAATTGACATGACAAACATTTCAGTATTAATGTTCATTTTCATTAGAGACCTGTCTGCTCTGGACAGCTTCCTATATTGAATTCTAAGAAGAAATTGAGCATCGTTGGAGTTACTCCAGTTGTGGTGAGACAGCCACTAGGCAAGAATTGCCACTTTCCTTCTACAGACAAATTACTGTCCAGAAAAGGACATACTTGCAGAATAGTCAACTGATTATATCTGCCTAGACAGAGTAATCAGCCCTTAATAATTCTGCAGCACTAAGGTCTGTCAGATGATCCTGGGCCAGAAGGCAGAAGAACAGATGCTCCAACGTTTTGAAGTAGAGCGGGTGTCCAGGTGTTCAGAGGTCTCTATAAATTGGCTAAGTTTTAGAAACTATGATTTGTGCTTCCCAAAATTATAGTTAACTCAGTCATTCTGGATTTCTGATGGGGTTGAAAACATATAGCTATTGACCTTAAGAGAAAAGACTTGAGTGGATGATCATCAGCTGACATTCATCCTAAAGCCAGGTTCAGAACTACATGTTTTAGTTAGAATAGATGACAGAGGAGCTGGTTAGTCAACAAAAGGATGGACTGGGTATTAGGACTATCCTGTACCTCACTGGTACAAATTGGCATAATTATGTTCTAATTGTATTTTGAGAGAAAAGTTTCATTTTAACAGGAAGGGTGATGTGTAGGAGGAGCTAAGGTAGGAGGAGTACTGAGAAGAAGAAAAGGATTAAGAAGAGGAGAAGAAGAAAGAGAGGAGAAGCTAGATGAAGTAAGAGAGAAAGAGGGGGGAGACAGGGAGGAAGAGGTTCAAGTATCTCCACCAGTCAAAGATAGTTGTTATACCTAGGTTGGTCAGTGGGTTATACCTCTGATTGAACAATTCCAAACTTATAAAGCCTATGATTAACATTTTTTTAAAAAAATGTATAAATGCAAAAAGGAAAAGGGGGCATGGGATAGGGGTTTCCTAAGGGGGGTGGGGGGGAATGGGGAAAGGGGATGCCATCTGAAGTGTAAATAAAATATCTAATAAAATATATATATATATATATATATATATATATATATATATAAATTTCCAGCAGCTGAGGAAAACAGATGCAGAGTCCCACAGTCAAACATTAGGAATTCTTGTGAAAAAAAAAATTGTGGAGAAGGATTGAGGAACCCAAAGGGCATAGTGACTCCACAAGAAGCCCAACAGAGTCAACTAACCTGGAGCCTTAAGACTCCTAAAGAAAAACCACCATACAAAGAGCATACATGGGCTGGACCTACTCCCACCCCTGTGCTCCCTTCATATATGTAGCAGATATACAGCTTAGTCTTCATGGGTGTCCAACAGCAGGAGCAGGTGTTATCACGGACTGTGTTGCCCACCTATGGATCCCATTCCCGTAACTAGAATCAACTTGTCTGTTCTCAGTTGGTGAAGATGTGCCTAGTTCTGCAGTAACTTGATGTGCCAGGCTAGTTTGGTATCCAGCAAAAGGAGTTGCCCCCCTCAAAGAAAAGGGGAGGGGAAGCAGCTGTGTGAGTGGGGGACTGCGAGTAGAGGGTATGCTGTGACTGGGTGTAAAGTGAATAAATAAATAAATAAATAAATTTAAATATCAATTTAAATATATATATTTTTTAAAATTTCAAGGTTGACTAATAGAAACTCCTTTTCTTCCTCTGAATTTATTTCCATCTCCTTTATTCTTCCAGCATTTAGCAGCAGCTTGAGGAAACAAACTCTCAAGATTTTTACAAGTTTCAACCTTTTGGCAATACTCCACATAGTGATTATTCTCATGGACAGGAGATTCTTTTCAGTCAATCTGAATAATTGAATCACAGACATTTAGAAATAACATTAGAACTGATAAGTTAATGGAGAAAGATTGAAAGATTAAGCTGTAACAGACGAAAAAGACAGAAATACTTTCAGAGCATCTTATAATGTATGCCTGTTCTGTGACCCCAGGACAGTAAAGATCAACATTGGAACTTTTGTAGGAAAGTAACAAGGGCAGTTCATACATTTGAGAACTCAGCATACAACTACCCTGTTAGATAAACTCCCTAAGAAATATTTTTATTCAAGAATTTTAAGCAACCTTAAATTTAGGACAAATAAGTTCTGTAAGAGAATAGAAAATGGCTAGATTGTATTTGAGTCATATATTTGTGTTCCCTGGGGTTCTTTATGTTTTCAGAAACAACTTTGTTCTCTCAAGAACAGTTCCTGTTGAGATGAACAAAGTTTTGTGTTAGATTTTACAATGATGTTTTTTCTTCTCACCACTGAGGGCACCAGGGTCATTTTTCTGGAAATCTCCCTCATGACCAGATGAAGTGCGTCTACACAAAATACAAGTATGCTAAAATGACTGAGTTTTCCTAAAAATCTCTCTCAGAGTCATCCACACTGAGCTTCCAGGAATCCATCAGTTACAATTTAGGTTTTCTTACCTTTTTCTTACCTATTGATACCTGTGGATTTCTCACAGTGAATTGTGATTATCTGTAACTCACCTATCAACCTTTCTAGCTTGACAATTAGTAGAATTCCTTGTTTAGGTACTTGACTTATTGCTATAAGAAATTAGGCCTTGCTGTTGTTAAGTTGAAGTCGTGATTTGCAAGCTTTTTATATACCACACAAGAAACTGAAAATTTGAGAATCTGGACATTATTAGCCAAACAGGATACTGCCAAGAAAAAGCATGCATGGGTTATTTTAAACATAGCTAAAGCAAAGCAGAATTTAAAAAATAAATAAATAAATAAATAAATAAATAAATAAATAAATAAATAAAAAGGATTTCTACCCTGATTATCGGATATAGAAACATGTCTTTCTGGTCAGCTTTTATTTGTATTTTGAGAAAAGAGAATTTTTCCAAGGAAGGAAATTTCATTTAAGAGACCAATGAATTAAATAGTTATCAAATGCCTTCTTTATTATTCACAGATGAGCATACCTTCACATAAATGTGCACCCACATCCAAATAACCTATAGGTGAGTACACCTGTACATATAAAAAAACACATATAAACACACACATGTCAGGTTTGATAGAAAATTGAAAACATCAGCACCATCATCATCACATTCATCTTTGTTTACATCAATGTATTGTTTTACAAATTTAGTTCCATGTGTGTTTTGTGTTTCTTTTTTATTTTTAAATTTTAAATTTTGTTAAGTAAAGTAGTACTTTTCTTCTATTTTTTTTTTTTAAGTACTTTATACAGGGTTACTTTAGAATTCTTTATTATTATGTAAATTTCTCCTTTGTCAATGTTATGCATGAATACAATGCATTCTAATTATTCTTACTCCTCCCTTTCTCTCTCATCCCTTCCAACCTTTCTGTTCCTCTCTTCAAATCACTGAAATTTGATAGAAACTATGATGAGGTATATTAAAATAGTATGATCTTATGTATCCTTCCAGAAAGAACGATGTTATAAAAATAACAGTTTTGTCAGGACTATAATTTGCTAAGGACATTTAAATGAACAGAAGTTTGAACAATATTGTTTGTAATCAGCAATCAGCTATGCAGCCTGTCCTAACATGTTACAGACAAGGGTCTGCTGAATTGCACTTGCTGCATATTGTTTTCAGTAAGAAATATGAAAACAGCATTATATGACGTACATGCCAACCTTTTCAAATACGATCAGAGCTGTTCCAAGCCAAATGCTCAGTACATTAGTTTGCTACTGTGGCAACAAAAGTTCTGAAGTGAATTACACTACATTTTCAGTTAAATTTGGCACACAGTTTTATGTTTTTCATCTATGATAGAATGGGCTTGTTGTGTTGCAGTTTGTGGAGAGGCCACAAATCCTTCTAGGAACACATGGCAAGGGACACATCACACATCATGGCAAGCACACACACACAGAGGAGGAATGGACCATCTCTCCTCCAAAGGAACACCCCTTAAGAATAGAAGACCTTCTATTGGGCTCTCTCAATTAAAGATTTCATCATTTCCTAGTAGAGCAGTAGAGCCAGTGGCTATGGGCCAAGCGTTAAAGAATTCAGTACAGGAGAATTTAGGGAGCACATGTCCAAACCATAGCAAATATAGTAAAGATACATTCCTCTAGAGAAGATACACAGTATAACTTTATTTTAATCTTAAAACTTGACATAACAGCTTTATGGTAATCATAATCATATATTATTATAATTATCATCTGCTTTATTTGATGATTAAATGTGGGGTCATTATTTTTCTTACACTTAGCTCTTATAACAGTTCTTGATTAAAGTAACTACAGAGCAAGTTCATAACTAAACATGTGATATATGCTTCAAAAACAGCAATATAATGTTCTTGTATGCCTCTTTGATGTGCAAATAATACCAATACTCTATACACATATGAACATAAATGTTTATACTACTGTACCAACCATTATTTTTGAGATTCTTACTAATTCTGTTACTTTTCACAACATGCTTACAGAGGTCACACAACTGCTTTTAGGAGTCAGTGCTCTCTAATATGTACAACCTGGGAATGAAACTCAGATCATCAAGGAGCAGGTACATTTAACTGCTGAGTCATCTCCATGCCTCATAATCACTTACCATTATTGTTGTCATTGTTGTGTATTGATGAATTTTCTATTGTTATGAGTGAAAACCAGAGAGAACAGCTTAAAGACGGAAGAATTTATTTTTGTTCAGTGTTTCAGATGGTACAGTCTATGAAGGTTTTGCCTTATATACTCAGGCAAAACAAAATAAAACCAAAACAAAAAGCATCATGGCAAAATGCTTGGTTGGGTCTATTTTCCTTATAGTGTATATGGCATAGAAAGCAAGAAGGAACTGGACCACAGGTATATAGGAAATTATTTATTTCTCCCAATGAAGACCCACCCACTAAAGTTTACAGAAGCTTTAGAGCATAATACCACCAATTAAAAACCAAATAAAAAATACATGAATCTCTGTGAGGTGCTTTATAGTTCCCCCATGAAAAGCTGCTATTATTTTCTTCCAACATAATACACACACACACACACACACATATATTGCTTCTGTCAGGTATTACATCACAGCACTGGCAAAGGTAACTAATTAATTGTGGTTCATAATTATAATATTGAGGTTTACAATTGTTAAATTTATTGACCAAAGTTACCTGATGAACAACGACTAACTCTCTGGTTAAAAATGCATTTCAATCAAGTGTCTAAACTTGAGTTTTCTCATAATAGCCTATAAACATGGAATCTTGCATACTTTAACATATCTATCAGCAAGCTAATGAAGTCATTCCTAGCAACAATCTTGCTTTCTCACAAAAATGGACAAATTATTTTCTTCTTAAATCCTTTTATTTGGATTGTTTCTAGTCCAAGGCTGATATTATGAAATCGCAGATAAAGAATAGGCCTTTATTTCTTCTCTCTGATGTGTTCTCAGAGAGGCAACTCTATATGTACTTGACCTTTTCAAGGTGCTGCAGTTTGATTGGATGGCTGCCTCTGTTATCACCTTTTACAGCCTCTACTTTATGTGAGAAATCAGGGTGGATTGGGGAGCCAATCAAATATAGAATATTGAAAAGGTTACAGCAGTGCTGCTGCAGACTACAAGCTTTCCCTGACTGCAATGGTTATTAACATTCAGGTGCCTCATTCCAGTGACAAAGATTGTAATAAGAACAGATGAGGCCAAGGGATGAATTTGATCCTTTTGACAATGATCAGGTAGGAAGTGGTTGAATCTGGAGGTCTACATCACCCATTCTCTTGTTACTGAACAGCCTGTTAATAATCATGTGAACTGACTTCAGGGTCGTGAATGGGGGCCACATTGACATAAATCAGTCCTAAGGGTGCATCTTCTTGTACACTGCTATGGGCCACACTTTACTATTATAATTGCCTTTTTCTGTGCTTTCTCTCTCTTCTCCTATTTCTGCATGGCATTTAAAAATGAAATTGGCTTTTGAAATACTGGCTCCTTTTTTTTTTTTCTATTAGAATGCAGGCTTTCTAAAAGAGCCAACCAGAAATGCCATGAAGTGGTTGGTAAAAGAATATCTTAAAGTCTTATTAAATATGTAATAAACCTCACTACTGAAAGCAATAAAGGATATTAAATTCAAATGGCACAGGTATCATCTCATGTATGAAGTCTAATTTCTATTACCTGAAAAAATACTGCATTTATTCATTTTTCGAAAAAGCATGTAACTAGGGATACTTTTATATTATATTTTGTTAAAAGAATTGCATAAAGTTTTAGTCATTTGGTTGATTTTCCAAACTTCAGTATCTGTTATATTTCAAAATGCTTTGCAAAATGCCAGAAGATCAGCATTACCTGAGCAATTTACATTACACTGATAATTTCTTACATTCTTGTTAAAAGAACTGACAAAACACATATGTTTGAGGCATGGCATATTAAGCTATACATATATTTTAACTGATGACACTTCTAAAATACCAGATTAAAGCAAAAAAAAAATCCAGTATTTTAAAATATCTTAGACTATTCAGTGAAACCAAAGTACAGTGTTCTACATTTTCCCATATAACAAAATAATTCTCTGCATTCCTAATAAAGTACATGTTTTCTGATTAAATTCTAGGAGCAATGCATCTTTTGTCTGCCATATGTTTGTAGCTGCTTTAAGGAAAAAATTTATTTTCTTGTAGTTTAATTAAAGGTCAGTTTAGATGGTTTTCTTTTCAATACTTTCTGATATTTTCTAATTGCTGTGAACGTATGAATGTCCCCACTGTTGTGCCTGAGTTCAGATGTTCATTGTCATCTCTTCCTCATAGCTGAGGATCTTCTTTTAAATCCAGGGCATCCCAGCATGTGGAAGTCACACAGGATTGTGCAAGCAGCTCCAAAGCTGAACAACTTCTTGCTAATGTTACTATCATAAAGTAAAAAGAAAAAATAGCAATCTTTAAATAAAAAATGTTTCACCTTCAGAAGTCTCAACAAGAAACAAGAAAAATATCTTTGGGTTTTCTCCAGTGATATTGAAAACTCCAACTCACCAAATTTATGATGGTACCTCCTATGCCTTGTTCTAATCAAACATTTTCCATTTAATTCTATTTCTTCAAAATTGAGATAGCATGTTTAGTGCTATGTACCCATACTTAAATTCTTTAGGGTGATCCCATGAACACAGAATTCATAGTTATTATCTGAATATTCTGAATTCTTTTTTTTTCACTGTTCAAGGTTTATTTGGTGTTTTTGTTGGCATGACACTTGAGTGGTTGGTTCCATCATCCATATGCAGACCTTACATTTCACATAATATTGCAATGTACACTACACATATAATACATAAAATATCCTGTAGAACAATTATGCATAAGATATGTATAATGGACTTACACACTGGAGCCAGGTTATGACTAACTGGGAACTCGTTGGCCGAGGCATGTTTGGTGAGAGTGCACAGGGCAGCAACGCAGCAAGCAGGCTCACAGGGTAATCGAAGCCTGCACACAGTTGGCAGGGTGTCTTAGAGACAGTGGGACTGTCACACTAACCAGGTTACCACTACACAAGTACCACTTGGCAGCAGGGTAGAGCTGTGGGAACTGAGCCTTTTTCCCCAGACCACCTCAACACAATTGTACTAAACACAGCTCAGATGAGAAGTATGTGGTCTCCATAAAAACCCTGCTGCAGCCTCGACAGTGAAGTGCTAGGACACTGGGAAGATTTTAGAACTGCAGCTCCTTCTGGATTCCCCAGAGGGTATCTGCACTCTTCTTCAGGCGGGCCTCTTCCTCAGGAGTCAGTGTCACCTTCACAACATCTGAGATTCCATTTTGTCCCAGGATACATGGCACACTGAGGAAGACATCATCATTGATCCCATAGAGACCCTTAATCATGGTGGAAATGGGATGCACCCGCCTAAGGTTCTTCATTATGCTCTCGGCCAAGTCTGCCACAGAGAGGCCAATGGCCCAGGACGTGTAACCTTTCAGCTTGATCACCTCATACGCACTGTCCACCACCTGCTTGTGAACCTCCTTCCACTGCTCGTTGTCTGCATCAGTGCCCAGTTGTGGGTTCAGAGACTTCAGGGAGACGCCGGCAACATTCACACCTCTCCACACAGGCACACTGGAGTCGCCATGCTCTCCCAGGACCCACCCGTGACAGCTCAGCTGGTGAATTCCCAGCCTTTCTCCCATCAGGTAACGGAACCGAGCTGAATCCAGGTTGCAACCACTTCCAATAACTCGGCTTTTGGGAAAGCCACTGATTTTCCAAGCCACGTAGGTCAAGATATCTACGGGATTTGAGACAACAAGCAGCTTGCAGTGTGGACTGTACTTCACAATGTTGGGAATGATGAACTTGAAGATGTTCACGTTCCGCTGGACCAGATTGAGCCGGCTCTCTCCCTCTTGCTGACGGGCTCCCGCTGTGATAATGACCAGCTTGGAGTTCGCAGTTACAGAATAGTCTTTGCTGGAGACAATTTTTGGTGTTCTAAGAAAAAGGCTGCCATGCTGGAGGTCCATCAACTCTCCCTTTAGCTTGTCTTCTATGACATCAACAACGGCAAGCTCATCTGCCAAGTCCTTCATTAAGATACTGATGGCACAAGCCATGCCAACAGCACCAACCCCAACAACTGTAATCTTGTTCTGGGGGGCCTGTTCTTCCTTAAGAAGATTCACAATCAGCTGGTCCTTGAGGGTTGTCATCTTGGACTTTGAATCTTTTGAATCTTTTGGGACTGCTAGTGCACGATTGGGGGGGGGGGGGGGGGCGATGGGCCAGCAGCAGCTGCGTGGCCTGGGCTCTGCGACAGTGGCTCCAGCACACCAATATTCTGAATTCTTAATAATGAACGCTGAAATGATATTAGTAATAATTGTAGCAGGTATCTTTGTCCTGTGGATGTTAACTTTGTCTTCTTGGATGAACTTGTTTTACCTTTTATTTGTGGATCATATAATAAAACAAAACATTATTCATAGTCTGTGTTTCATTTTTAATCAACTGAAACAACTCAAACTAGTTGAAAAGCAGTACTGGAACATGAGGTCATCGAGCCATAGCGTTACTAAATTTCTTGTTCCTTTTAAAAACTGTTATTAGAATTTTGTATACTCTGTCTCCATATCTTAGTAATATTTGTTCTGTGCTTATTTCACTCTCTAAAAAGACCTTTCTATGTAATGGCAAAAGATTGTATTCAGATATTCATCATTGTGACCAATTTCTAACATATGCTATTTAAAGGAGTGGGTATTTATTTTACTCATAGTTTCAAACAATTTGTTCATGATTATTTGTTCCATTGATTATAGTGAGGAATAACATCAAGATTATATGGAAATGGAAGGTATTTAACTCCTGAAAGAAAAAAACAAACAAAAAAGCAAAGAAAGAAGCAAAGAAACAGAGAGAAAAAAGAAAGAGAAGAAAGAAAGAAAGAAAGAAAGAAAGAAAGACAGACAGACAGACAGACAGACAGACAGAAAGAAAGAAAGAAAGAAAGAAAGAAAAAGAAAATATGAGGAAAACTGAGACACTGAACAACATATAAGTGCCTACTTCTTCCTATTAGGATCCTATCTAAGATGTTTGGAACTTTCCAAAATAGAACAATTACCTATGACCAAGTATTGATAACACAAGCTGTAGTGGCATTTTGTATTTAATTCATAGCACATATCTACCAGATACATAAGAATATTAGAGTGAAAATTGCAAATTACAAGACTGTGGAGTGATTCCTCAAAAATCTGGCCTACTGTTTCAAGGTGATGGCAAATTTAGGAGGTCAGGTCTTAGGGAGGACATTAGGTCACTGGGAGTCTGTACCTGCATTAAAAATCAGAACCATGAACTCTTCTCTCTCATATTGTTTCTTAGCTCTCGGGAACTTGTACCTTTCTCTCTCTTCTTGCTTCTCAATTTCCATTGTATCAATAAGTCTTCTTTCTCATGTGTTCCTACCAGAATAGTCTGAAATGTCACAGGTCCAAAGCAATGGAGTCAAATAAACATGAATTGAAACCTTCATGAGATGACATTTATCTTCTTTTTAAGCTGTTTAGCTCAGGATTTAATATTATAAGAATATAGAGCTGATAGTATCTTTTGTAAATCACTAAGACAAAAGTAACAAGTCATGACCACTCTGGTTTAGCTTTGGTTATAGACCCACTTCAGAAGTTATTTCAGGAGTCATCATCAAAAAGGCTTATAATCTCATTCTGCATTGTATAATTAATCTAGGAAAGTATAGTATACTGGTATGAATAGTTTGCACCTATTTCTTTTGAGATTGCTTGGCTAAACCTTAGAGAAACTTTTAATAAGGTACCTTGCAAGAGAAAAATGTATTTTTTCAGATCTGTTTGTAAATAAGTTAGTGATCTTGAAGTTTAAATATTATCCTAGATAACCCTAAATAATTATTATAACCAAAGCTCTTACTTAAAGGAAAGCCTGTAGGTCCCATGTTAAGAAAACCCTCACTAGTCACAGTGATGAGGTAGCCACAGTACTATGAGCTAAGCAATGGGAGTGAACCTAGAGAATGAATAAAAAAATAGCAGATGTTCTCTTTACACCTATGGAAACATCCCAGTTCAATGAACAATTCAACTTTTAGCACACTGACACTTACTTTGGAATTTTTGTCCTAACAAATTCTAAAGTGCAAAGCAATGAAAATTTCTGTAATAAATCACAGCAGTAATAAGAAACTAATAGATGATTCTCCCCAAAGAATATTGCTCAGAAATAATTATCTTCTGAATTTGGACAGAATTACTTGCATTTTGACTACCTGATAAATCTCTCTAACCACATGTGACTTTAGAACATAATAAATTATAAATCCTTTGAGTTGATACTGTGTCCTGATCTGTTTTCACCCTATAAAACAATGTAAGCTATGATGGTGCATATACAAATGCTTATTAAATTGAGTTTTGGGGCATCAGGTAATTACATACAATGAAACTGACAGGATTCTTTATGGTTTATTTTTAATATTATGATAAACATGAGAGGAATTCAGAAAATGAAACATAAAAATTGAAACAAGAGTAACAAGTAAAAGCTGAAGCACATAGAAGTGAGTTTTGTAGAACCAACTACAACTTGAAAGTACATGAGCTATAATCAAATATAATCTGGTTTTCGGAACTGTGCAAGCTTCTTGGTGATTATTCACAGATAATACTATAATACTAACACATTAAATGAAATTTAGATAAAGAGCAAAGAAAATAAAAACTTGAAAGTAGCTGACAAGGAATGTATTATGTCAGTGTTTTTCAGTTCTATGTGCTTATTTCAAAGCTTAGATCTCAGAGATTCCCCTGCAAATATTCTCCAGAAGGACCAATGAAATATTTATCTTAATAAATGTCCCTGAAGATTTCATCCCAGTGATAAGTGGATATCTTGTGTGTGGATAAGTGGATATTGCTAAAGCTAAAATAGACAATCCCATGAAGGGATGTAAAAAATTGAAACACAAGAAATGAGAAAACATGAAATATGGAAGAAAGTCAGTCTCAGTGACTCACAAAAATGTAAAAACACTGGGCATGTTGGAGTAAAAAATAAATGTAACAAAAAGAAGTAAAGTAAATAAAGAAAACCAACAGATTGTTATATCGTGTCATTTAGCTTCTTTATTAATGGCAAAATTCATCATTCTGTTCCCAACAAAATAAAATTAAGGTATAAAATATAAGCACCTTTCTCATAAAAATGGAAGTTAAAATCTTTGCTGATTTTCTGGTCTATTAAATATTTTATCAGCTTGTTAGGAATTCAGAGCTTCAGCCCACATCTCAAAAAGAATGAACTATACTTACTGTCTTAGTTAGGGCTTTACTGCTGTGAAGAGACAAGATGACAAAAGCAACTCTTTTAAAGGACAATACTTAATTGGGGCTGGCTTTCAGTTCAGAGGTTGAGTTCATTATCATCAAGGTGGGAGCATGACAGTTTACAAGCAGGCATGGTACTGGAGGACCCAAGACTTGCACATTGTCCTTGAAAAAATGCCAGGAATAGACTGTCTTACAGGTGGCTTTGAGAAGTGTATCAAAGCCCATTCCCACAGTGGCACACTTCTCCCAACAAGGTCACACTTACTCCAACAAGGCCACACCTATTCCAACAAGGCAACACCTTCTAATAAGGCCACTCCATAGGCCAAATATATTCAAACCACCACACTTATAATTTTTTTCTCATTTGCCAGTAATGTACATACACAAAAAATATTGAACTAAGATGATAAAATGTTATACTAAGCATCTTCATTATTCAAGTTATTTTGCTTGTCAGCCATGCTCCTGAAACTTGATGGGTCCCAAAGAATCAAATCTTTAAAAAAATACAAATTTAACAACTCTTATTAAAAATTTATTAGGATTAAAAATGTTAAATATTAACACAATTCAATAGATGTCATAAAAAAGGCTGAATACTTTCAACGTTGCACTTCATATTCCAGTCATACTGATACCAGGTCAGAATGCATGAGTTAGATGTCTAAATATTTCTAAGAGCTTTTTTTCTTATGTTGATTTTTTCTTGACATCTAGTTTCTGCAAAATAAAGTAGATTTTCCTCTGTAAGTCTCTCACATATAGTAAAGTGTAGTTTTGAGCACATCTCATATAACTTTTGTGTTTTTAAATAGTTTTAACTTTGAAATTTTTATTAGGCAGATTTTGATTCACAAAAATAAAAATAGTGTAATGATTAGTGGATCTATGTGCCCCAAACCTCACCCCTTCTGTACTGTGTGAGTGGGGGTAGTGTGAAGGGTTGTTTGGTGGTCGTATGTTCTGTCTTCATCCTGTAACATAGCCAGAGTCTTTGCTGGTCTGTGAATCACACCAAAAACCCATTAGCTACCATGAACTTGCTTTGTGTTCATCTCTGGATGTCTCTGACAGACAGGAAATCACAATTATTGTGATGAAAAGCTATTAAGTAGAATAAACCTCTTAGCAACATAGTTTTATAAAAAATTCAAGTTACTCATAGTGTCCAGTGAGATCTGGAGAAGTCTGTTTAAGTATTTCCAAATGAGATAAGAAGTTACACAGTAGAAAACATATTCTATGCGAACTTATTTTAACAAGAGATAATATATGAATATGAACAGAATAAAGTCCTCAATATCAGGATGGTACTAATGTAATAGACAGGACACACAATTAAAAAAGAATGGAGTTCAATAAGTCAACACTGAGGAAAGTATTTCAAGAATAATTGCATTGGGAAACCATAATCTCTTGGAAAGGAAGGGTTCCCATAGACTTATATATTTGAATAATTCTGCCAAAGAAGTAGCACTATTTGAAATGACTAGAAGGATTATAAGCTGGCCTTGTTCAAGGAAGTGTGTCATTGATTGTGGGCTTTGAGGATTCAAAAACCCATGCCAGGCTTAGTCTCACTCTCTCTTACCCTGCTGCCTGCAGATTAGGATGTAGCTCTCTCTGCTACTGCTCCTGTACCATGTGGGCATCTATGCTTCACACCATAACAATAATGGACTGAGCTTCTAAAACTGGAAACACATTCCCAATTAAATGCTCTCTTTTATAAGATTTGACTCTGGAGGTCCTGACACACATCTTTAATGCTGGCATTCTGAAGGCAGAAGCAGGAAGATCTCTGTGACTTCAAGGGCAGCCTGGTCTATAAGATTAGTCCTTGGACACCCAGAGTTGTTACACAGACAAACCCTGTCTTGAAAAATAAACAATCAGACAAACAAACAAGAGAAAATGAATTTCTTGGTTATGGTGTCTCTTCAGAGTAATACAACAGTTATTAAATCAGAAGTCAAAGGGAATAATTTCCAAAGTATAGGTAATAGCTTCACTTGAAACAAATATTAAAGTACTGGTTATGAAATCAGGGACCCCTATAGAGGAATTAGGAAAAGACTGAAGGAGCTGAAGGGGAGGACAATCCCATAGGAAGACAAGCAGTTTCTACTAACCATGGGAGCTTCCAGAGACTGAGCCACCAACCAAGCCACATACACAGGGTGGTCAGTGGAAGAAAATGTGCCCAGTCCTCCTGATAATCCTTAATGTCTCAGGGGAGGGGGTTGCCAATGGGGAATAAGATGAGGAACTGTGAAAGTGGGGCTGAGAGGGGAGCAAGACTGAAATGTAAATAAATAAAATGAAATTTAAAAGTTAGGAAAAAATAATATATAAGCCCTAAAATATGAATGGCCTTGCCTGTTGAGAAACTCATGGAGAAATTAGTGCTAAAAGAAGTTAAGTATTTCTAACATGGAAATATATTTCAAGGAATGAGGTATAGTCAATTTATTTATCAAATAAAACTACTGTTTTGCATGAGGTAAGTGGCACGTTTTGGAAGAAAAGTTTTATGATTTGAAAAATGTAATGGCTGGAGCAATACAAAAATAAAGCACAGTGAGGAAAGAGAACCTTAAAAATTAAAAGACAGTGAAAATGTCAGAAAACAATTTATGCAGTCAGTTCTATGCGCTGAGCTACTGGATGTCTTCACATTGGGCTAGAGATATAATACACATTAGATGTAACAGTTGTTCAAAGTAATCTGAGAAGTCTAATTCAGAACACAATAAATTTGAAATATGAGCATTTCAACATCAAGTGTGTATAGACACATGTTATGGAAAATCATGTTCAAAAAGTCATAATAAAACTTAATATGCTATGTGGACACAAATAAAGATAAGACTGTCATGAAGATTCTCACTGGGAGTATACAACTTAAAACAGACAACCACCTGTCTAGACCATTCAATAGAAATGAAATGTCAGACTAGAATTGATTGTCCAATGAATGCATCACTGAAAACGATGAAAACATGAAAGATAAAAAGATATTTTGCTTCATAAATACTTTGTAAACCATTTGGGAAAAAGACCCTATCAACAAAATAAAAGGGAATCTGAAATATATAATTTGTATCTGTTAAAGAGTTTACTGTCCAGAGCACACAATGAGGTACTAAAATATACAGATTTAATTAATTAGCTAACAACCAATTCAGAGATGTATCAAGGATATGAAAAACATTTTTTCCATAATGATACACAGTATATAATAAATGGGTAGGAAGAATCAACATCATTGATCAATACTGAAATGCACTTGCAAAGCTAAGTATTATATCACAGTGTTAACGTATCTAATACTATAAAGTCACAAACCCACAAGTCCAAATGCAGAATATAATGTATAAATGTTAGATATTATATGGTGGTCTTTGCATTGTTTTCATGTAAAACTAAGAACCTTCATTAAGAATGGTAGTTGAAAACTATTCAAGAAATTAACAAACTGAACGATCAGATGATCTCACAGTTCTAGTTCTGGGCATAAGCATATAAGAATTGAAAAACAGGGTAGAAAGGAACATCTGGGTGCTCTATTTCTAGCCAATATGTGAATCAACTGTGCAACAACATAAAGCATATGCACTAAAAACAATATTAAAAGAAAGTAAAATAGTAAGATATTCCATAATATGGATAGACGATTAAGATGTTTTACTACTTGAAATACACCAGTCATGAAAAGAGACATTTTTCAGGATTCCCCTGAGTATAAACTAGTCAAAGTAGTCAAAGTCATGCAGAAAGAAGTAAGAAAAATGGAAAAACAAAGGAGGAGCCATTGTGGAACATGTACAGAGTTTTAGTGTTACAGCAATAAGTAAGTGTTCAAAAAATGGAGTTCAGTAATGGTAACAGAACATTCAAGGACTAAATGTTCCTGAAATATGTGTTTTAAATGCTCATGATAATTCCCAATGCTTAATCTTCACTGATAACTTGACTGTTTTTAGAATCACCTAGCACAAACATTTCTGGATATCTTTGAGGGTATTCTAAAGAGGCTTAACAGAGGAAGGAAGAATCACTCTGAATGGCAGCAGTACCATCCCTGGCCTAGTTGGTGTCCTGGACTACATGCTAAGGGAAGAGAGAATGGAAATGAGTTGAGAATTAATGTTCATCTCATTTCTCTATGTTTTCTAATTTTAGATGCAATGTAACAATCCATCTCAGAGTCTATCAGCCATGCCTGCCCAGCAAGATGGACTGTTTGCCTTCAAACTGTATGCCAATATAAACTTTTCATCAGAACAATGAGAAATGTCTGTCACTTGTGAGGAACTGATACCAGGTAGAATCTTTAATCAAAACAAGAGTGAAATCAGAAGGTTTCTTATTGTGTGGAATGAAAACAAAGTCCTGGTTTTCTTTTTTTATTTCAAACATACAATTGGCTAAATAAAAATTAAAAATTGTACAACAAAGTGTAAAATTTACAACATAAGGTGGGAAGATTGAGGAAGAAGGAGAGAAAGACAGTAATGCCCACAGAACCAAGACACCTAACTTCATAGACAATTGTTCTATAATTTATAGAATGTCTCTTTATAGACAATTTTCTCAAAGTATAAGTTTATCTGCTCCAAATCACTTTTATCACTGAAAACATGTTTGAACCTATTTTTAGACAGGATAAAAAAGAGGGTAAAAAATTACCTTTAAATTGTCAGAACAAGTTAGAATGAAAATTTTAAATCTGAAAAATAATTATGAGATCAGCATTGTTCCCTAGGAGACTCACTTACTATTGGAAACCTTTTATGGCTATCAGGAAATTGGGTAATTTAAATGGGTCTTCTAGAAGATTATTACAAAGGAATTTACCACTTCCTTTATTCACCTGCTTCTTACCCCTGTATCACTGTCTCACAGTGCATTTAAAATCAGCCTGCTGATGAATTTTATATGACAAGTGGTGTCATCTTCAGTGGGAGCTAATAAATCAAGAAGTAAACATTTCTATTAAGGCGCTTGTGGTTTAAATAAATGCATGTACTTAAAGTGTTTGGTGAACTTATATTTGACATTTGAAACAAAGGAGAAAGAGATTAATATCTTCATTTTTTAATAATATGGGTTTTTAGAGTAAAAGAATATACAATCATATTATTGCATGTGCTTTGGTCAGGAGTCTAAGAAATTTCATGACTGGGATAAGAAAGAATAATCTCAAAGAAGAAAGGAATGTCAAAAATAGTCCCTCAATAACTACTCCTTTATATCTATCTACTGCTATTTCTCATCTTTTTAAATATTTTACTCATGCTCCTTCTTCATTTCTGTGTGTATATACTTGCATATGTGTATGCTCCTCAGCATAGATGTGCAGACAAAAGACAATGCCTGAGGGAGTCAGTTCTCTTTTTCCACCATGTGGATTCCAGGAATCAAATTTGGACAATTAGGTTTGGTGGCAATAGTCGCATCAACTGAGCCTTCTTGTTGAACCACATCTTGTCATTCTTGTACATAAAAAGTACCCAAGCGAGTCTGTTTTGTATGGTAGAAATCAATTTTACTTCCTAATAAATGTTCCTCATCAGCAAATCTCTGTGTAATGTTCTCTTGTCTTTCAAGTGCTAAATATGACATTCACTGATTTTTTTAGGGCATTTTGTGTTTCTTATCATATTCTCTAAGAGATAATTAATCATGCATAAATGTGAATTCCTGTGACTATATTAAGTATTTAATTGTGATATATATAATTTACTGAGAGTATGTTCTGTATTGGGAGTATTCTAATTTTTACCCACTCTCTCTTTTTCTTCAAACTTATAGTGACTTATAGTGACTAAATTGAATGTCATATTTTTTTGGTATTCCCAACACTTAATATAATGTCCTAGATTTAATATTCATTAATGCATACTAAATCAAACTATTTTTAGAAAACTTTGAGATACTGGCATTCTTGGCTGTGAATAAATTCTGTCTCTATATATAATGCATCTAGTAATATGTATTTTCTATAAAATTCTTTAGTTACAAAAGTTATTTAAAAGTAACATGATATCATAGTAAGTCCCTAAAAGATATTCATTTTTTCTAGACTAAGCATATGATTAAGTAATGTGTCTTCTCTATTAAAAGGTTCACCCTCTACTTGCCTACAGATGTTTCAAAATCCTTCCTTAGTCTGTAATGTAGCTCTCAGCTTGCTGGGCATCATTACAATACACTGGCTTAAAATGGTGATTTCAAGTCAGAGGATGATACCATCAAATTTCAATTTTCTGACTTTGGGATGTGCCCCTGCAATGTGAATATGTTTGCAAAATATTTTGGCTATAATAATTTAATTCCATACATTTGAAAAGATGTATGGTTCTGCTTCATTAATTGTAAGCATTGGGTAAAATGTATATACCACTTGAGCAGTTACCTGTTAGAAACAAAGACATCATATGAGTTTTTCAGGCAAATGGATGGAAATAGAAAATATCCTGAGTGAGGTCACCCAAAAGGACATGCAAGGTATATATGTGGATGGTATGTCCTAACTTATTAGCCATAAAGTACAGGTTAACCATGCTATAATCAATAGACCTATAGAAGCTAAATAAAAAGGAGGGCCCAAGGGAGTACGGTTGAGACTTCCTCAGAAAGGGAAATATAATAGGTACTGGAGGTGGTTGGAGGGAGTGAACTGGTTGAGGGATAGGATAGAAAGTAGAGCTTGGCAGAGGGTAAAGGATCAAATTTAGGGTGAGCAGAGAAGAGAGAATGGAAATCAGGGATAGGAGCAGCAATCACTAGAACATGCCAGAAACCTGGGATGGAGGGAGGCCCCTGGGGGCCATTGGAGGCTACTCTAGCTGAGAATCCTAGCAGTGGAGTATATGGATCCAGAAGTGGCCCCTTTCTATAGCCAGGAAGGACCCCTGGTGAAGGACAGCAGTCACCATCAAAAATCTCAACCCAAAATGTGTCCTGCCTACAAAATATATAAGGACAAACATAAAGCAGACACTGGGGAATGCCCAACCAGTGATTGTCCCAACTTGCGTCCAGTCTCATGGACAAGAACAAGTCCTTAACACTATTAACACTCTGTTATACTTGCAGACAGTGGCCTATCATAACTGTTTTCTGCGAGGCTCCTCCAAGCAGTTGACTGAAACAGATGTAGAGACTCATAGCCAAACACTAAATGGAACTTGGGAGTTCTAGTGAAGAGCTGAGGGAAGGATTGAAAGACCCAAATAAAAGAGGGACTCCACAAGAAGATGAACAGAGTCAACTAACCTGGACCCGTGTGGGCTCCCAGAAACTGAACTACCAACCAAAGAACAAGCAAGGGGGGACATAGGCCCCTACACATAAGTAACAGATATGTCTTGATTGGTCTTGATATGGGTTCCCAAACAACTGGAGTAGGAACTATTCCTGAATCTGTTGCCTGCCTGCCTGTGTGTCCTGTTTTCTTTCTTTTTAATTTGATGTTTTATTTATTTGCATTTCAGATGTTATCCCATTTTCCCATACCCCCTATTAATCTACTATCCCATCCCTCCTCCAACTCCTTTTTTGCTTTTATACCATTTAAATTACATGTAAGTATTAAGTCAACTCTAGGTTGAGGAACTAGTAATACAATAAATACAGATAGTCAAGGAACAAGTAAGACAATAAACACAAATAGCCAAAGAACATGCACAACAACAAACAGAGTCCCATGATCACTCCTGTAATCACTATTTCTAAGGGCTTATCAAGATGATCAAAATTTCTGAGCCTACTTCCCTGTCCTAGCTCAAAGTCATTTTTATGCCTGGAGCCTACTTCTTTGTTCTAGCTTAAGTTTTAGATTCCTGCATGTAATTACTTCTTTGCTCTAGTCTAGGATTTGGAATTCTGCCTGAAGTTACTTCTTTGTTCTAGCCTACTGTCAGATTCCTGCCAAATAGCCCATTTCCTTGTCCTTGGCCAATGTCAGATTCCTACCAGACAGCCCAGAAGCTCTCCACATCTCCCCCTTTTTATTACATAAACCAGACTGAACCTGACTTAGGTTGTTCTGACGAGAATACCTTCCTTACCTGTCATGGAATATGCATTATCAAAAGCAATGCACTTCTGTCTTAGGATGGTAAGGCTCTGTGCAGAATCTTACCCATTTTTGGCTTACCAGCCTGTTAAATTACTAGTTCTGTCTGTGGGTCCATTTTTTAGTTTCAAGTCATGTACTTTGGATGCCAACCTGTTTATGTATTTAGAGACAAGCTTTAACACAATGGGCAAGAATAAAAGAATTGCCAGGACAAAATGGGTTCATCTGATCAAGGTATATATGCCATTCCTGAGGTTTGACCAAAATGGAAATATTGACTTCAGGCCATGGATAATTTTATCAGCATTATCTGCAGCATCAATGCTCAAAAGAGCAGCATTCTTGAAATTCATAATTTCAATATGCAAAATTAAAACATCCAGAGAGGTGTTAGAATTATGCCAAATACCCTACAGGTGTCTTTTAACTTTTTCTAATTATAATAACTATCATTGTAAATTTTAGAAGTAACACCACTCCAATGGTGTTTATCATGACACTCAAGATGGCTCCTAACTTTTAAACCCTGAAACTCCTTCTGATAATTTGAATAGGCTATAGAGCATCAATCAGTAGTTCCAAACACCTATATAAATCCTCCTGATTAGGAACAATTTTTTTTTTTTTGCTAGATGATTGAAAAAAGTAGCTGTCCTAACTTCTAGTGTCAAAACTATTGCAGAAGCAGTGGTGCTAGCAATTAATGTAATTAAAGCTTTTATATCAGCAATAACCAAGCCCACTACCCTCTTGCTTCTCCTTAAAGCCTAACTCACTTCTTCCAACACTTTCAAGCTTTTTTCAGAGAATCAAGGTTTTCTAATACTCAGGGCAGTAAGACAAAAGCTGGTTGATAGATCACCAAAACAGACATGCAAGGTTTCAACACACTAATACAATCAAAAAGTCTATAGTCAATGCAACTTACAATAAATACTGTAGAAGAGACTAAGCCAGTTTTAGCTTGACAATTATAAGAACATTAACATATGCACTAACTCTTGTTTGAAATCCAGATCCTGTCTCAAACTTTATCTCTTGTTAACATAATATCATAGAGAACTGCAGATAACTTCCAATTATGTCTCTGAGAATGTCCAGATTCTGCCTTCCAAATGAAGACTATTATTTCCAATATTGGATAGATTTCTAGACCAGTACATGATTGAGATTGAATAACTGGTCACCTTTAAGAAAAATACAAGAGTCATTATAATTTCTCTTTTTTATTCTCTGTCCCAAAAGGTCTAAAATCTTGAGACAAGGCAGCTTGTCCCATCTGGGATATAGTCAAGAAAAGGTGGGTCATTGGTTGCCAGTAAAGGAGATAAGAATAGATCAATTTGCATTCTTCTACATGCTGACCATGTTGAACAGCACTATTTGTTGAAAATGCTGTCTTTACCACTGAATAGTTTTAGCTCTTTAGACAAAGATCAAGTAACCATAGGTTTCTGGGTTCATTTCTGGGTGGTCAATTCTATTCCATTGATCTTCCTGCCTGTCTCTTTACCAATACCATGAAGTTTATTTTTTTTATCACTATTGCTCTGTAGCACAAATTAAGGTCAGGAATGGTGATTTCCTCAGAAATTCTTTTATTTTTGAGTTTTTGCTATTCTGTGTTTTTTGTTATTGCACAAATTGTTTGAGAATTGCTCTTTCTATCTCTGTGAAAAATTGAGTTGGAATTTTGATAGGGATTGCATTAAATCTGTAGACTGCTCTTGGCAAGATGGCCATTTTTACTATATGAATCCTGTCAATCCATGAGTATGGGAGATCTTTCCATCTTCTGAGAACTGCTTCAATTTATTTATTTAGGGACTTGAAGTTCTTGTCATACAGATATTTTACTTCCTTGGATAGATTCATACTAAGGGTTCAGCTACTTTGCTGAAGTTGTTTATCAGGTTTAACAGTTCTTTAGTGAAAGTATTGGGGTGACTTAAGTATTCTATCATAACATCTGCAAATAGTAAAATTTTGAGTTCTTTCTTTCTTTCTTTCTTTCTTTCTTTCTTTCTTTCTTATTGTATACTTTTTACCTCCTTTTGTTTCCCAATTGCTCTAGCTACAACTTCAAATATTATACTACATGGCTAGGGAGAATGCACAGCCTTGTCTAGTCCCTAATTTTAGTGGGATTACTTCAATTTTCTCTCCATTTAGTTTGATGTTGGCTACTGGCTTGCTGTATATTGCTTTTACTAGGTTTACATAATGGCTTTGGATTCCTGAACTTCCAAGACTTTTACCATGAAGGGGTGTTGAAATTTGTCAAATGCTTTCTCAGCATCTAGTGATATGATCATGTGTTTTTTTCTTTGAATTTTTTATCTAGTGGATTACTTTGATAGATATCGAAATATTGAACCATCCCTGCATTCCTTGGATAAATCCTACTTGATCATGATAGATGCTTGTTTTGGTGTGTTCTTGAATTCTATTTGTGAATATTTTATTGAGTATTTTTTTATTGATATTCATAGGGAGATTGGTCTGAAATTCTCTTTCTTTGTTGCATCATTTCGTTGTTTATGTATGAGCATAATTATGGATTCATAAAATGAATTGGGTATTGTTCCTTCTGTTTCTATTCTGTGGAAGAATTTAAAGACAATTGGTATTATGTCTTCTCTGAAGGTCCAGCAAAACTCTGAACTAAAACCATCTGGTCCTAGGCTTTTATTGGTGGGGAGACTTTGAATATCTTCTTCAATTTCTTTTGGGATTATGGGACAGTTTAGATGGTTTATTTGGTCCTGATTTAACTTTGGTAACTGGTATCTGTATAGAAAATTGTCTATTTAATTCAGATTTCCCAATTTTGTTGAGTATAGGCTTTTATAGTAGGATCTGATGATTTCTTGAATTTACTTTGTTTTGTTGTTATGCCTCTCTATTCGGTTCTAATTTTATTAATTTGGATACTGTCTCTCTGCCCTCTGATCGGTCTGGCTAAGGGTTTATCTATCTTGTTTATTTTCTCAAAGAACCAGCTCCTGGTTTTATTGATTCTTTATATAGTTCTTTTTCTTTCTACTTGGTTGACTTCAGCCCTGAATTTGAATATTTCCCGCTGTTTACTCTTCTTGGGTGTGTTTGCTTCTTCTTGTTTTAGAGCTTTCAAGTGTCTTGTCATGCTGTTAGTGTATGCTCTCTCTAGTTTCTTTTTGTAGGCATGTTTACAGAACCTAAGATAACACAAATGCTAGCCCAGGCTACTATACCCAGCAAAACTATCAATTCCCATAGATGGAGAAACCAAGATGTTTTATGGCAAAATGAAATTTACACAATGTCTTTCCACAAATCCAGCACTACAAAGGATAATAGAGAGAAAACTCCAATACAAGGAGGGTAATTATACCCTAGGAAGAATAAGAAAGTAATCTTCCAGCAAATCCAAAAGAAGATAGACACACAAACATAATTCCACTGCTAATAACAAAAATAATAGGAAGCAACAATCACCTTTCCTTAATATCTCTTAACATCAAAGAACTCAATTCCCTAATAAAAAGACATAGACTAACAGAGTGGATATTTAAACAGGACCCAGCCTTTTGCTGCATACAGGAAAAGCACCTCAGCAATAAAGGTATACACTACCTTAGAGTAAAAGGATGGAAAACTTGAAAACAATATTTCAAACAAATGGTCCTAAGAAACAAGCTGCAGTAGCTACTCTAATATTGAATAAAATCGACTTTCAATTTAAAGATATCAAAAAATATAAGGAAGGACACTTCATACTCCTCAAAGAAAATAAATCTACCAAGATGAACTCTCAGTTCTGAACATCTATGCTCCAAAAGCAAGAGCACCCACTTCCATAAAAGAAACCTTACTAAAGCTCAAAACACATATTGCACCTCACACAATAATAGTGGGAGACTTCAACACCCAACTCTCAGCAATGGACAGATTATGAAAACGGAAACTAAAGAGAGCCACAGTGAAATTAACAGAAGTTTTGAACCAAGTGGATTTAACAGATATCTATAGAACATTTCATCCCAAAATAAAAGAATATACCTTCTTCTCAGCACCTCATGGTACCTTCTCCAAAATTGACCATATAATTGGTCACAAAACAGACCTCAACAGATACAAGAAAACTGAAATACTCCCATCCATCCTATCTGATCACCATGGATTAAGACTGGTTTTCAATAATGATAAAAACAATGAAAAGCCTACATACACGTAGAAACTGAACAGCTCTCTACTCAATGATAATTTGGTCAGGGAAGAAATAAAGAAAGAAATTAAAAACTTTTTAGAATTTAATGAAAATGAAGACATATACCAAAATTTATGGGACACAATGAAAGCAGTGTTAAGAAGAAAACCCATAGCTCTAAGTGTTCTGTTTTCTTAAGTGAGCTGCCTAGCCTCAGTAGAAAAGGATGTTCTTGTACTACAGTGACTTGGTATGTCAGGAGTGATGCACAGTTGGGGGAGGAGTGTGTTTAAGGGTGAGGAGAGAGGAATATCTGCATGAGGGATTACTGGGAGGAGCAGGCCAATGATATTGGAATGTAAATTGAATAAATAAATACATTTTTAAAATGTACATCTATCAGTTTCCTCATGAAATTTATAAAGTCTATCTAGAAAATTAAAACAGAATTAAAAGAACTATGGAATAATAATACAAAATTGTTAGTTCTTAATTTTACAATATTTTATAATATAGAGTATATTGCTATGAGAGTTTATAAATAAAAATATTATGTCTTTCTAAGTAACGTAATGCAAAATTGATGGATGAGAGCTGACCTAGCTGAGAGATTGGAAGTAAGAAACAAATAGTCTGTATCCCCCAAACTACTGTGTTAAGGCCACCTCATAGTACAGTCTGCTTTATTTTTCAGTCTACTTTGGATATTTGGATTTTACATACATTGGAATGCTGTCGGGGACCGTTGTGCCAGAAGTTGGAACCCACACTGCCCCAAGCCTTGGGGTCTAAATTGTCAGAGCCCACACTGCTGCTCCAGTCCACGGGTTCAGCAAGAGAGAGACTGAGGACAGACATGAAGAATGAAAACCAGACAGAGTGTGATTCAGTCCCATTTATTCTCATGTCTCTCTTCCTAGTCCAAGTCCCAAGTCTCGAGTTCCTAGTCCCTAGTGCCTCTAAGTTCCAAGTTTTCCCAGTCCTTCTTCTGTCTGCCTCTTGCCTTTTATAAGTCTCACTTCTTAAGTCATTCCTTTAAATCACACTTTTAAATCTTGTCTCTAAGTCATACCTTTAAGTCACACCTTTAAGTCATGCCTTTAAGTGCATAGGGAGGGGGCATTTTAGCATCATAAAATTTGACTTCCTCTTTCTCTTGGTCAGCACAATCTGGCTCTGACAAATTGTCATCAACCTTTGGTTGTATTTTGGATTCTAACTTATGCTTCCTTTTATTTTGAACAAAAAAGACAGCATTCAAGAACAAAAGCAGAAAATTAACACATGTGAGCAGCAAATAACAAAACCAAAACAGAGAGTTGGATTCAGGCTGACTAATCTCTTGTCCCATTTCCTTACCTTTCTCAGCGAGGCAGATTCCTGGGACAATCAACAGATCCTTCTTCCAGTAAGGTCCTTCACTAGGTCTCTCATTCTTGCTGCCCCACTTTCGGGCACCAAAATAATGTTGGGGCCCAAGCTCGAGTCCCTGTTGGGCGCCAAAATAATGTTGGGGACCGCACTAGCCCCAACTTGGGGCAGCCAAAATAAATGTTGCAGCCCAGGCAAAATGTTGAGGCCCGGGCCGACCCACGTTTGGGCGGCCACTGTATCCCGGCCCAAGCTGCTGCTCAGGTCTGCAGGTCTGGTTTCAGCAAGAGCGAGGGTGAGGGCAGACTCTACCTAATGTCTGATGTGTATGAATCTCTCTCTCGTCTGGTTCTGTCTTCTATAGTCTGATTCTAAGCCACGCCTCTAAGTTACACCTTTAATCATGCCCTTAGGTCTTGTCTCTAACTCTGA
This sequence comes from Arvicanthis niloticus, assembly GCF_011762505.2. NCBI lineage: Eukaryota > Metazoa > Chordata > Mammalia > Rodentia > Muridae > Arvicanthis > Arvicanthis niloticus. The sequence goes on from NC_047659.1 coordinate 73,095,777, forward strand.
TCTCTATACTTCTAAATCATACTCTTAAATTACACACCTTTAATCTCACACACCTTTAATCTCACGCACCTTTAATCAATCTCAAGGTATCTAAACCAAGATTATCGGAGTGTTCTCAGCTGTTGTAGGCTATTGTAATCCAAATGTCATGTCAGGGTATATGGCTCAAGATGGCTGCAAAGCTGATAGCCGCTTTCTGCTAAAAGTCAGCCCCCAACAATCTCTAAGTCACACCTTTAAGTCACACACACCCATGGGAAAATCCTGGGTATATAAAACAAGATGTTATCAGAGTGTGCTCAGCTGTTGTAGGCTGTTGAAAACAAGTCTCTTCTCAGGGTTTATGGCTCAAGATGGCTGCAAGGATGATAGCCACCTTCTGTTGGCTCCCCATACACTTCAGACATGCATTGTTGTATTGGTTGAAGTCCTAGTAATCAATGCAGGTAAATATTACTACAACCAGATGTCAGAGCATTTACAAGAAAGCCTCTCAGAGAATTAGAATCTTTTAGTTCAGGATGACTGCTTTCTGACACATGTTTTGATTTTGTTCCCAAAGGAAAACATGATCACTAAAAACTATAAAAGATTAATGGATCATAATTATTTTTTATGTTTTATGAAATGTTTTCTCATTTCCAAAGGCATGGAATTCTCTGATGTCAAAGAAAATGTAACATTTGTCCTTATTTTAATAGCTAATAAAATACATAAGATATATAGATTTGCAACAAATATTTTAAAAATATTTATAAAAATCATAAGACTTTGTTTTTAGAAAGATAATCATAAATGATGAACAAGAAACTGACATTATATATTTTAAAACTGATATGATGCATTTCATCATTTACTCTTGAAAAATATATACTACTTACTGTCCATTATAAAGTTCAGTTTAGCTAATAGTTTATTTCAACTTCTTATTTTCATATTTCCTGGAATAATTACTATTTACATTTTGTTATATAAAGCTTAACTTTATTAACAAGTTTTTTCAAATATATTTTTATCATCTTGTTTCCCTGTATTAGTAAATATCTATATTTTGTCATCATTGATTGAAGGGAGGTTATATTAGTGATAAAAATACTGATATTGAATATAAGACATAACCCTTCCTGTATTTTTTGAGAAACACAAGCCCATTTATGAATGAATTGCAAGTTTGAGAATGAACACAGACATGTGTGAAAGCAAAAAATGGAAGAAAAGATATTGTTCCAAGATATTCCAAGTCAAATATAAAGGTTTACAGTAGAGTTAGGTAGAGAAAATTATCGCCATCAAGATCCCTAGCTTTACAGCATCCAAAGTAGCTTAGATAGCACTGATGTCAGTGAGAACTGGAGCCATGCCCTTAGATGCCCCAGTCCTTTCACCAGTTTTACTTCCAGGGCTCTGTTGCCTCCAAAAAGTGTAAGAAAATGAATTTTAAATGTTTTCTTATTGGATATTTTATTTATTTACATTTTAGATGTCATCCTTTTCCCCATTTCCCCACCCTATAACCCCCATCCCATCCCCCCTCCTCCTTTTTGATTTTATACCATTTGAATTACATTCAAGTATTCAGGTCAGTTCTAGGTTGAGGGACTAGCAATACAATAGGTGCAAATAATCAAGGAACAAGCAAGACAATAAACACAAATAGTCAAAGAACAAGCAAGGCAATAAAATTCCATGAATACTCCCATGATCACTGTTTCTAAGGCTTATCAGGATAACCAAAATATCTGAGCCAATTTTCCAGTTCTAGCCTAAGGTCATTTTCATGTCTAAACTCTACTTTCTTGTTCTAGACTAAAATTTAGATTCCTGCCTGAAATTATTTCTTTGTAGTCTTGAACCTGAAAATGAGTCCCCAGACAGAGTTATTACATTAACAGGCTGGTAAGCTAAGGACAGGTAAGATTCTGCATAGAGCCTTACCACCCTAAGACAGAAGTACATTGCTTTTTATAATCAATACTCCATGATGGGTAAGGAAGGCATTCTTGTAAGAATGACTAAGTCAGGCTCAGTCTTGTTAATGAAATAAAAAAGGAAGGAGGGGAAGAGCCTTTCGGGCTGCTTGGCAAAAATCTGACATGCATCAAGGACAAGGAAATAGGCTGCTTGGCAGAAATATGACATGGGCCAAGGACAAGGAAGTAGGCCTCAGGCAGGAATCTGACATTAGGCTAGAACAAAGAAGTAATTTTTGGCAGGAATATAAATCTTAGGCCAGAACAAAGAAGTAATTTCAGGCAGGGATCTTTATATAAGTTAAAGGGTCTTAGAACAAAGAAAATATAAATAAATGATTAAATAATAAAAATGTAAAAACATTATAACCAGTTGAGAAGGCTTAATGTGTAAAACATCACTGTGAAAGCATAAAGACCAGTTTGAATTAATGAACAACCATGGAAGAGATAGACACAGCATCATCAATCTGTGGCTCGTTCTTGGTTTTGAAGACACAGGGAGATACACAGGGCTCCTTAGTTAGCCAGCATAGATGAAACAATGAGCTCTAAATTTAGTGAGAGATACTATCTCAAAAAATATTGTTGATAATGGCAGAAGACACTAGATGTTGATCATTGGCCTCCACAAGCTTACCCACAGATGTGGGTACCAAGACACAAATGTGCACACACTCTCATATACCTCATGCAAGAAAATAAGCAAACAAATAATGGCATAAACAATGAAATAAAATTTGTAACCAGTTGTTTAATTTTTCAATGGATGGTAGTTATACATTTTCTGATAAAAAGGGTTTAATACTGTCAAGTCTTTCTTATAAAATTCTGCCTTGGATATCATTTACCTTGAAAAATGAGGGCAACATTGGTGTCCTCCTGACATTTGAAGAATTAATTCCAGCTTTCTTCAAATCGTAATAGATAGAAATAAAAATCACACATGAACCTAACTGTAAAGGGCAGAGTCTGATAATAAAGGGATTAATAAACTATAGGAATTAAGAGTCTTTCAAGGACAAACAAGGAAATATGCAGATCATGAAAACATAGTATGTAAGAAGTATACAGGATATTGGAAACTAAGGCTAGGTAGTTAAAAGATTTCTAGAGAATCCCTGAATCAGATTACACTAGTAAATTAGTCTCTACAAGTCACATTCTGTGTCGGGAATGTTCTCCAGTTTCTATAGTATATAGTGCTGTTGGATCCCAGTCGTTTCTTTATTCATTTCTGTAATTGCCACATTTCTATTGAGCATTTTTATCACTCCCTTATCTCTGTGACTCATCCCCCCTTCAACTCTTCCTATTCCTTTTTTTACAATTAATTTTTTTCTTAGTGCTACCTGCTATACTGTATAATTCACCCATTTTGTTTACTAAAAGTTGTATGCTTCCAGAGTCAAAAATTTCTACACTTTTCCACAATCCCATGTTTCAAAACTTAGAGCCTTATTTGACACTCTGAAAAGGTAGCAATTCACTTCCTACAATTTTTTAAATTAACATTTGAATGACTCACAGAAGGAATGGAAACTATTAATCTTGATTTTTGATTAATCTTGAAAATCAAGATTAATACAGATTGAGTCATTTATCCATGGACATATTGGGAGATAAAATGTGAACAAATTTCCCCATCTTCAATGCTTCTATGCCTTTAGTGTGGCATTCTTCATTTATTTAAAATACAGTCAGTTGAGTATTTACTTATACATCAATCCAGCTCCCAACTGAGAAATGAATAGGCCACAGTTATCTTGATTTATTCCTTGAATTTGTTCATGTGAAGGAAGCAAAATAGTGTGGGGAGCATCAATGAACATGGTAGTATGATGTGTAATATTAACATTGCAGTAAAAAGTTACAGTATGCAGTTATTAATGCATACTGTATTAATAACTTTTTCATTATTTGTACTGGCTGGTTTTGTGTGTCACTTTAACACAGGCTAGAATTATCACAGACAAAGGAGATTCAATAGAGAAAATGCCTCCATGAGATCAAGCTGTAAGGCATTTTCTCAATTAGTGATAAAGGAGGGAGTGCCGATTGTGGGTGATGCCATTCCTCGGCTGGTAGTCCTGGGTTCTAAAAGAAAGCAAGCTAAGCAAGTCATGGAAAGCAAGCCGGTTAAGTAATCCCTCTATGGCTTCTGCATCAACTTGACCATGTTTTGTGGAGGACTATTGAAAGCCTTTGGAACTTTTTGCTAGAAGAGTGACTGGGATGTTAAGTGCTATGTGGATGTTCTGTAGGAGCTTGGAAGATAATGTTGAGAACTGTGCAGAAGATGAAGGCCTGGCTTGTGAAATTTCAGAGAGAAGATTAAAACTCTTATCAGGGCCATTGCTGTTTTGATTGTGAAGATTCTGTGGTTTTGCTTAGTTGGGGCTGAAGAATCAGCTGTGATTAACAAAATACCAGAACTACTAAAGCAAAAACTTTGCATTACTGGGACTATTAATGCTGGTTAGCTGGAGCTAAGAAATTGCTATCATTAAGAAGTGTTTTTTGAGAGCACAGAGGCTGTGTTCCAGAAATAACTAAGGTTGTACCTTGTGCTGTGGCTGGACTTGGTAATGTGTAAGAGTCACCCAAGTGGTACTGGTTTTGAAGGCATGAAGGGATCATGAAGAGTAGCTTAAGCTTGGCACTGTGGGGCCATTGGTAAAGATAGTGCAGCCTCAGTTGCAATTGATAGCTCAGGACTGAAAGGGATCATGCAATGGAGTTGAGGCCTGGCACCATAAAGAGAGCCTATGAGAGGCTATTGGTGAAGCCTTGCTACAGTAGAAGACAACAGTGTTTGGAGATGCCAGTACCATGAAATGACCACTAAGAACAGCAGCAGCAGTGGAATACAGGCAGCTGAAGCTTAGAAGACAAGTTGGGTACTACAAAGGGCAGGGATGGAGAAGTGACCCAAGCCCTTGGAGGAGTCCAGAAGATCTTGAGTTGGATACCATATATTGGACAGTTGTATTTTGATTTTCCTTGTGATTGTGACTGTGCCCTGATATATTTCCCTCTTGAAGGAAGAAAGTATTTTAGTGTAGCCCACAGTTAATAAACTTTTAATTGTAGAAAGACTTTGGATTTTAAAAGAGATTAGATATTTAAAGGGATTGAAATTTTAATATGTAAGCATTTGCAAAGACTGCTGGACTTTTAAAGTTATTTAGATCTTGGAGATGAATAAGAAAGTAAGGTGTAGGGGAATTCAAGCTTGGGGGAGACAGGAGTGGGTGAGTGGTTCAGGGAACACCCTCATTGAAGCAGGGGGAGGGGATACAGTGTTGGAAGTTTCAGGGAGTGGGAACTGGGAAAGGGAATAATATTTGAAATGTAAATAATGAAAATATCCAATTAAAAATGAAAAAAGAAAGTAAGGGTTGAGGCTTAATAGTGATGTGTTTATGTGTCAAGTTGACAAGTGGTCAATTATACTGACTGTTTTTGTGTGTCACCTTGACACAGGCTGGAATTATCACAGAAAGGAGCTTCAGTTGAGGAAATGCCTCCTTGAGTTCCAGCTGTAGGGCATTTTCTCAATTAATGATCGAGGAGGAAGGCCCATTGTGGGTAATGTCATCCCTGGGCTGATAGTCCTGAGTTCTATAACAAAGCAAGCTGAGCAAGCCAGTTAAGTAACACCCCTCCATGGCCTCTGCAACAACTCCTGCTTCCTGACCTGCTTGAGTTCCAGTCCTGACTTCCTTTGGTGATGAACAGCAATGTGGACAGTGTAAACTGAATAAACTCTTTCCTCCCCAACTTGCTTCTTGGTCATGAAGTTTGTACAGGAATAGAAACCCTGACTAAGACATTATTATAACAAAATATTTGACAAAGTTACTTATGGGGAAAAAAAGGCTTATTTTAGCTCACAATTTCAGGATGTAGTTCATTTTGTCAGAAAATTGTAAGCTTATATTTTTCAAAACCTACTTTTATAAGGGTTTTCAAATGTTTCAACCTCCCTTTCTAGTCTACTGTTCAAAGGTAGAAGAGAAAAGATGGTAACTAGAACAAGGGGATGTAGTCCTGTTAAGAAGTAGTTTTTGGGGGGCGATTCTAATCTCCATGGTCAGGATATCAACAGTCTAGTTCACCAAACAAGAGTCAGCAGCAGCAGCACAATCCAGCAGAAACATCCAGGCCTCCTCTGAATCTGCAGGAGTCAGCAAAATATCCCACGAGTCTGCATCATATGGCACAAACAGAAATTTCCAGTTCAGAGGAGAATCATTTCATCAAAAAGACATGGTGGAAAGAGCATGAAGGGAAGATTCACATTGCCTTTGCCATCTAAGAACAGGCAGAGAATGTTGGTCTTGAGTGTTCATTTTCCTTTTGACTTTGTCTGGGGTGCTAGTTCATGGTGCAGTGTGGATTCAAGATGGATATTTGCTCTTTCGCTTAAGCCAGGTAATTACAGAAGACTACTAAATGGAGATAACACTTGTACTGAGACCTGAAAAAGAATAAGAGAATGGGAAAAAATTATTCAGAAAAGAAAAATTAACATGAAGATCAAGGACAAACTTAAATAGCAAGAAAATGAACCTAGTTCATAGTCTATCTGAATACCATGACAGCATGAAGAGTTTAGTAAAGCTAAAGGAACTAAATTGGTTTGGGATTTTTTTAAAAAGCTATTCAATAACCACACTGTGCGATACACAGAGGCCAGGCAATGCACATTTTTACTAGGACACAATCTAATAGGACAAAGAGTAAGAAGTATTTTAGATTGGATGGTAGTACCCTTGTTCATTGACTGCTCAAGCTCTAGAATTTTAGGAAGAGAACTATGTTTTCCCAAAATAGTTATATTTTACTTATGATTCAGAGTATCCCTTCATAGTTCGTTGAACAATTTTGGAGAGTAGAATTTTGGAAATGATTTCTCTAAATGATAGATGTGACATATATCACATATATATGTCAAATATATATGTCATATCTCTGTGTGTGTTATTGGGTGCATTAGTGATTTGCTGAAAGGAATTAATTGTATATTTCTGCAAAGAGAATTTTCACAACCCATATTTACCTTTATATAGCATATTGGCTAGAAATGCAGAAAGAGTTCGCCTTGACCCCAAGTAAATTTTTACCGGTATTTCTTTAGATTAAGGGTCAAAGTTTTGGCTGAGTCTTTGATCCCATTGGAGACTCTATGTGCCTCATTATTAATGTGGTGGTTGACAGAGGTCAGATTCTTACTGTTGAATGGAATACTGATTATATGCTATACTCATTAAGCCCTTGTTTTGTGGTTCTCTCCAGAAGGTAGTCAGAAGCATGAAGACTATGTTCCTTATGAATAGAACAAGAAAGAAAATATCCTTGAATGGGGGCTATAGCATTTTATGTGACATTCTTATATGTATAAGTACATCTAGCTCATCTTTGTTGTGCTCTTCTTCAAAACATGTTAAATGACATGAGGTTCACAAAGGCTTGAGTATCAGGAGATCAACATTCTGGAAGAAACTAAAATTTAACTCTTCCATTCTGAGCAATGACTTTTATTTTTGTTTGCTTATTTGCTTATGTTTTGTTTCTTTGTTTTATTTTGCTTTTAGTGTTATATTTATTCACTTTACATGCCAACATCAGAATTTTTTCATCTCCTAGTACACCCTCATACAGATCCCCCCTCCCCCCAGTTTGCCTTCCTCATCCACACATACTGTGGGGCTGTAGCTCGTGCTTGGGCATGGGTTCTGTTGGGCTGAGTTGTGGGTCCCATGTGTCTGTCCCCCAGATGGCTGGAACCAGGGTTCAGGGAGGGACGGTTCCCACAGAAGCATGGGAATTTGACTGAGTTCACTCCATGCTCCAGGATAAAGGAAGCCACTCAGTTCCACTCCAGGCATGAGGAGATCCCAGTCTGAGGTCCTGTAGTGGCAGAGATCTTGGATTGGAGGTCTCCAGATTGAGGCAACTGGCAGGAGACTGGCTGGTCTCAGCCCTTGGGCACTCAGGCACCACTGGGAGACTTCAGAAGGACTGAGATTAGTTGGTGGGCTCCATGGCTAAAAGGCAAAGAGGTCCTCTGGTGGGAGATTAGCCACTAGCTCATTGGTTAAAAGCTCCCTCTATGGTTCTCCAGGAGGTCCCCAGAGACAAGAGGAAGTCCATGGTTTTAAAAGGTTTATTGTCATGGCAGAAAGTGGATGAAGCTGTACCTAGTGTCCTCAGGGCGGGTCTGAGATTAAATACCTTTTGTAACTAAGAGGAAGATCTGGGAAGAAATGCTTAATTGGTTACACCCTCTGGCCTTAAGGTATCTCATTAATATGGAGATCTCTTGAGGCTCTGCAGCCTGAAGTCACACCATCTACCTGTGTTAAGTGACCTATGGCAACAACCCTTTCTTTGGGAGCCAGGGCCCAGGAGAAAGGCCAAACTTCTACAGTCCCATTAGGGTCACCAGGGTTCAAAACAGACTCAACTGGGTACTCCTCTGCCTCTCACAGCCCATAGCCCCACAACATCCAGTACCCCCTAGCCCAGGGCACATCAAATCATTGCAGTACTGGGCACATCCTCTCTCACAGAGGCCAGTCAAAGCTATCCAGTTAGGGAAATGGGATTCACAAGCAGGCAAGAGATTGAGGGACAGCTCTGATCCAGTTTTTGGGAGACCTATGTGAAAACCAAGCTGCACATCTATTACATATGTACAGAGGACTAGATGCTCACTCTTTCTTTGGTTGTTCAATCTCTGCTAGCCCCCAAAGGTCCATATTAGTTGACTCTGTTGGTCTTCCTGTGGCATTCACATGCTCTTCCAGGTGTCTCAAAAGTTCCCCCAACTCTTCACAAGACTTCCCAAGTTCCATTAATGTTTGGTTTTGGGTTTCTGCATTTGTTTCCATTGGCTGCTAGGTGGAGCTTCTCAGAGGACAGTTATGTTAAGCTCCTGTCTGCAACTATAAAAAAGGATTGGTTAAAAGAATTGATTTTTGCCCATGTGATAGGTCTCAAGTTTAGGTAGTCATTGGTTGGCCTTTCCCTTATTCTCTGCTCTGTTTGTCCATGCACATCTTGTAGGCAGGACATATTTTGGGTCAGAGATTTTTTTGAGTGGGTTGCTGTCCTTATCCCTCCACTGGAAGTCCTTCCTTGTTATAAGATGTGGCCACTTCAGGATTTATATCTCCCACTGTTAAGGGTCTCAGCTAGAGTTGGCCCCTTTGGCTGCCAGGGCCCTCAATCTATCCTAGAGCTCTGTCTTATCTTAGTGACACACACACACACACACACACACACACACACACACAGCTGACTTCTATTCTCTCTCTCCTGCTCTCCCTACATCTAACCCCTACCCCACTTCCCTCTAAATCCCCTCTCCCACCCAGTTCCCATCCTCCCTCAACCTCCAATATCTATGTTATTTCCCCTCTGAGGAAGATTCAACTATCCTCCCTTTTTGGGTCTGTTGATTATGGTGTGGTTAGCCTAATGTCGAATATCCAGTTATGAGTGAGTACACACCATATATGTTCTTTTGAGTCTGAGTTACCTCACTCAGGATGATATTAAATTTCATCTATTGCCCTCAAAATTCATGATGTCTTTGTTTTAAACAGCTGACTAGTGTTCCATTGTGTAAATTAATCACGTTTTCTTCATCTGTTCTTCAATTGAGAGCCATCTAAGTTGTTTCCAGTTTTTGGCTATTATGAATAAAGGTTCTATGAGCATAGTGTGCATGTGTCCTTGTGGAATGGTGGAACATCTTTTGGGTATATGCTCAGGAGTTGTATAGTTGGATTTGGGTGTAGAATTATTTCCAATTTTCTGAGAAACTGTCAAATTGGTTTCCAGAGTGGTTGTTCAAGTTTACTTCCCCAGCCATGAAGGAGTGTTTCCCTTGCTCCATATCCTCGCCAACATATGTTGTTTCTTGAGTTTTGAATTAGCCATACTGATGAGTGTTATTTGGAATCTCTGAGTTGTTTTGGTTTGTATTTCCCTGTTGACCAAAGATGTTGAACATTTCTTTAAGTGTTTCTAGGCCATTTGAGATTCCTTTGATGAGAATTCTCTCTTTATCTCTGTAACTGCCTTTTAAATTTGGTTATTTGGCCTTTATTCCCAGCACTTGGGAGGCAGAGGCAGGTGGATTTCTGAGTTCAAGGCCAGCCTGGTCTACAGAGTGAGTTCAGGACAGCCAGGGCTACACAGAGAAACCCTGTCTTTAAAAACCAAAAATAAAATAAAATGAAATAAAATTGGTTATTTGGTTTATTTGTGTCTAACTTCTTGTGTTCTCTATTTATTTTGGATATTAGCCCTCTGTCAAATAGAGGGTTTATGAAGATTTTTTTCCCAATCTGTAGGCTGTTATTTTCTCTTATTGATGACATACAAACATTTTCATTTTCATGAGGTCCTATTTATTAATTCTAAATCTTAGTGTCTGAGCTATTGGATTTCAGTTCAGGAAGTTATATCCTATACAGAAGAGTTCAAGGCTATTCAGCATGTTTTCTTCTATTAGATTTGGTGTATCTGGTTTTATATTGAGGTTTTTGATCTACTTGGACTTAACCAATTTCATTAAAATGAGGGACAAGACAAGGCTGTCCACTCTCTCACTATCTCTTCAATATAGTACTTGAAGTTCTAGCTCAAGCAATAAGCATCACTGGATTGTAATTTTCTTTCTAGTATCCTCTGTAAAGCTGAGGTAGTGGAAATGTATTGTTTAAATTTGATTTTTGTCACAGAATATCTTGGTTTCTCCAACTATGGTGATTGAAAGTTTTGTTGGATGTAAAAGCCTGGGCTGACATCTGTGGTCTCTTAAGATCTACAAAACCTCTTCCCAGGACCTTTGAGCTTTCAGATCCTCAGTTGAGAAGTCTTTGATCCACTTGGTCTTAACCAATTTCACTAAAATGAGGAATAAGACAAGGCTACTCTCACCTTATCTCTTCAATATAGTATTTGAAGTTCTAGCTAGAGCAATAAGAAAACTAGAGGAGATAAAAGTGATACAAATTGGAAAGGAAAAAGTCAATGTCTCACTATTCACAGATGATATGAAAATATGCATAAGTGACCCCAAAATTCTACCACAGGACTCCTATAGCTGATAAACTCCTTCAGCAAAGTGGCTAAAAACAAAGTTAACTCAAATCTGTAGCCCCCTTTATACAAATGATAAATGGACAGAAAAAGAAATTGGAGGACCAAAATGCTTCGCAATAGACACAAATAATATAAAATATCTTACTGTAACTCTAACCAAGCAAGTGAAAGACCTGTATGATAAGAACTTCCACTCTCTGAAGAAAGAAATTGAGGAAAATATCAGAAGATAGAAAAATGTAGGATTAACATAGTGAAAATAGCTATCTTACCAAAATCAATATACACATTCAATGCAATACACATCAAAATTTCAAAACATGTTTTTACTCTTCTTGAAAGAGTAATTCTCACCTTCATATGAAAAAACAAAAAAAACCAGGATAGCTAAAATGATCTGAACAATAAAAGATCTTCTGGAGGTAATTACCCCTGATTTCAAGCTATGCTACAGAGCAATAGAAATAAGAACGACATGATATTGGTATAGAAGCAGACAGGTGGATCAAAAGAATCAAAATGAAGACCCCAAAATAAACCCAAACACCTATGGACATTTGATATTTGACAAAGAGGCCAAAACTGTATGACAGAAAAGGGAGAGATTTTCAACAAATGATGCTGGTCTAACTGGGCATTTACACATAGAAGAATGAAAATACATCCATATTTATCACTCTTCACAAAACTCAAGCAATTCCTCTGTGAAGATCCTTCTGTGATTGAGAAGGTAGTTGGCGGCACTACACTACCCAGGAGCTGCTTCCGGGACAGCAGTACCTTCCTAGGCAACAGGAATTCTAAGTGCCTTATTTGCCACAAAGCAATTGTGATATTGTCTGACTAATATCTAAGGTTGAGCTTAGCCCCAATTCACACATGATTAAAATGATTCATGTTCAAGGGTTGCTATAATCTCAGCACCTGTTAATAAATTTTTAAAAATGCAATCATCACTTTCATAATGATTCCAAATTGTACTTTTCTTATTCAGGAATAATAATTTATTTAGAAACATGGGAGCTAGGCAGATCTCTGGCCAACTGTGCTATGTAGCCGTGTAAAGACTCCCAGTGTGCAGAAGTTAAAAGAGAGAGCAGGCAGCCAGTTTTTTCCAATTTAAGTGAAACTTTGAATCCACCAAAACTTCATAGGCAATTGTTTTGTAAAATGACATCCAAACAGTTGTACCTGCCAACAGCTATTTTATTCTTGACATCAATTTCTGAAAATATCACCTGTGAAAAGTTCAGCATTTAGCATTTCCTATTGTTTCCTTTTATTCTTGAATGGAGCTCAGGTTCACATGAAAAGTGCCATTTTAGGAAGAGAACAAATACTAATGACCTCTAGTTTGGATAAAGGGATACAGGCCACACAGGCAAGACTACAGACATAGGAGTCAGGAGACCTTTCCACTACTTCTAGCAAACTATGATTCCCAGAAAGGCAATTAGTTTTTCTGAACTGCCATGTATGATGTATACCATGAAAGAAAATTACACCCATTGGTGGTTATTTGGTGATTGGGGTAGGGGAATAAGACAGTATTTAAAGCTGAAACATTCATACTTAATTTATTGAAATTAATACAAATGAAAATGAAAAAATTGTGTCTGGAATGAAAACTGATGTTCTGGGATAGGGTTTTTGTTTTTTGTTTTTGTTTTTGTTTTTTTTTTCTTCAGTCTTTTGTGATTGAAAAAAAAAAGTTTGCAAACTAAATTAGTCTAATTTGGAGAATAGCTACTTTCTTGACCAGAATAATCTGCCAGGTGATTTTCTGGGAAGGATGTTCCCAGATCCCAGTGATCTCAACCAAGACCTTATAATGGGTCTCAGCAATGTGAATTCCCTTTTGTAATATAGTCTTCTCCCAGACTTTACTGTAAAACTTCTTTCTGTGCACTATGAGAGTCCTAAGAATTTCCTACCTGACCTTTCCTTCAGCCAATACAAATGGCAAAATGGTACTTAGAACAATATTCCTTCTGCCCCAAACCCTTGACACTCTTTCCCTAGAATACATTATATTCTAGGTCTTATATTAATGTCACTTACAACAGTACATTATTTGGTACTATTTCAGATTAGCTTTTTTAATGTCTCTCTTAGGCATCATGTAACTCTATACACATCTTCACATTGATAGTTAACTAATTTATATAATCATATATGTACAGTTTCTCTTCTCATCTGCATATAAGCTTCCATGACTCAGAAACTATATTTGGCTTAACACAGCCTGTAAAAATCAGTTAAACATTTTTCAGCTCTCAGGATTTCTTAGTTTCTTGTACCTCTTTGTTTAGTGTTGAAGCCTTGTGAACTTTCTCCTTAGTATTTTAGAATGTTAATTGTACCACTAGTACAGGTCATATATAGGCATTCATGTTGGTGATACTTTATGAGTGAACCTTCTGACATTTTAAGAAGACGCAGCCTCAAAACAAACTTAACTGTTTTTTAACTTGTAAAAACTTTCTTCCTCTTTTATACAGTAATGGCTGAGCCTGAGGTGTGTGTAAGTGGCATGTTATAGATGTATCAGTTGGGATCGGGTTCCCCAACTCTGCATTTTGATCACTTATGGTATCTGGAATAGTTTTCTCTGTTGCAAAGAGAAGTTTTCTTGATGAGTCATAAGAAATCTACACCTACTTGTAGGCATAAGGATAAATATTTAGTAGGTTTCTCCTCCTAGATCCATAGCTTCACTAATCCTCGGTAGTTCACTAGTACATGGTAGAAATAGCCATTCCTAGGAAATAGAAGAATAATTGGCTAGTCATTACAAAGAAGTTGTGAAAATTTTAACATACATGTAACAATTTACAAACTGAGCAGGCTGTGTGTATGTGTATATACATGCTTGAATACATGCATATAACACATATGTAACAACAATTTTAAAAGGGAAACATTGATTTGAAAAGGATCAGAGAATAATATATGAGAAGGTTTGGAGGGAGGAAACAGAAGTAGGAAAGAATATAATTTTATTAAACTCTCAAGAAAACTTAAAAACATAATTTTAGAAGAAAAATCATAGTAAATGCATTACAACTATTAGAAAAGAAGGAAATTAAGAGAGGAAATGAGGGAAAAGAAAAGAAAAAGCGCAGGAGGAACAACAGGGGAGAGGGTCACTAAAATCATCTTTAATGTAATACAAATCTTTCATGGAAACCCAAAGGTAAATATTTAGCACTAAAATAGTTTGTCAAGTTTTGTTCCTTCCTCAGTTATATCAGTAAAAATGCTGTGGAGCTATGGTAGTGGAAGCATTCAGGAAGGAGTATGGAGTAACAGCCTCACAATGTTGTGTATATAAAAGATGTAATTGAAAAATGAATGTCAAGAACACCTTAAAATGGTTGAAGTGGTGAGTTATTTGTCGTGTATTTTCACTAGAGTTAATTGTGATGTGGGTACAATATTTTATAAATTTTAATGATGAATTCAAGTATCAAATACTTAAACTTGTGTTAGTTGGACTGAATATTTAATGTAACGTAGATTAAATTTTAAACAATTACAGATCCTGACATTTAAGTGTGGGATCTGGAGTAAGAAGAGGAGAAGAAGAAGGAGAGGAGAAGCTAGGTGATGAAAGAGAGATAGATGGGGGAGACAGGGAGGCAGATGTTCATGTATCTCCACCAGTCAAAGATAGTTGATATATCTAGGTTGGGTAGTGGGTTACACCTCTGATTGAACAATACCAAACTTATAAAGCCTATGATTAATATTTTTTTTAAAAATGTATAAATGCAAAAAGGAAAAGGGGGAATGGGATAGGGGTTTTCTAAGGGGGGGGGGGGAATGGGGAAAGCGGATGGCATCTGAAGTGTAAATGAAAGATGTAATAAATAAAAAAAAAAAGAAAAAAAAAGAAAATACTCAGTAAGATATAGCAGAAGTGAATAAAGTGAGGTGTGCAAAGAGATTACCACAGAGAGTAACATTTATAACCCATAGCAGTGAACAATAATGTGAGTCTCTAGCTACTTTCTGCTGCTTAATTACTACCCCAATGCTTACAGCAATGGAACAGAAACCAGAGAGCCAGTAACCTACCTCTAATTCACTACAGTTTTTATGAGGAACAATGCCATGTCCAAAATATTGATTATTTTGTTATTTATACTATATTGCAGTTTCTTTGTGTGATTACTACTGTTATAATGATTTGAGGCTATAAAATAATAACCAGGTTTGATCATGCCGGGAGTCTATTTTCTGTAAATTGTATAAAGCTTTGCCTTAGTAGAACAGATTTTTGCCTTGGCACATGAACATCTGCTAATGTCTTATGAAATAATTTGTACTCTTATAAATGGAAAATGATGATGAAATCAGACAGGTGGCTTTTCCTCTGGGAAAAGTTTCTGAACTTGCTAAATTTCACTTTGAAACCTGAGCAATGTTGAAGGATATCACAACCTGTCACTGAATTGACATACTGTTTTCGAACAACACTGTGTTGCAAGTTATGAGTTGTAAGGACATATATTATTACATATTTTCCTCTCCTTTGTGTTTCAGGTTATCAAGCTTTCAGACTCTAGATCCATTTATTTCCATTACAGCACAAATCAATTTTCTTTTGTCTCTTAGTTACAGTTCCATTTTTCTGATCTGTACTCCATAAGGGTTATTAAATAGGTAGCCCCAATATTTTTCCATTTTCTGTGTTAATGGATGTTGAGAGCTATCTCAACCCATGTTGATTTTCTTTTGATTGTGAATATTTACATTTATCTATGTATCTATATATAGATAGATATTCAAAATAGACATGGATTGAGATGGCTCTTAAAATGAATAATTGATAATTGAATAAATATGAAATAGTAATGCATAAAATAAAATTTTTAATTTTCAAAAACCTTATGGTATACCCAGTATATAAAACATTTTGAACAAAATTTAAAAAATAAACTGTCTGTGTTTCATGAGTACTAAAGTTATATATTATAACTATGATCCCATATGAATGATTTTACTTTTCTGAATTATAAAATTATATCTCTACAGCTACATCAGAAGTTTTGCAGTATATGATTATCTTTTGATATTTTGTGATCTGATAATATAAAACTTTTAGAAATAGAATATATATAATATTCATTGTATGAATATCAGTGGATATCAAATTCTTCATGCTCAAGACTTTCTAAATACCTTATCCAGATTGATATTTAAATCTACTTGGGTCAAAGCTATCCCTTCATAAACATATTCTTAGGGAAAAATGGATTTGTTTCTTGTGGTTTTCAAAGAATAAATGCAGGATCTTCTGAAGTAATACTGTGAAAATATGAAGAAATATGGTAAATTTGTTGCTGATTCCCCAGTATTTGTTCTCACTGTGAACACCAGATGCCCTTATAACACAATATGACACTCGGGGTAGTTATCGTATTTGTGCACATTGTCCTCATTTAATTGAGTTGAGTTAAATAGATTAGAATTTTTGTTTATTTTAGAATTAGCTATAATTCCCAATTACACTTTGTATAACTCTAGAGATTTCTTTCAGATGTTTTCTTATAATATTTGTTTCTAATAAACAATTCAAGATCAACTAATTATGCTACTGGCAAAAAGAAAGGTAGCAAAACAAAACTAAAAATGCATCAAAATTAAAGCAAGACTGGGTAGCTAGCTCCTTGGGTAGGATAGAGTTTCCATGAAATCAAGAGAACATGAAATCAAATCCCCAGAACCCGCATAAAACTGGTCCTGGGCATACATGTCTATATCCCCAGTATTGAATAGGGAAGACAGGTAGAACCCCACACCTTGCTAACTATATATGTTAGTTGAAATGGACACCTTCAGGTTTAATGAGACACCATTTCTCAGAAACCCAGGGGAAGAACTATAAAGGATAAATATTTTTAGGTTTATCATATACTCATCCACACATGCACGTTACCATATACACGTGAACATACAACAAACACAAACAGAAGCACACACACACACATATGAATCCACAAACACACACACACACACATTTTTAGCAACCATATTTTTCTCTCCCAATCTTTTATAGATGTCTCATCTTTTATAGATGATATCAAATAACTTTATAGTAACTAGAAATTCTCTAGGTAAATGTAATTACTTTATTTGCTTTACATAATAAACATTTATGATTTAGAAAATTGCAATTTCCTTTTTAGAATTTAGCCAAACATGTTTTCAGAGTTTGCTCTAGGCATATCCTTGAATTCCTAAAATATGTTGATAAAACCTTAAAAGAAGTATCAGCTGATTAGCGACCAAAATGGGCACAGATATTAAATCTACAGAGAGGAAATATCTTCATAAAGGGCTCAAAGAAAGTAAATGAAAAGATACCTGGACAGAGATTATAGGAAAAGTGGCATTTTTTTCTGAGTATTTATAAATGAGGTTTCTACAGACAATGAGAAAAGTTACACCGTAATGATTGGCTTAAAATAGATGAAACACCTTCTCTAGAACAAGACCAAAATGATAGATTGAGATTAATATGTAGATGACTCTGAATGCTGTGCTAAATCTGTAAAAATTTCTTTGAGGGCATTTTGGAAGTCAAATTGATTATGTAGGTCAAGAGAATAATGGTTTAAATATTGAAAATGAAGCAGTGAGGACGTGGTTTATTGTAGATGAAAATATTGTAGATAAAAACCAGCAAGAAGGAGCATTTGCAGTTGGACATCTTCTCAAACACATTTGCATAATAATACACCACACCCTATCATTTCAAATTGTGCTTTTTAACGGTAAGTGCTTAATAAGCACTCATTAAGATTAATAAGTCAGACAAAAAGGATATGCAATTCACAAGTTTTCAGGTGCATTGCATAATGATAATTTTCCCTGCTGTGTAAGTGTTCTGGATGCTTTCTAAGCCTTTTATGCTTAGGAAAACCTTATCATTAGTTCTTTTCCTCTAAAGTTTTTTTTTTTTTTTTTTTTTTTTTTTGTCTGATAGTTTTCCAGGACATCTGTCATTTTTCACAGCATCTTTTAAAAAATTCAGAAATTAAGGAGTCTTGGTGGTAATGTATTATTTTTCTGTATTCCATGTTCTACCTCTAGGGTCACAGTCTGGGATACCAATAGCTTCCCTGAAGTTGACACTGCTTTATTTTGACAGTGTCCTTGGAAGTGATAAATGGCCTTGCCATGAAGTGGGAGAAAATATTTATTTTTAAGCCATATATGAGTTTATAAAACCATCACCTGCCATTAAAGAAGAGTATTTTAACATTTCTTTTTAAACTCTATTTAGTGTGGTTTCAATATTTGAATGCTTCTGAATGAGTAGTGAACATCTTTGTTTTAACCTAGCATTATCTACTGCTGTTTATTGAAAATAAAAGACAGTGAATTATTACTGTGTTAGTTATTCTGATTTATCTCTCATTTCAAGATTTCTGTTTCCTAACCTCCCCACAATGGATACAGCACTGGAAAAAAAAAGCATAAAGCATTTAAAGTGACTATGTAGTAATTGCAAAACAGTTTTTGTAGAAACCAATGATAACACATTGTTTTTCTTCAGCCAAATCACAAACCTATACTTTCATAATTAAGATCCTATATATATACTCATCCAAAATTAATGATGTCAGTTACATGTATGTGACATGAAGGACAGCATCTAGTATCACAGGTACACATCATGATGAGTGAAATTCTCATTTCTAGGAGATAAAACATGGGGCATAACATTCACCCACATGCAGTCAAACACGACACTAGTGATACATTTTTACCATCAAGCCAGGAAGATAAACAAGAACATTAAAATATTCTGTAATGTTTGGGGATCTATGATACATCATTAGACAACAATTCATAAATAGGTAACTTATTCCTTGTACTGGACTTTTTATTTATTGGCCTTGAGTGATTAGTAGGGGCACTATTGCTTTGTTATAGGGTAAGTCAATTTACACACATACACATACAACATACACAGACATGCACACACATATAATACACACACACACACACACACACACACACACACACACACACATATATATATATATATATATGTTCATACATGCATATATGGCTTGTATATATGATTCATACATTATGTTTACAATTCATGTACATTTTATACATATGTATACATATGAATATACAAATGAATATATATGTATATATATGCATGCTTCAAAGTAGTACATTTTTATATGACTTTCAAACATCTTTTTTACTATCTTCATCCATATTTCCTACATTAGACTTCTTATCCTAACCTTCATGTCATTTAAAACTTCTACACCATTAATTCCCCATCCTTGTTTATTTTGCTGTATCCTATTTTCTCTCCCTTAAAAAACACCCTCTTAATTTTCTGACATCTTTAGCTATTCCAAATGAAATCCACTTCTCTAAACATTCAAATATTACATCCACAGTTGAGAAAAAATAGGTGATATTTGCTATTCTGGGTCAACTCCCTTCATTCAGAATGACTGTTTACAGCTTCATTCATCTGAAAATTGCATGATTTTGGTTTCTTAACAGCTTAACAGTCATAATATTACATTATGTAAATGTACCACATTTTATTAACCATTTATTTGTTGACTCATACCTAGCCAGGCTATTTTTAATCCATGGATATTATACCTAGAGAAGCTATGATCATGGACAAGCAAATATCTCTGTGGTGTGATATAGTGTTCTTTAGGTGTGTGTCAAAAGATCATGAAATAGATCTATTTCAAGTTTATTGAGACAGTCTCCCACTGGAGTCCATATTGACTGAAACAGTTTGAAGTCCATACAGCAGTGAATATGTGTTCCCTTTTCCCAATATCTACACCAACATTTGTACTTACTCAATCATCTATTTATTCATTTATTTAATATATCCATTCTAAGTGAGTAAGAAGAAACCTCAAAATAGTTTGAATTTCATTTCCCTTATGATTGTGCTGACTTGAGTTATATACAGGGAAAAATTCATGACAGTACCTATGTGGAAGATCCATCCTTACTGGTTAGCTTTTATAGTGCTAAGAGATGACATGACTCCTACCAGAGGGATTGATGACTATCAATCTTATATAGCTCTGATCACCAAGAACCTAAGTAATGAAACCTCTGGAAAGACATGCCAGTTGGGAGGAACATTACTGTCACTTTCTGGTTAGCTCTGAATTCAGCTCCACGGGAAAAAAAAATCATAACTAGAACCATTGTTTGGGCCAAAAATCTTTTGCTCGGTAGTACACAGACTCTAGGAGAGAATACATGACTAATTAGTTTGATATGTGAATATAATATTAAACCTATTCCTAATGATATATACCTATATCTATAGATGCATCTTTCAAACATCATCAGAGAAAATTTCTTCTACATTAGCGACTGATTAATACAGCCCCTAAGTGGTTACTTTGCAAACATATAGGGACTATGGAGTGTTTGACCCTAAATGCAACATCTATATTACACTTGATGGAAAAAATACAATACAAAACAGAAATGGAAACAAACTTGAGAGGATGTGAAAAGAGATTCTAATTCAGGAGGAGTTGGGTTAGAATGTGAATATGGTGAAATGAAATGTATGAAATTGTAAGATAATCAATATAGTGATTTAATTTAAAACTAGTGTCCTATCCTCAAAGAGAAATTCACCAAAAAATATAAAATAAGATTACAAATTATTTTTAAAAAATAAAAGTTCAAGGTAAATTTTCACAAATTTTTCATGTTTCAACATGTAGAGAGTTAATGTCCATTTTATGTTTGAAAATAATATAATTTTCCCTTTTCATTCCTCCCTCTAAAACTTCCCATAGATCCCTATCATTCTCCTTCTGATTCATGGTCACCTTTTTCATCAGTTGTTATTGCATGCATATATAGTACATCCATATATGTGTGTATGTTTCTAAATATAGCCTGTTATATAATAACTTCCATGTATATTTGTCATTGGACAACCAATTGGTATGCTCTTCCCTGGAGAAGATCACCTCTTCTGCTCCCAGCTTTTGTCAGTTGCCTATAATCATGTAGGGTTGAAGCCCTATATGCTTTTCCATTCTGGTTTGATATGTCCATTGGTGATATCCTCATCCAGCTCATCTTTGGGCAGTCATGTTGGTGAGACTTTACAGGTGTAGCTTCTGAAAATACAGGTCATCTTTTAAAGAAATAGTTATGTAAGTCAATGATTGGACAAAGGTAAAGATAAAGATCCATTAAATGGAAAGATTATAAATATAGAAATACCCCCCTCCAAGGCAGAAGAAATGACTCAACTAGTAAACTTTGGTGACATAATAAAAGCTTAATCTGAGGTAAAATCCATCCATAGGACCTTTATGGTGGAAAAGGAGAACCAACTTCTGCAAGTTGTTCTCTGACTTATTTATAGACTTGTGGCATGCATGTGTTTATATAAATGTATGTACACAGAAACACAAAACAATGGACCTGTACACACAATAAATAAATTTAAATGTACTCTTTTATACTGAAGATACAATATTATTGGTGATATCCTTCTGTATTGCAGGTTTTCTGATATTCCAAGCAATAAAATAAGTGATTTATGTCTGTACAGATTTGATGACAAAGCCTATGTAATATTGGAGATCTGTAATATTGGGGCTACTCTAATAAGCCCCCTGTCTCATGTGTATCAAAATAACTTGTTAATGTCATGTTTCACATTAGAAATCTGCAGCTGGAAGAATAAAAGTGGATGATCCTCTGACTAGTATTCTTTCTATGGATAGTAAACCATCTTTTTTCCACAACCCAGAGGATTAAGAATTTCTTCTAGAAACTGTGGACCTATGACTTTGAAAGTAAGAGACAAAACTCAGACTGCACATCAGAATTTCTAACATGACAAAGGCATAAGTACTGCATAAAAGTAAGAAATTTAAGATAATGCCATATCTATTATGTGTTTAGTTGTCAAATGACTGATAAAAAGCCATAGATGAGTGTAGCAGGTTTCCAACATCTCATTCTCCATGCCTTTTCCAGTGGCAATTAAAATATCTGAACTAAGGTACAGGCTTAATAAATATTTGTTACATGAGCAGATAAACGATAAGTTTTCTTTTTCAAACAGTAGGATATTTGTTGCTCAAATAGAAAACCAAATCATTTTGTAGAATCTCCAAACTAATAATTAGCAGACCTGGAATTGGTACCTAAATCAATCAGACAGCCTGTGCTATCTTTTGTTTTCCATAGTTAGGGTTTAGTGATGCATCACTGGATACTGATATTCATCTACTTGTGGAACCCTCCTTTCACTAAACTGAATCAAATAAGTACTGGACGGTAGCCAGAATCAATAAATAAACTCAAAAATGATTAAATTCCTTCACTGTATGGACAGCCTGCATGACAAAATGAGTTTAATTCACAACTGCAACTTGAAATCTATTAAGTACAAATAATTACATGTAAGTTGTATACAGTATAACTTTGTATTTGATTGCTCAGTAAGGATAAAAAACAATATACTCTTAACCCATTGCACATTCTAAACACTTTTATTTTATAAAATTAACTGGGATGTTCCTTCTGATACTATTCCTTATGAGCCTTACCTCCATTTTAGAATTACCAGAACCTATAGAGTATTATTTAAATTGCACTTCAATCTCAAACAAGGGTTAAGTTTATCTACATTGTTTTAAGAAAAACGTCAGAATAATCAACTGTTCAGTGTTTACATGGCAAAAAGACTCAGAGTCCATACTGTTTTCATAAGAAAAGAAGTTAAGGCTTTTAAAAATTTATATAAATTATCAAGGGCCCTCTAGAGCATCAGTTCTCAACCTGTGGGTAGTAACATCTTTGGGTGTTGAACGACCCTTTCACAACAGTCACATAACAGACTCCTGCATATCAAATATTTACATTATGATTCATAACTAGAAAAATTAGAACTATAAAGTATCAATCTAATAAATTTTATATGTAGGGGTTACCACAACATGAGAAGCTGTATTAAAAAAATAGCAGAATTAAGAATATTGAGAGTCATTGTTCTAGAGAAAGATTAAAGATGTACATAGTCTTGTCTAATCTCCTTGTGAGCACTATACAGCCCAGATCTCTTACTAATTATATAAAATAATGTTTGAAGGGAGGAACATAATTGCCTGTGAATGATCTTAACTGGTATCACTGATCAGGGATCTACTTATATTAACTTCTCTTAGACTCTATATTTCAAGAACTTATAGCTGCCTTAAAGTCTCCACAATTATAGCTTATATTAATAATGTGTGGCATATGAGTGATGCTACTAAAGAATGAGAAGAGCGGGTCTACCTCAGCATCTTAGGTGTCTCCCTGCTGTTCCCTTGCCTCTAGACTGTTTTGTCATTGAGAAAATTAAAATGCTTAGTACTTGCTAGAACTATCAATTTATGTGATTCTTCATAATCTGATCCCTTTTGTCAGCTCAAAAGTCTACATTCATTTTCCTACAATTTAAAACGATAAGCAATGGGTGCTGAATATATTACTTCACCAAACTCATTGTTTGACATGATTTTAACTTTGTGTTTACAGAAAATGCTGCTAAGAATCAACTAGCCAATGGTTTCTTCAAGTATTTATTTAGCTTAGTGTCCATGAGGTGACTTAGTAGTTAATGGAGCTCACCACCAACCCTGAAGATCTACATGAAATAAATAGCAAAATAACATTTCAATAAGTATTTACTTAAAGCTCAACTGATTTCAAGTTATACAATGGCTTGTAATTTCTCCTGTGTGGCTACAGTCTTTGCATCCTGTTAAAAGGTTAGAAGTACCTGAGAACTATTTCTCTAGGAACACAATTTCAAACCTTTAATTTGCTGAAACACCAAGCTATATGGACTGAAAATACTGATATGTTGCAACTTACTATAACTTGTGGAAAGCTTTTGGGGCTTCTTGGCAGGAATCTGACACAAGCCAAGGACAAGGAAAAGCGCTTCAGTTAGGAACCTAATTTTAGGCTAAAACAGAGAAGTAATTTCAGTCAGGAATCTAAATCTTAAGCTAGAACAAAAAAGTAGGCTTCAGGCATGAATATAAGTTTGGGCTAGGACAGGGAAGTAGGCTCAAATATTTTGGTTATCCTGATAAGCCCATAGAAACAGTTACAAAAGGAGTGATCACAGGACTTTGCTTATTGCTTGGCTTGTACCTTGACTATTTGCATTTATTGTATTGCTAGTTCCTCAACCTAGAACTGACCTAAATACTTGCATGTAATTAAAATGGTTTAAAAGCAAATTTGGAAAAAAATAAACCTGCCTCAGCCTTCAGCCTCTGGCTGGGGTCATACTACAATGTTGTCTAATCATCTTTTTTCTTTTTAATCCTCACTCCTGCTCTGGAGAACCTGTTGACTGAATGACTTGGTCAATAACTCTTCTATTGTTTTAAACTGAGATGTTAATCATTAATTCTTAGTTGTCCTATAAACAGAGTATTCTCTGTTATCAAAATAAAATTCACAAGGTGATGTATATAAACATATGCCGTGTGTAACTGTGAGTGATTAGAATCACTGAACTCTTAGGAAGGTAAATTGTTACCAAGCAAATGTTCTCACAATGGAAATAATTTTCTATTCATTGACACACATAGAGAAGTGATTAATCATATCTTTGTATCTCTATATCTATTTATCTACACACAATTATACCAATCTATCAGATGATTGTTCATAGTAGGCACAGTTTCTAGAAAAACAAAAAAGCCAATAAAGCAAAACAAATCAAGACAAAACAAAATTATCTCACCAGTGAAATATGCCAGCAACTAATAAATCATGAACTACTCATATCTTCTATTTCACAGACATAAAATTATATATAAATAATTTGAACACTTTTCTAAACTTTAGAACAAAATTATCTGGGTGTTTCTCTATTAGTCATAATCAAACAGAAGACTTTATTTTCTATCAAGTATGTCATTTGAGTATATTTATTTTATGTTATCTTTTTATTTTATGTTATGTTATCTCATGGGGGGATTAAGGGAGTTAATAAAAGTAAAAAAAATCTGGGTGGCAAACTAATTTGATAGAGGAATAAACAGAAAATATAAGCACTCTTATTATAGACAAGTTCAAGAGGAATTGACTTGAGCATGTTTGAATATGATTTAAGACTGTTGCCTTGCAAGAGTCCCCAGTAGAATAGCAAGTGCTGCAACTACGGCTGACATTCCAACTCCTTGGGGAATATTTACAGGTCCTTCTATGGTAAATGTAACAGCATAATGCTTTCATTAAGTTATAGTCGATTATCATAGGGAAGTCAGAATCACTTTGGAATTCAAACCCATTGGTGGGATAATTCATTTCCAACCGCCAAATGTGGCATAACCCCGCTGCCGCCATCTGTAGCATAAGATGACTCACAAGTTTACGACTGAAATACCGTGGCGATGTCAGTAAATTTGCCAGAGTGATTTCCCTGTGGTCACACATTTATTTAGCCAAACAAATAACAAATGGCAGTGCCTGTGGTAGGTAACAGATGTTGTCAGTTACTTGATCTAACACTATCCTTTGCATCTTTTCTGTGGTGGCCACTGAGAGGCAGTGACTAAGTGAATGGAGCCAAGTGATTTACATTACACAAGGTCCAGCTTTTGTTCCACAGAATCCTTTGTAGTTCTTCCAGACTTTCTCTGAAATTTCCTACTGCTGTCTATCTGAAGCAGTGCTTAGAACTAAACTTATACAGAAACAGAACTGCTATTTGGCAAACTGCTTACCTCAAAATGGTCATCTGTGTATTTCAAAAAACTACCCTTACATTCTGCTAGTTCTTCCTTGCCCTTTAAAGACACAGCGTATTTTCCTGACTAATATCTGAAGGGAATTGCTCTCTAACTTCACTGAAAGCTCCAGGTGATATTGGCTTTACAAGTCACTGACTGCCTTTGTATTTGTTTCTCTGTTTAAAAAGTTTGATGTCCAGCACATATTGTTTTTGCTTCTGATTAAGTAACTGTGAGACAGATATTACAGTTGATTCACATAATCAACAGGAGTAGCTCACTTTCTCTAATACAATCTGAATATTGAAAAATTTCTCTTACAGACTTGAGTAGCCACTCATAATATAAAATAATACACTACTAATAAAATAATATATTCATATACTAAATAATATAGTTATATCTCATCACCATAATCAGAAGAAAAACATAGGGTCATAGAACAGACACCAGCATCTGCTTCAGCTTTCTTCATAGGAAAAAAAAAAAAACATTTTCAGATAAATGTAAATTTATCTGTTATTTCTAATAGAAGTGTACCTAAATAATAAACAGTTCTTGGCTGGATAGCAGAGTCTTTAATTTGGTGGTAAGTTCTCTGAATTTTCAACAGTTTGAGAGTCTTGCCTTCAGTCTGTTTAAGAAGTCTATATGGGGGAAAGGATGGTTTATATCAAATAACAGTGGAGGAGTTATGTTTACTTAACACACGCCTGAGCTAGCTGTTCCTCCTTTCTGAGTTCTGTCTAAAAGAGCATCCTACTGCTTTTCTTTTGTATTCTCAACTCATACAACCAGTCCAGCAAGAATGGAGTGAGTCTGACAGTACTGACACGACTGTGGATCAAGTTAACACAAGCAATTTCTGCATGTTATGTTAGGATGAAAAGACTTGTGATTATATCCAGTCATACAAATCTCTCTACATCCCTTTCTCTTTCTCCCCCTCCATCCCTCTCTCCCCTTCTCTTTCTTTCTCTTGTGTGTGTGTGTGTGTGTGTGTGTGTGTGTGTGTGTGTATTCTACTTATAGTTTTGTGTGGTTGTCTCTGGAAATCCTGGAAATCTCTGGAAAATTTTTGTTCCAAAAGAGGCAAAATTTAACTTCCACTGTTGTATCTTAGATGCTATTTTCTTTTGGGTTTGAGTCTGCAAAGCTCCTGGCAGTTTCTTATGTGTGCTACTTTTCTTCTAGTTAGTTTGAAAATTGCCTTTTTGGGGCACATGGGAGGTGTCTCCTCGACATTGTCCTTCACTGTCTTTTCTTATCATGTGCCCATACATTCAAAACTGCTGAATCCCCTCATATAACTTTATGGCATGTTATCTCCAGATGAGCACTTGCTTGACATCAGCACATATAAGCACAGCCAGCTTGTCACTGTAGATGAAAAAGCAGTTTGCTCTACCTGCTGCTTTCTTTGCTTTACATACTCCCTCTATGGTTGATGTTAAGGTCTCAGCTTTTTAACAGCTAAGTCACAAGAACCCCAGATAGCAACTGCTGATTCTCTAAGGCAGTTCTACCATATCTGTAAAGCAACAAGGCATCCTTTCCCAGTTCTTTTTCTTGTCAGTTATCAGTGTCGGTGTGTCCAAGCTAATGTTCATTATCTCTGTTTTTAGCAACTCGTTTCTTCCATTGAATAACAAACATCTCTACTCACTGGTCTGTATAAAAGACCCACATCCTGTCTATCTGATCAATAATCAAAGCAGCTTTGGCTTATTCATCTTTCATAATTTTGAAGTACCCCAGTGTTTATAGCCAAATCTCACTTGCTATCATCTTTCACCTAGGTCTTTACATCAGGCTTCTTGCGACCCTCCTTTATTGTGGTGCACCAAGAGAACCTTTCTATAAAACTCTCAACCATGTGACATTGGCATTTTTATTTATAAGTTTGTTGGCTTTCTCTCCAGATTGAATGAAGTATGTTACTCAGAATGCATATGAAGCCCCTTGTGGAATGGTCACTGTTAGTATGCTGATTGGGATTTGATGCAGGCTTAGTCTGCACCATTGGACTCTAAGGAATTAGTTAAGTGTCCGCACTGAATTCATGCCATTGTTCTTTCTATTTTCTGTTGCTAGAGTAATGTTTGTAATCAACATTTCAAGAGTATAGGATAATAAATACCAATATCAGCCAATATTATAAGTGAAAAAGGAAAAGATCCACATTTAGCCTAATGTCTCTTTTGGAATAATCCACTGGCTTTTGCTGATTTTCTAAATAGATGACCATGAAAAATGCAAGTAAGAAATTAGATTCTATTGTAGAGCTTTCAAAAAGAAATCTATCAATTCTGATGCCTTTATTTTGCCCCATTGAGACCTATTTTAATCTCTAGAAATGCTATATAATAGATTTGTAGTAATAGGTAATAGATATGAATATGGGTTATTATTGTTTTGTATTATGTATGTCTCAACAATAATAGATTGCCAGGTCCATTATAGTTCTGAAAATTATGTGATCTTGAAGCAATATTTTAACATTCTAAGACTATTCAACTCTCAAAATCCAAAAGGTATAAAATAATCTCAGATATGGTTTTTGCAGATTGCTTACATTGATGCTTGTATGGTCAATTTGATTTGTATATGTTGCTATAAATGTAATGACTGCTGTTCTAAAAATCAGTGGTCTTGGATCACAACACAGAAAACATTTTAACTTCTTTGAATTTTGTTTCTTATATAAAATAAGGAAAATTGCTCTTCTGAGATATAGACATATTACATAACAGTCTGGCTTCAAATTTTCTATGTATCTTTGGCTGACCTTGAAGACATAACCCTCATGATTTAGCCATCTCACTTCTGGGACTTCCACCATGCCTGGATTCACATTAAAATTTATATAAATAATCACTCATATATTTAAAGATTTCTGACTGTATGTGAGTCAAAACGTGTGAATAGAATATTAAAAATCCCTCTAGAACACGTCATTAACTTAAAAATGATGACTTAAGTGATATAGTTAATTATGTCACATAACAAACTATGAATCATAAAGCAAATGAAAAAACTAACAATTATATCATAACTGTCATCATTATTATTTAAAAACTAATTTTTTGCAGCAGAATTTTATTTTCTTATTTTTATTAGGGTTTTGTTTCTTTGGACAACCATTTAGCAAATCAAAGAGATGTGACATTATGGCATTATGTTTTTAAACCACATTCCATCTTGATTTTCTTGAAGAATCTCTAGTTTTAGTTGTGGAAAATGCTTTTCCACTGTTGAGACAATAAAAGGACATGAAATCAAGAGGTCATGCTCTACCTCATCAAGAGAATGAAATGCTAGTGGGTGGATGCTGATCTAAGAACATTCCCTGTGCAATATGAACCTTCCTTTCATACAAGATGTTTTACCTTTATTTATGTGTATATATGTGGGCTTATGTTTAACGTTTGCTACTTATGTACAGGTTCCCATGGAGGCCAGAAGTCGGTGCTGGATTCCCTAGAACTGGAGTTACAGATAATTAAGTATTGCCCTATGTGTGTTAAATCTTTAAAAATAATTGCCAAAGAAACCCAAAAAGAATGAAAGAAAGAAATAAAGAAACAAAGAAACAAAGGAAAAAGAAAGAAAGAAAGAAAGAAAGAAAGAAAGAAAGAAAGAAAGAAAGAAACTAACAAACAAAGGAGGAGAGAAAGAAAGAAAAAGAAAGAAGCAAAGCAGGAAGGCAGGCAAGGTACATGTTTATAATTAAAGTAATGGGAAGTCAGAGACATGAAGGTCTCTGCTTTTTGCTGATCAACCAGTCTAGCAGAGTTGTTGAGTTCTAGATGAGTGAAATATCTCAGACATCCCTCAAGAAAATTGTGTCTCTTGAAGAACAGCTGATACTGATCTATCATCCATCTTTACCCAAGTTCATTCATACACTACACACACACACACACACACACACACACACATACACACACAGTATATTATTCTGATGAAATATACAGGACCAACCTCTTTTACAAACTATTATGTTCTAACATTCCTTACCAAGTAAGTATCAAAATAAGTAAGAGACACTGCTCAGAAACAGAGGAAAATTTATGATTAATCAACTCAGCGCTGTTATATTTTGATTTTGAGTGGAAATATATTTTTAGAGCCAAGAAAACAGTTTACATTTTAACAAAATA
This sequence comes from Arvicanthis niloticus, assembly GCF_011762505.2. Taxonomy (NCBI): domain Eukaryota; kingdom Metazoa; phylum Chordata; class Mammalia; order Rodentia; family Muridae; genus Arvicanthis; species Arvicanthis niloticus. Next base: position 73,125,831 of record NC_047659.1, read on the forward strand.
GGGTACCAGACAGGTTGTTATAGAGTGAAATTAACATTTGTCAAATTTGAATACCTCAATTTGTTTATCTGTTAATTGTTCACTTCTTCCAGTAATTCCAGCAGGAAAGGTGTCTAGAGAGCAAGAGCCAACAATGCAGTCAGCTTCTCTAACTCAGGAAAGTTATAAAAGAACAAATTGGCTTTTTTAGGAATCAAATATCATTACATTAAGAACATGGGCCTACTTTTCAAATGTGATAATGTGTGATGAATGATGAAGAGAAAGTTAGCTGTGTTTTCAGAAATAATGAGAGACAAAGTGAGAAGGAGCTGTTCTTTTGAAAAGGTCAGTTACCAGCAATAATCAAGCCTGCTACCCTCCTGATAAGCCTTTAGAAACAGTGATCACGGGAGTGTTCATGTAATTGGGTTTAATGCCTTGCTTTTTCTTTGACTATTTGTGTTTATTGTATTGCTTGTTCCTTCACCATTTGCATCTATTGTATTGCTAGACCCTTAACCTAGAACCGACCTTAATACATACATGTAATCAAAATGGTATAAAAGCATAAAGGAAGAGGGGGTATAGAATAGGAGTTTCTATAGAGGAGAAATGGGAAAGGGGATGACATCTGTATGTAAATAAATAAAATATCCAATAAAACAAGAAAAGAAAATCAAACTGAACACAATTGATGACAGTAGAATGAATATTGTCAATAATAGTAGGTATGACATAAATATGGATTTAATTAATAAAGTTATATACCAGGAAAAAGGGGTCAGATTCAGATAGTCCATGCCTTCTGTAGATGGTTAGAAGGTAGGGTTATGGCTGAAATGTCAAATCATCTATAACATGTAATGAAATCCAAGAAAACTACTAGGTAATTGAATAGGAGGTGGAAGCACCTGCTCTGTGGATTGTCATGAGAGACGCCCCCATAGAGTAGGAAACTTCTACACAGCTAGAGTTCTGTTCTATAGTGCATTAAATTTTTTCCCTATGCTGTTGTAGATCTCTACACATTTTATGAATATCTAATATAGCTTTCTTGTACAGACTTAGTATGTACCTGACGTTTTATCTTCTTACCTTGTATGTCTTTAAGAAGTATATGTCACCAGTTTATTTTTTATGTGTTCATGCAAGTAACATGTATCAATATTGATGCTTCTTTTATGAGTATAGTATAAAAAAGCACAATTCATTGAAGAAAAAAATGGAATAAATTGTTTCCTCCCAATTTCTTAAAGGTCAGGAACATTATCTATGAAAAATTAGTACATAGCTATTTGTAACTCTTATGAACCAGCAGCCAGCCTTAGAGTAGTTACTCCTGGTTATTTTAGGACAGAAAATATGTTTGTACAGGTTGCTTTTAGTGTATTATAACCCAAATTACTATGTTAGGACCAAACTTGTTACATGTTATTGGTATGCTTGTAATCATTTAAAAGTAAAACCTTGTCTTGCCTTTCAAAATAGTGTGAGAGATTACAAAAACTGGCCTGCATGTGAATTTTGTCTAGTTATCTTCCACCAATTTAATGATATTTAGTAAAATGGAAGTAAACTTCCATGCAGTCTAATTAATTTCGTATTTTCCCTCTTCTAAGGTTGTGGCTTATTTGTGGGAGACCAAATGCATTAGCTTTGGGCTTTTAAATGAATTTCATCAGTTGAAGATTTATACATCTAGTTAGCCAGCATTGAACATCATGTGGTGGTTAGCTCATGTTTTATGTGCAAGCACAAACTGGTAAAGTTGATAGCAATCTTGCCCACAGACTCTAAATTTTAGTGGGGAGATTGTCAGACCCAATCATTTAAGTAGAGCTACATTATTATGATGAAAACTGCTACAGGGTACTGAAGTACATAGAACTGAGAGACAGGAATACTTGAGATGGCTCAGCTCATAGAGGAGCCTAATGACCACTGTGTTTTCCTTGTTGGAACTTGAATACAGGATCCTGTAAGGTAAACTCTGACTCCCACATTGTTGTCCTTCTCCACAACTGTACATTTGAGCAGGAGTCTAAAATAATAATCTATTCATGTCTATTGAGAAAAAGTTACACTGAAATTTTAAATGTCTGTGGCATTGTCTTGGGCCACAAGGCATCACAATACATATTACACAACCTCATGCTATATTTGCTATGAATAAGATAACTATAAGAAAATAAGCATAAATCTAGTTTTTTTGTTCTATATTCTCATTATTTTCTTCTAAGTAGTCACTTTAATGCTATGTCTCCTTAGAATAGTTTTTCATAGGCAAATGTTGAACTTTGGCTTAAGTATACATTTTCTCTATATGCTTTTATATAAACCAGGGAGTTACATAGTTCACATTTTATTATCTAGAGTAGTTATTGAATAAGATGTATGCATACACGCACACACACACACGCACACTCACACGTACACAAATACAATTTATACTTCTATGTCTGCCAGCATTAATCTGTCTGATGAGTCACACAGAATATTACTTTCTATACCTTATGGGCATACTAAGTGTTTCATTTCATTTTCTGAAGAGCAAATACATTTAATGAACGAACATAGACATTAATTCAGAACCACTTCAGGCTACACATAGGAAGAATTGTGGGAACCAAAGATATCCAGGACATCAGTAGACAACAGCTGGAGCAATCAACTATGTAGTCTGGGACTCACAAAACCTGAAGCCACAATCACTGCACCTTCATGCATCTTCTCTAGGTCCTCTGTACATGTGTTATAGCTTTGGCTTGGTGTTTTTCTGGAACTCATGATAGTGAATGTGGGGGCATCTCTGACTCCTTTGTCTGCTCTTGGGGATCCTTTCCTCCTACCAAGTTTGCTTGCAAAGACATGATATGAAGGTTTGTGACTGGCCTTACTGTATTCTGTTATGCAGTGTTCAGCTAATGTCTCTGCAAGGCCTGTTCTTTTCTGGGAGAGACATGGCCAGGGAGTGAATCAAGAAAAGGGGAGGTTGGGGGAACAGGCAGAAGCCGGGGAAAGAAAATCTGTGGTAAGAGTGTGTTGTATGGAAGGAAAACAAACAAATAAATTACTTTAGAGCTGTCTCTGACTCTTTTGCCATCCCTTTTTTTTTTTTCACAGAGGTTTCCCTACCCAGCATTAGTACCATGGGAGATACCTAATTAATAGCAACTGAAATTCCATATTTGGTTAATATCTATGGGAGGCCTACCCTTTTCTAAAGAAAAACAAAGGAGTGGAGAAGGCTGGAGGGAAAGTTGGGGGATAGGACTGGGAGCAAAAGGAGGGAGAGGAAACTGTCCTCAGGAAGTCATACATGAGAAAAGAAAAAATAATTTTTATTTCTTTTTCAAATTTAAGGCCTCTTTTTTCAATACTTGCTGTTACATGTATTTGTATGTGTATAGATACTTTCTTCTTTGTTTCTGCAGCTTTTACTTTTCATGTAACCACTGTGGGGACAGGGTTTCTTGCCTGTGCCTATCCTACAGAATATACCAGAGTTCTGAAGGCTCCAGACACTACCTGGGAAGTCAGGTGACAGAACCAATGATTCAGACCAATCACATGATTGCAAAGCTAGGCGTCTTCAGCAGGGCTCCATGTGGTCAGGCATGTCTTTGAACTTCTAAGAAAGTAGTGACTTGGAAAGGGCAAACAATAGGCCTGCTTTGAGCCACATCAATGACATCAGTGACAGGGAAAACCTAAACAGCTGGTGGCTCCAGGGACCTCCAGTCCAAGCCTTACTTGGCCAGGGGCTTCCTGTAGGACCTCCAAGCAAACTTGGATTTGCTGCCCAGCTCTTTCTCAGTCTTAAGGATCTAATTGTACTTGGCTAGGTGCTCAGATCCTCAAGAGGTACCAGTCTTGATCTGCCAAGTGCAGAGCCCCACCACCAGGTCAGCAATGAAAGTATCCTCGGCCTCCCCACTACACCCACTGGACTGGGTCAACTTGCATGCCCGCATAGACTAGTTCACAGAGCCTATCTGATTCACTTTGAGCGGGAGGCAGTTGCAGAACTTCTTGCCTACAGCCTTTGCAATCTGCTTAGGGTTGGTTACTGTGAGATCACCTACCACCACCACCTGGATGCCTGCACTAACTGTGAACTTCTGCCAAATTTCCCAGTTGTTCTGGTCAAAGGGGTCTTCAATGGACACCACTGAATACTCCTAGATGAAGGATTTGTACAGGCTAGCCAGCTGCTCAGGTATGATGTACCTGCTGTAATTGTCCAGAGACATGAAGTCCAGGCCATACTTACCAGACTTGTAGAACTCAGAGGTAGCCATGCCCATGCTGATGACAACCTGGTCAGTGTAGCTAGCCTTTACAATTACAGTGTTGAGCAGCTCCAGTGATGCTTTCTTCTTCAGGATGTTAAGTCCAAATTGTCCCTCATCACTCACATTGGTGGCATCCTTCCCATATATATTCTTGATGATGTACTTCAGGTTGTGGTAATCCTCCAATGTATGCATGGCATTCCAGAAATAAGATGCCCCAACAGGCAGGATTATGAACTCTTGCATGGCCAGTTTGTTGCCAGCATGAGAACTGCTATTGATCATACTGAAAGCTGAGACATGCAGGGTTGCCAGCCAGGTCAGCAATGTGACAGTAAAGGGCCACTCCATTTTCCATGGCATCAGCTTTTCAGACAGCCAGAGACACTTCCAGGATGACATTTGGACCAAATTTAGATTTATTCTCATTGTCGTCCATCTTGATCATTAGTTTTTAAGTCTTCTCTTGCTCTACAGCATTCAGTTTCTTGCTACTCAGAGCAGGTCCAATGGTCTTGTTGATGTGCTCAATAGCCTTGTGGCACCCTTCTCCAGAAAGCATGCCATATTGTAAAGGAGTTCTAGGGCCTCATAGATTCCAGTGGATGCACTGGTGGACACAGCATCTTAGAAGAGACCTTTTGCAGTGTAGAGATCCACCTCAACAGTAGGATTCCCACTGGGAGTCAAAGATCTCTCAAGCATGGATTTTGGGAATACATGTGGTGAAGTTCTGGCTGTCAGATCACTGCAAAGAATGGAAAGGTTCTGCAGACACTGAAGAGGGACCAGCACTCTACACATAATTTCTTAAATATATAGATAAACCTAGTTCAGTCTGTATAATGTTAGTTTCATTTCTCTGACTTTAGAGTTGACTATTTGGTATTGAATAACCAATTGATATGTTCATCCTTGGGGAAGACTATTTCTTGCACTTTCAGAACTCCTTAGTTCTCAGGGGCATCTCTGCTTATTCACTGAAGGCCTGGATTCAGCCATAGGACTAAGGCAGACTGCTAGCACAATGGCTTGGGTCTCTGTGGAAAAACACTGAAACAGCTATTGTAAACAAGCAGCTTTGGTGGATAGTTGCCAGGCTCTAGTCATAGACCTTGTAGATAGGCGACCTTGGGTAGATAGTACCAACTTAGATTAGGATAAGTGAATCATAGGCGGAGTCATAGTGGCCTGTCCCCAAACCTTCACCCAGCTGACACACTGTTCTGGAAGATATTTGTACTCCCCCTGAACACCTACGTTCCTGCCTCATCCCCTTCCCCACATCCTGCCTTTTTGTGTATATAACCTGTGTGTGAAAAAGTAAAAATTGCAGTTTGATCAGCCTATAGACAAGCTGCTCGTTCTCTGTGTTCACTTGTCTCCCATCTTCTCGTCCAGGTGACCTCCCTGGACCCCTGTTTAATGCCCTGCTGGACAGGACACTTAGCTGCCTATAGTTCTTTTTGTAGGGTTGAGGTCTTTTAGCTTTTCCTCATTGAGGTTGGCATGTCTGTTACTGCGGACCTTGTTCAGATCCTATTTATTCAGTGATGTTGTTGAGATTGAATGAGTGTAGCATCTCATATTCTCTTTATTCTCAGCACTGTAGAGCAGAGGTACATTGATCATCATGAGTTCCTGGCCAGCAGGAGTTTCGGGGTGAGATGCTGTCTCTAAACCAACAAAATCAAGCAAAACAAACAAACAAACAGCAAAAACAACCAAACAAAACCAAAAATAAGCAAGAATACAAAGTCACATATTTTTCTACTTCTGCTAAATAAACAGTGCCTAACTCTCTTTAGATGTAACCCATATTTCTCTTATCCTCCTAAATATGAAGTGGCACTTATCACTCTGTGGATTGCATGAATGCTTATATGCTGAGCATGCACGAGACTCTGCTCTTTTTGGACCAAAAGTATTTCATGATGACAAAAAGTATTTCAGGCTGCCTATTATTAACTTTCTCCTGAGACAAAATTGAGTAAGCAGAAAATTCTGAAAGTAGTTTAGTAAAAACTGTGGGTTTTTTTTATTGCTGTTTTATCAATGCCCAGGCTCCTACTAGCTTTTCATGTAGCCAAGGACAACTTTGAACTTCTGCTCATCCTGTTCTACTACCCAGATGCTTATACAGAGACCAGATGAAACAACTATTATCCTTGGACTGAGAAACTACTAGATTCTTGTACTTATAGCTGCCCACTGTAGGGTCAGTTGGACTCTAGACTATAAGTCACTCTAATAATTTTCCTTAATATATATAAACATTCCATAAGTTCTGTGACTCTACAGAATACTGACTAATACAGATGGTATGTGAGCCCCAAATTCTGCAATTCAGTTGTGCACAGTATAGTTAACAGCTGCTCGAGGTCCTATTGTCTTCGAAGGTGTCTTCCTGCAATTTTCCAGATATCTTACCATAAAGGTCACTTACAGCACAAATATACATACTAACCCACTATCATTTTAAATGACCAGGCTTTAATTCTGTCCAGGCCCCATCTTCTGAGCCTTCTAACCTGCCCTCCTCCCACCCTCTGCTCTCCGTGTGTGTGTGTGTGTGTGTGTGTTTGTGTGTGTGTGTGTGTGTGTGTGTGAATTTGTTTTATTTTTACCAGTAAGCATGTAAGCAATAGATCTTTCAATGATATTTTTGTGACTGAGTAACATTATTATCATTATAAATATTTGAGGCAAATATGGTGAGTGGGTTAATAACAGTAATAGCAAGTTTGTCCTATTATCAGCTTAGTAAAATTTATACACAAACTGTAAATATTTCAGGAGTTGTTATTGACTCAATTTAAATTATCGCTTTATTTCATTCTTAAATTATTTCCATTTTAAGTCATTTCTAAATTTAATTCTAAATTTTTAGCAATTCTACTGCTTGAATTCAGAGCTTCATGCATGGAGGCAAGTATTCTACCACTGAATTATCTCCTTTATCTTTGTTTTTGTTTGTTGGTTGGTTGGTTGTTTTTGTTTCTTTTTTTGTTTTTTTTTTTTTATTAAGTAAATTTCACTGGCCTAATTTTTTTAAAGAAGATATAATAAGGGAAAACTAAAATTAGCACAGGGGAATTAAACAAAACAAACAAACAAAGAAAATATACCAAACGAAGACACAAGAAGCAGACAGCAATTTATTTGTTCACTCTTAGCTAGAGAGGATGCACTTAGTCCTGGTTCAACTTGATGTACCAGGGTGGGTACACCCATGGGGGGGGGGGCTTTCTTTGAGGATACGAGATGGGAGAAATGGGGAAGAGGGTGTGAGGATGGACTAGGAGGATAGGAAGAAGGGGTCTGAAATTGCTTTCCAAAGTGAATAAATAAATTAGTGAGAGAGAGAGAGAGAGAGAGAGAGAGAGAGAGAGAGAGAGAGAGAGAGATTTCACAGCAAGATTGGAGAAGAGGAGCTTGGAAGAATAAATGAAGGAGAAAATATAGTCAGGATTTATCATGTTTAGAAAAGTACAAGAGGAATTGACTCTATTTTTACTTTATTTTCTTACTCTATTAATATTTATTTATTTATTTATTTCAATACATCCAAACTAATTACTTTTCACTCTACTGTTCCAATCACTCTCTCTCCCCTCCACCAGATCTACCCATCCTCCTTTATCCATATACTTAGGGTTAAAATTCTTTACTCAAGAAGCCATCTCAAGCCCCATTGTTTTAAGCTATCAAAAGTCTTAAGGTGGAATGGGAAGATGGTGCACCAGGCAAAGGCACTTGTAACTAAGCCTGACAACATGAGTACAATCCTCAAGCACCATATGGTAGAAGGTGAGAGCTGACTTTTATAAGTTGTCTTCTGTCTCACACACCACAGACATACACACACACACACACACACACAGAGAGAGAGAGAGACAGAGACAGAGACAGAGACAGAGACACAGAGACACAGAGACACAGACACAGAGAAAGACAGAGACACAGACACAGAGAAAGACAGAGACATTGACAGAGAAACACAGAGAGACAGAGAGACAGATTAAACAAATGTAATATAATGTCAATGTGTAAACCAAAATATAAAACATTAATCCACTTTAATGTTCATCTTTTATATAATAAGCATAAACAGTCACTTTATTTATTTTTTGAGTTTTCATAAATGGACATAGAAAAATAAAACTTTCCTTTATTGTAGCTCACTTATCTCAATTAGTGCTGTCCATATGTTCATGCATGTGTATCTACCTACCTATCTATCTATCTATCTATCTATCTATCTATCTATCTATCTGTTGGAGTATGAATGACCTACAGAGGCTATACTTCAAAAGAAAACTATCTCTCCCAGCAGCCATGCACTACATATAGCTTGTTAGCTTTATAAACTGCTCACTCATCAATGCTAGAATTTTCACTGGCTTGATCTTGTTCAGGTCTTGTATTGTCAGCACTAATTAGATTCAGTGGGTTAAAAATAAAAAGACAACATGAAGTTGGTAAGGAGGTATATTGGATCTGGCAGGATTTGGAATAGAGAAAAAGGTGGATATGATCAAAATACATCACATACATGTATGAAATTCTCTAAGAATATATATAGATGTCATGTAAAAATATACTTGTTTGTGGAGACTATGCCTTTTTTTGTTTTAATAAATAACATTTTCTCTTACAGAATAGTGAAGGAGGCAACTTATTTTGTATGATTGTTGAAAAGCTGGCAAAATTCCCTGCTCCCAGCTGGTTTATTTTGAGAGCTTACTAGATAACTCCTGGAGTTGTCCTGAATATTACTCTCCTCAGGGCCTTACGACTTCTCATGCAGATCCATATTTTATTTTAATGACAGTAAGGCTCTGCAAATTCCAATGGGTCTTACAATCACCAGCACTGCAGAAATGCAGCCTGGTGCATCTTGTCTATAAAACATTCAAGTTTCTCACATAGTTTCTGCAAAGTATATAACCCAGGACATTTTAAGAAGGCAAAATGTTTCTGCTAGGAAACAATATGTGTAAATGATTGTCATGGTTTGCAAAGTATGTTTATTTAATGGAAGAAGTTTCCATATTAAAATATGAGATATTTTATGTATAAATTAATAAAAATTAAAACTTAGGAAATATTTCTTGAAATATCAAATTTAGTTCTATTATGCACGTGGATTATTATTGCCTAATGATATTTTAGCCACTAAAGTATGTATGTCTGGAGTTTACAATCTTTTAAAACATATATGTATCTCTAAATATTTTGATATAATAAAAACTACATAATCTGTCTTTGATTCTTATGAATTATTGAGTGTTTATTATTACACATAAACAAAATCCATTGGAACTTCCAGTGGTGTTTGCTAATAAATAACTGGTAAATGAGGACAAGCAGTTTGCTTCAGGATGAGACTTGTCCTCAGAAAATTTGAGGCCCAATAGACACAATCATCAATGTGATAAGATTCACCGTTCACCACCAGCAATGACAGACATCGTCAATATAATCTATCTAACAATGCATTGACACAATTTTCAAGGAAGTATTTGTAGGAGATAGCGTGAAAACACTGCTCACCAGGTCTGGGAAGAAGGCTCGGATGTTAAGAATTGGTACTTTCTTCTAGAAGATCTGTCTGTTTTGCAGGACCTTACTCTGTGCATCTTTTTTTTTCTTTTTTATTTATTTTATTTTATATTTTATTTACATTTAAGATGCAATCCCCTTTCCCCATTTCCCCTCCCTAGAAAACCCCTGTCCCATGCCCCCCCTTTCCTTTTTGCTTTTATACGATTTTTTTAAAATGTTAATCAAAGGATTTATAAGTTTGGTAATGCTCAATCAGAAGCGTAACCCAATACTCAACCTAGATATAAAAACTATCTTTGACTGGTGGAGACATGTGAACATCTGCCTCCATGCCCCCTCTCTCTTTCTCTCTCTCATCACCTAGCTTCTCCTCTTCTTCATCTTCTCTCCTTGTTCCATCTCTTCCTCTCAGTACTCCTTCCCATTTAGCTCCTCCTACATATCACTCTTCCTGTTAAAGTAGAACTTTTCTCTCAAAATACAATTAGAGCATACTTATTCTTAATTGTACCAGTGAGGTACAAGATAGTCCTAATACCCAGTCCATCATTCTGTTGACTAACCAGAACCTCTGTCATCTCTTCTAACTAAAACACTTACTTTTGATCCTGGCTTTTTGGCTTTAAAATAAATGTCAGCTGAAAACCATCTACTCAGATCTTTTCTCTCAAAGTAAATAGCCAGGATTGGTTATGAGACTATAGGTCTTCAACCCCATCATAAATCCAGAATGACTGAGTTAGGTGAAGTTATGGGAAGCACTAAGCATAGCTTCTAAAACTTAGCCAATTTATAGAGACCGCTGAACACCTGAAAAGCCCCTATACTACCGAATGTTGGAGCATCAAATCTTCAGCCTTCTGGCCCAGAATTATCTGACAGACCTTAGTGATGCAGGATTATTAAGGGCTGATTACTCTGTCTAAGCAGATATAATCAGTCGACTATTCTGCATGTGTGTCCTTTTCTGGACAGTAATTTGTCTGTAGATGGAGAGAGGCAATTCTTGCCTAGTGGCTGTCACCGCACAACTGGAGTATCTCCAAGGATGCTCAATTTCTTCTTAGAGTCCACGACAGGAAGCTGTCAGGAGCAGACAGGTCTCTAATCATAATGAACATTAATATATAAATATTTGTAGCGTCAGTTCTATGGACTTCTGATGTTTTGAAAACCAACTATCCATGTAAGGTAACCTGGACTGTTGTCTGTTCACTCCTCTCAGCTATTTCTAAATAAAATATGGAAAACACCCTAACAATAAACTCAAAACCAAGAATTTGCTATAGTCCCTTAACTCATAGATTAACCATCCCAAATCAGTTAAAAAGGGGCTGGGTCTAGGCCTTGTATTCCTAAATGTGTTATACAGGCACAATGCCCATGAGAGTATCAATATTCATCTCATTTTTATATTAATAAGAAGCTCGTACCAATGAAAACCTTAAATTTGAAATCAAAGTAAATTTTGTACCATTTAAGAAATTATAACTTCATCTTGATAATAATTATACAGATTTCTACCAATAGGTTATGACTGTGCAATAAGTCCTAGCTAATCCCCCCTGTTCCAACAAAACCACTACTTTTCCCTAGAAAGACAGACCATTATTAACCACATTAGTCCCCAAGCTCAGGGGATAGGGGCGCTGACTCTTCTTTAACTTCTTCAAACTGATTAAGGGAGTTGAGATTTTAGAAGAGGGGTGGGGGGAAGAGTAAGTTGATAAGCCTCTGATGCTGTGTCTTCACTGAATCCAGATGGAATTCCAGGACATCGGAGGTTTGGGCAGGTCTGCTCAGTATGCCTGATGAGTAGATACACCAAGGCTGTGTATTCTGCAATATACAATTCTCAGAACAAGTTTTAGTATCAAGAAAAAAAATTTCCCACCCCCAGGGGGCTGACATTTTTTTTTAAAGATGTTGGTTCTGACGACTTTTTTTTCTGCTTGTTAAAATTGGTTGTAGTATTTACGTTTCAGATTTTATCCCCTTACCCTACTTCCTCCCACCACCCAGAAACCTCCTATCCCATCCCCCTCCTCATGCTTCTATGAGGCAGTGACCACACCTACCCCACTCACTATCCCCTCCCCGCCCTCACATTCCCCCCCCCCCCACTGTGTGTTCATTTTCTTTATGGGACCAGGAAACTCCTCGACCACCTATGTCTGACAAGGCCATCCTCCCCTACATGTACCTCTGGAGTCTTGGGTCCCTCCCTATGTGTTCCCAGGCTGGTGGTTTAGACCCTGGGGGCCTCTGGTTGTTTGGTATTGTTTCTTTCCATCTGGGGTCACTAACCCTTTCTGCTTCTTCAGTCCTCTCACTAAGTTCTCCATTGAGAAACCCCTGATCATATCAGTGGTTAACTGTGAGCATCGTCCTCTGAGTGTGTTAGTCTTTGGCAGACCTCTAAGGAGACAGCTATATCATGTTCCTCACATTATGCACTTCCAGCCATCCACAACAGTGTTTAGCTTAGGTGGCTGTACATGGGGTGAATACCCAGGTGGAATGGTCTCCTGATGGTCCCTCCTTCAGTTTCTGTTCCATGTTTTGTTTCCCTATTTGCTCCCTTGAGCATTTTTGTTTCTCATTCTAAGTAGAACTGAGGCATCCCCTCTTGGTTTTCCTTCTTCATGAGCTTCATGTGGTCTATGGGTTGAGTCTTCGCTAATCCAAGCTTTTGAGCTAACATCCGTGGAGATATGTTTGTGTAACTATCTTCTTTTGGGGTTTTTGGAAGATTACTTTCTTGCTTTTTCTAGGATGTAGTTTCCCTCCTTGTGTTGGAGTTTTCCGCCAATTATTCTTTGAAGTGCTGGATTTGTGTTGAGATACTGTGTAAATTTGGGTTTGTCATGGAATATTTTGGTTTCTCCATCAATAATGATTGACAGTTTTGCTGGGTATAGTAGTCTGGGCTGGCATTTGTGTTCTCTTAGGGTCTGTATGATATCGGTCCAGGATCTTCTGGCTTTTATGGTCTCTGGTGAGAAGTCTGGTGTAATTCTTATAGGTCTGCCTTTATATGTTACTTTGCCTTTTTCCCTTACTGCTTTTAGTATTTTTTCTTTGTTTTGTACATTTGATGTTTTGACTATTATATGGCGGGAAGTATTTCTTTTCTGGTCTAAACTATTTGGAGTTCTGTAGGCTTCTTGTATATGTATGGACATCTCTTTCTTTAGGTTAGGGAAGTTTTCCTCTATAATTTTGTTGAGGATATTTACTGGTCCTTTAAGTTGGGTGTCTTCCCCCTCATCTATACCTATTATCCTTAGGTTTGGCCTTCTCATTGTGTCTTGGATTTCTTGTATATTTTGGGTTAGTAGCTTTTTGTATTTTGCATTTTCTTTGACAGTTGTGTCAATGTTTTCCATGGTATCTTCTGCACATGAGATTCTCTCTTCCATCTCTTATATTCTCTTGGTGATACTTGTGTCTATGACTCCTGATCTTTTTTTTTATGTTTTCTATCTCCAGAGTATTGTCCCTTTGTGATTTCTTTATTGTTTCTACTTCCATTTTTAGATCCTGCATGGTTCTGTTTAATTCCTTTTCCCGTTTGGTTGCATTTTCTTGCAATTCCTTAAGGGATTTTTGTGTTTCCTCTTTAATGGTTTCTATCTGTCTACCAGTGCTCTCCTTAAGTTCTTTGAGAGTGTTATTTATGTCTTTCTTAAAGCCCTCTATCATCTCATGAGAAGTGATTTTAATTCTGATTCCTGCTTTTCTGGTGTGATGGGGTGTTCAGGGCTTGCTCTGATGGGGGAGCTGGGTTCTAATGATGCCATGTAACTTTGGTTTCTGTTGCTTATGTTCTTGCTCTTGCCTTTTGCCATCTGGTTAACTCTAGTGCTGCCTGTATTTGCTGTCTCTGACTGAAGCCTGTCTTTCCAGTTATCTAGCTTGTGTCTGATCTCCTAGGGATCCAGATGTCTCTGTGATCTTTTCCAGCTGCACTGATTACAGTGGTACCTCTAGGATGCCTCAGGATATGGTGCCTCCAAGGTAGTAATCCAGCTATGTGTCTGCTGTTCTGGGTGCAGTGTCTCCTCTAGAATATCTCAGGATATGTTGTCTGACGCTCTGAGTTCAGTTGTTCCTCTGTGGCTCTGGATTGAGTGGACCTTCCAGTAGGTCTCAGGTGGAATCTGGGGTCCACACAACAGCAGACCTGGCAGAGGTCTGATCCAGGCCTCAGATCTGAGAACTAGTTTCTAAGACACTGTCCAAGTTAGAATGCCTGGGATCCCTGCTTCCTCTGGGTTCTTGGAGGTTGGGGGCAGAGCTGCCACCCAAGATCTGCTCAGTGCTCTGGCCCAGACCGGAAGGACTACTCTGTGCATCTTACAGATAACTATAAATTTAGCTCCAAATGATTTGATTTCTATTTCTAGAATCCTTGGTACACAAATTTATACTTGCATAGACCATAACACAGAGGAGCACATTATATATAATTTTTAAACCAAACTTAGAATTCTTATACCTCTACTGGATGTTCTTCTGTACACAATCTAGCAGCCTTTATAATATAATATTAAGTGTAAGAGTTTCCAGAGTGATTGTACAAACTTGCAATCTCACCAGCAGCAGAGGAGTGTTCGTCTTTTTCCACATTCTCAAAAGCAACTGCTGTGTGGGGCGGTGCGGTGGGCTGTGAGAAGCACCTGGTTGCTTGCTGGAGCAGGAGCTTGGAACCCTGGAACCTTACTGGATGGCAGGAGTTCAGCTCTGCTCCCAGGCCCTGGTTCTTTTCATTTAGCTTCAGCCCTCCAACAACCACTCCCACAGAGAGGTCTATGGCCAACAGTCAGGAGGAACAGGCCTCAGGCCCTAGAGAGATTTACATACTAATGAGGTACCTGAAGGCCATAGGGTGGAGCCAATTAACCATTCTTCCCCAGTTCCTCCCCCCTCTCTCCTTCCCTATTTAACTCATGTCTGCCCTGGGTTTTTGGGGGGGGGGGGGTGCATCTAGATCCATCCACCATCCTCTTAAAGCCTGTAAAAACCCAGGGACTTACTCATGTCATTGGGTCTGTGCAGTGAGCCACAGCAGCCATGCCTAACTTCCAGCCTGGAGGAACCCCCTTGTGTTCCCAGCCACACTACAGCCAATCACCTACACTGCTGTCACCTGATTTTTTGATTGTAGCCATTGTGACTGGTGTGAGGTGGTATCTCAGGGTTGTTTTGATGTGCATTTCCCTGAGGACTAAGGATGTTGAACATTTCTTTAGGTGCCTCTCAGCCTGATTTTCTGAGGAACAGCCATTTGAGATTTTTTAGTTGAGAATTCTTTGTTTATCTCTGAACCCCATTTTTAATAGGGTTATTTAATTCTCCATAGTCTAACGTCTTGAGTTCTTTGTATATATTGGATATTAGCCTTCTATTGAATATAGGATTGGTAAAGATCTTTGTCCAATCTGTTTTGTCCTATTGTCAGTGTCCTTTGCCTTACAGAAGCTTTGCAATTTTATGAGGTTCCATTTGTCGATTTTTGACCTTAAAGCATAAGCCATTGATGTTCTGTTCAGGAAATTTTCCCCTGTGCCCATGTATTCGAGCCTCTTCCCCACTTTCTCTTCTATTAGTTTCAGTGTATTTTGTTTTATATGGAGGTCCTTTATCCACTTGGACTTGAGCTTTGTACAAGAAGATAAGAATGAATCGATTTGCATTCTTCTACAGGCTGACCACCAGTCTGGCGGTTCCTCAGAAAATCAGGCATAGTATTACTTGAAGACTCAACTATACCACTCCTGGGACAGTGTCCAAAACATTTTTCACTATGTTCATAGCAGCCTTATTTATTATAGCCAGAAGCTGGAAAACACTCAGATGTCCTTCAACAGAGGAATGGATTCAGAAAATGTGGTACAGTTAAACAATGGAGCACTACTCAGCTATTAAAATCAATGGCTTCATGAAATTCTTAGGCAAATGTATGGGCCTAGAAAATATCATCCTGAGTGAGGAAACCCAATCACAAAAGAACACACATGATATGCACACACTGATAAGTGGATTCCAAAAGCTCAGAATACCCAAGATACAATTCACAGACCACCTGAAACTCAAGAAGGAAAACCAAATTGTGGATGCTTAGGTCCTTCTTAGAAGGGGGAATAAAATAGTCATGGAATTAAATACATAGACAACGTGTGGAGCAGAGACTGAAGGAAAGGCCATACAGAGACTGCCCCACCTGGGGATCCATCCCATATGCAGTCACCAAACCCAAACACTATTATGGATGCCAAGAAGTACATGATGACAAGAGTCTGATATACCTGTCTCCTGAGTGTTGAGAACACACTGCCAAAAGTCTTGGGGGTTAAATTGTTAGAGCCTGCACTGCCCCAAGCTGCTCCAGTTTTTGGGTTGGGGTTCAGCAAGAGAGGGAGTAAGGACAGATGTGAAGAATGGAGACCAGACAGAGTGTGATTCAATCCCATTTATTCTTTAGTCTCTCTTCGTCTCTCCAAGTCCCAAGTCTTGAGTTCCTAGTCCCTAGTTCCTAGTCCCTAGTGTCTTCAAGTTCCAAGTTTCCAGTTCCAAGTTCTATTCTTGAGTCTCATCCAAGGACAAGTGTCTAATAATTTCTTCTGTCTGCCTCTCACCTTTTATATCTCATTTCTAAGCCACGCCTTTAAGGCTCACCTTTAAGTCTTATCTCTAAATCACACCTTTAAGTCACACCTTTAACTCTCACACACCCAAGGGAAAATCCTGGGTATCTAAAACAAGATGTTATCAGAGTGTGCTCAGCTGTTGTAGGCTAATGTAATCAAGTCTCTTGTCAGGGTATATGGCTCAAGATGGATGCAAGGATAATAGCTGCTTTCTGTCAGCTCCCCACACCTGAGAAGTTCTATCAAAGCCTGATGAACACAGAGGTGGATCCTCACAGCCAACCATTGGACTGAGCATGAGGTCTCCAATGGAGGAGTTAGAAAAAGGACTGAAGGATCTGAAGGGGTTTGCAACTCCATAGGAAAAACAAAAATATCAACCAAGCAGAACTCACAGAACTCTCAAGGACTAAACCACCAACCAAAGAGTAAATATGGAGGGACCCATGGCTCCAGCCACATATGTATCGGAGGATGGCCTTGCTGGGCATCAGTGGGAGAAGAGGCCCATGGTCCTATTAAGGATTGATGCCCCAGTGTAGGGGAATTTGAGGGCAGGTAGGTGGGAGTGGGAGAGTGGGTGGGGGAACACCCTCATAGAAGCAGGGCAATGGGGGATGAAATAGGGTGTTTCTGGGAGAAGACCAGGAAAGGGGATAACATTTAAAATGTAAATAAAGAAAATTGCCAATAAAGTAAAAGAAAAAATAGTGTAAGAGTTTCTCTGACTTCTGTGAGCCTTAAACTATGTTAATATAACCCTAGAGAAAAAAAATTACAAACCTAGATCTGTAGGCCATCAGGTTGAAATATAGCTCAGAAACTATTTACTACTGATATCTGAAGAGGGACAATCTCATGTGACTGAGATTCAAGTAGGATCAGACACTTTCCCTGTTGGGGGCCGACTTTCTGCAACATTTATTTTGGCCGCCCCAACGTGGGGCTAGTGTGGACCCCAACATTTCCCCAAGAAGACAGTGCCAAAATCTGATGAAGCAATAAGAATCTGAGGGGAATAGTTTTGGACCAAGGGCCACACATAATTACTTTGTGCTGTGGTCTCAGTGAGTGAATAGGGAGCAAACTGCTTCCCCCTAAATAATATGCTAATATTGTATATTAATTAATTAACTATATAATTAGATTTTGTAGCATTCAAAATAAGTTGTAGACATTTGTCAATGAAAAGGAAACAGGATCTTCATTAACTGCTCTGATATATTTACTCATCAAGACTTTTATATTTTATACCAGGATATCCCACTGATGCATGACATTTGTGCAGTCAAAACATAAACCTCTTTTGTTAAGTTCATAACTGCAAAAGTTTATTATAAAATTTACATATATGAAAGTGAAAGAATCATACAATTTTAATTAAGGTATGCATTGCATTCACATTAAATTGGAAGAAAATAATTGCTTTGGGAAAGAAAATGACATATCCATATAAAAATACAGTATCTAAATAGTCTCAAAATGTATATTCCAGTTAATTCAGAGTTACATAGAAATAAAAAGGTGACAGCTAGCTGACACTCTGGTAACAAGATTTGTGTGACATTTTAAGGTTGATTCACACGAACTGCTTTTGACTACTTCACAGATCCTATCTGTGGCACTGGAATATAGACAAAAGTTTTTATGATTGTAAATGCACACGCAAGTACATACAATACACAATACTGTCTGAGCTTTCAGCAAAACATACCTACATACTCTTACACACTCTAACACACTTACACACACATACAATACAACAGTACTCTCTGTGATTCTAACAAAACACACACACTAATATACACAGACACATACACACTCACATACAAACAAATACAATTTAACGGTGCTATTGTGCTTCCAGAATAACCACACACATGTACACACACACACACACACACACACACACACACACACATATACACACACATACAATACCATAGTATTTTCCTTTCAGCAAAACACATACAAACACACTCACATTCACACATATACTTACTCACAAAATACAATAGTACTCTCTGTGCTTTCATCAAAACACACATATACATACTCTCATACAAACACACACACAAACCATACAACGTATTGTCTGTGTTCCAGAAAGCATACACACTCACACACATACACACACACACATGCACATACACACACACACACACACACACACACACACACACACACATGCACAGACACACACACATACAAACATGCACTATGAAATCTTTCCCTCTACTCTATAGGTGCAAAATGCAAAAAATAAATGTTGTCACTTCACAAAATCCCATGATTATCTTTAAAATGCTATTAATTTTGAAAATAGACTTAGGCTTCCTACAGTAGAACCTTTATAAAGTCATAAGGAAATAAGATGAGAGATTAGTCAATCTATCTATGTATGTGTCTGTCTGTCTGTTTGTCTTGAAATTATTACATATCTTGGCAGTTTTAAAGAGCTATTCATATAAAGGTAACTACACTGTACATTCTGAAATTATGAGCTCTGCAAGGAAGCTGGGCAAATTTGCAAATGGACATAATATTCTTAGGATTGAGGACTGACTCAATTTGAATTTCATAACTTTAATAAGAAATCATTATAGAAAAATCAAAAATAATAATCAATTAGGATAATTTTTATTGACAAAATTATTTGTACATTTTAAAACCTGATCAGTTTCCCCTCCCTCCTCTCCTCCTAGTCTCTTCCTCCCACTTCTACTCCATCCTCCCTCTTCTTCTCTCCATAAAAAGGGGAGGACATTGGCCAAGCCCCAGCATATCAAGCCACAGTAAGACTAGGTGTATCCTTTTCCACTGAGGCCAGACAAGGGATCCCAGATACAGTTTCTGTTTCTGATTTAGGAGTTCCACATGAAGACCTAGTATCACAATGGCTACATATGCACAGAGGGGCTAGGTCTGTCCCATGTATTCACACTAGTTGCTTGATTGTTTGTCTGCATGAGCCCCTATAGGTGAAAGTTATTTGACTATGTAGATTTTCTTGTAACGCACTTGACCACGGTGGATCACTCAATCCTTTTGCCCTTCTTCCACAGGATTCCTCGAGCTCCACTTAATGTTTGGCTATGGTCTCTGCATCAGTTTCCAACAGTTTCTGGGTGAAGCTCCTCTGATGACATTTATGCTAGGCTCCTATTTACAATGATAGCAGAATATAATTAATGGCATGGGGTGGGGGGGGGGGGCTCCCTCTCGTGGCATGGGCCTCAAACTGTTCCTGTCACTGATTAGCCCTTCTCTGAAATTTTAATTCATCTGTCACCCTGAGTATCTTGTAGGCAGGACAAATTGGGGGTCAAAGGTTTTGTGACTGGCCTGGTGTCCCAGTCTCTCCATTAGAAGTTTTGCCTGGTAACAGGAGATGTTCAATTCAGGCTCCATATTCCCTATTGCTGGGCATCTACCTATGATCACCCTCATAGATTCCTAGGAGTTTCCATTGTTATAAGTTTTAGCTCATCCCAGAGATGCTTCCCCACCCACTCCAGTTGTATCTCCCAGTTCTCTCTCCCAACCTAATCCCTCTTGTTCCCATTCTCACTCCCTTCCCCACCCAGTCTTCTCCCTCCATCTAGCCCAAATGTCTAATCTTTTTCCCCTCCTCAGTGAAATTCAAGCATGTCTTCTTGGACCTTCGTTGTTACTTAGCTTTTGGAGGGTTGTAGTTTACACCCTGGTTATCCTGTACTTTATGACTAATATATACTTATAAGTGAGTACAAACCATATCTGTCTTTCTGGGTCTGAGTTACCTCACTAAGGATGATCTTTCCTACTTTAGAACATTGACATGAAAATTTCACCATGTCACTATTTTTAATGGCTGAGTAATTCTTCATTGTCTAAATGTACCACATTTTCTTATCCATTTTTTTGGTTAAGGGACATCTAGGTTATTTTCAGTCTCTGGCTATTATGAATAAAGCTGCTATAAACACAACTGAATAAGTGTCTTTGTGGTAGGGTAGATCTTATTTTGGTTATATACCTTGGTGTGTTATAAGTGGGTCTTGAGATAGATTTGTTCCCAATTTTCTGAAAGAAACTATCAAATTAATTTCTAAAGTGGTTATACTAATTTGAACTCCCATTAGCAATTGAGGAGTGTTCCCTTTGCTCCATGTCTTCTCAGCATGTGCTGTCACTTGAGTTTTATTTTTTTTCTTTTGCATCTTTTTTTTTTTTCATTTTTTATTGGTTAATTTATTTATTTACCATTCAAACCAGTCTGATGTGTATAATATGATGTGCAAGAATTAGTTTGCATTTCCCTAATGACTAATGATGTTGAATATTTCTTTAAGTGCTTTTCTGAAATTAGAGATGAGAATTCTTGGTTTAGCTCTGTACCTCGTTTTTATTTGGGTTATTTGGTTTGTTGATGTCTAGTTTCTTTGTCTCTTTATAATTTTGAATCAAAAATATTCTTGATAGATACTAGTTATCAAAACTAATATCAAACTAAATGAAGAGAAACTTAAAACAATTCCACCAAAATCAGGGGCAAGGCAAGGCTGTCTACTCATTCCATATTTATTTAATATAGTACTTGAAATTTTAGTTAGAGCAGTAAGACAACCAAATATCAAGGGAATACAGATTGGAAAGGAAGAACTAAGAGTATCACTATTCACAGATGACATGATAGTACACCTAAGTGACCCCAAAAATTCCACTAGAGAACTTCTACAGCTGATAAACAGCTTCAAGAAAGTAGCTGGATACAAAATTAACCCAAAAAAAGTCAGCCACTTTATACAAACATAAAATAGGCAGAGAAAGAAATCACAGACACAACTCCCTTCACAATATCCACTGACAATATGACACATCTTTATGTAACTCTAACCAAGTAAGTGAAAAACCTGTATGACAAAAATTTCAAATTTTTGAAAAAAAATTGAAGAAGATATAAGATGGAAAGATAGCCCATATTCATTGACTTGTAGAATTGACACAGTAAAAACTAACCATCCTACCAAAAGCAATCTACAGATTAAATAAGTTCTCATCAGAATTCCAACACAATTCATTACAGACCTTGGAAAAACAATAGAGGAAGGGGAGGAAGAGGAGAAGGAGGAGGAGGAAGTAGAGGAGAAGGAAGAGGAGGAGGAGAAAGAAGAGGAGGAGGAAGAGGAAATAAGTCAAATTTGGAAAGCAAGAGGAAGAAGGGTGAAACTGCCCTCTTGATTGCATAGGAAGAGGTCTATGCACAGTAAGTACTATAACATGACCAAAAACAAGGGCTAGGGAAGTCACTGGACTGAAACTATTATTGTTTTTTTGAATGATCAGCTTGTTAATTTGCCTCCTAATTTATAGCTACATCCAGATATTATGTGTTCTAAACCTAATATTCAAAGCTTATTTCTGTGGGTAGTGATTATTGCAGATATACAATAATTTCCAGTGTTTGAATTTCCACTTTGAATGTTCAGCCATAGATGGAATATCTATGTAAAAACCCTATGCACATGGTTCAGAGAACTGTGTGCAAGTAGTAACAGAAAGGCTGAACTAGAGGGAGAATGTAGAGGAATTCTGTGAAATGCTGACCTCCAAACAGGACCTGGATGTTTCACCAATGAAGTTAGAGGAACTGAGGTTAATGACACAGTATTTCCACAAGATTTTTAACATTTTGTTTAACAAGACAGCTAAAAATGCAAACATGGATTTAATAAGGACCCCTGAGATCCTATTTATAGTTTTGTAGCTACTGGCGTTTTGTGGCTGCTTGGGTAGAGTCACTTTCACTTAGGTGTGTTACCACTGATGGTTCTTTGGGTTGCAGTGTACACACACACACACACACACACACACACACACACACACACACAAACACACATCCACATAGGAGCAACAGTAATTGGATTCATTGGGTTCAAATGAAGGGAGGAGGGAGGGAGTGAGCCATGGATTGAGGGAGAAGAAATGAAAAGATTTGGAACTAAAGGACACAGAAGATCTACGTGTCCTGTTTATGCCTTTTATTTTTAAAGTATTTTTAAATCGAAAATATGAGCTCAGAACTCTACAAATATCGGACCATTTTGAGAAGAGCCATGTAACAAATTAAAGAAACCAGAAGTTACTAAATTCAGCCAAAAATGGTAATGAAAAGCTCACAAAATATTTAGATGATAGTTATAAAACAGTTATTGACTAACTTATTTTCTATTTGTTGAATACAAAGTATATGAGATAAATGGAAGATATTTTGAGAACCAGATTAGTACTGTTTGTCCTTAAGAAATTCAGCTTGATGTAAATTCCTGCCTGTTAGTGTCTTCTAAAAAGAAGTAAAAAAGCCACTTCAAATTTCACTCAACTATTTAAGAGGTACAGAAAATTTTACAAAATGTCCTTGATGTCCTTGTTTATTTAAGCAAAGTATAAGTACCCACCTACCAATGTGCCCAGAACGTTAAACATGTCCCGCTGTGTAAAGTGCAGCTACATACTTTCCTGCTTAGGTGCTCCATTTCTATTGGGTGTATTAAATTCCAGGGAGTCATACGTGTTCTACTCCTCAGTCTTGGTACACAACAGAAGCTCAAATAAACAGCACTAATGAAATAAAACTAATTTTACAGTTAGCCATCTGTGATGATAAATTTGTAATGACAACAGGATTTAGAATCACTTGTGATAACAGGCAGGTTCTTCAAGAAATATGTTTCTGAGAAGAAAACCCTCAAACTAACAGTGCATGGCTATGTACCAAATTGGGGTTTTATACAGAACAAATATTTTAAAAGGAGATGAGATGAGTAATAGCATTCTCTTCCTCCTGACTAGATGGAATGAAAGTAGCTACTTTACATTGTTTTATTTTCTTCTTTTATTGCATTTATTTATTTTTATTAGTTTTATTAGTCATTCTATTCATTTACATCTCAAATGATGTCCCACTTCCAGGTTACCCCTCTGCAATCCCCGTATCGCATCCAACATCTACCCTCTCCTCCCTCTCCTTTTGCCTCATGAGGGTGCTTACCACCCACCCTCTCCTGCCCCACCGCTCCTGCATCCCCCTACACTGGGCATCAAACCTCTACAGGACAAAGGGCCTTCCCTTCCATTACAGTCAGACAAGGTCATCTTCTGCAACATATATATTTGAAGCCATGGATTCCTCCCTGTACACTCCTTGTTGGTGGTCTAGTCCCTGGGACTAGCAAACCCAGACAGCAAACACAAACACTGTTGCTGTTGCCAAGAGATGCTTGCTGACAGGAACTTGGTGTAGCTGTTCTTTGGAAGGTTCGGCCAGCAACTGACCAATGCAAATGTGGATGCTTGGATGCTTTAGAGCCAAATATCAGACTGAGCTAGGGATCCTGGGTGTGGGAGCTGGTAGAAGAACCAAAGGAGCAGAGGGGGATTGTAACCAATGTCAGCTGACTGGGCACTTTACATTCTTGCTACAGCTATTTTGGCTGTTAATACTTTCTCACAATGATGGACTATATACAGTCAAACCACTAGCCAAAATTACACCCCTTCAATTAAGTTACATATTTTAATACAACATGCAAAACAACTTATATAGAAAATTGGAACTGAAAGTAGAATTATTGCTATTATAAGACTGAGTAGGTATTTGGTAGGCTTTTAAAACTGGTTAGTAACACTGAACAAGTTAGTATTGTAGGCTAGATGAGGCATTTAATTTTGTAAGCAAAGATATATTCTCGTGAGAACTTTGAAACTAGAACACAAATAGAAGTATAAATAGTGAAGGTCTAATTGAAGGTTCAAAGGATAATAGAAAGTTCATTGAGACCTGGGCTAAAGGCCACTCACAATACATTTAGGAAAAAAATCAGACTGCATTCTACTGCATCCTAAAGTTTTGGGTAATAGAATAATAGAGTAAATTTTTCTGGTAGAGGGAGATTCAAGACTGTGTAACATCCCGGCAGTATCATGATTACAGCTCACTGTTCTCAGGTTGACAATGATAGGACAGAAAGTTATTACTTTGTATAGTTTGGTGAGGAAAACAATATGCACAAATTTGAAGGTGTAGAAACATGAGTGCCAGTAAATTATTAAACAGATTGATAACATTAAAGAGACTCAGGGTACTCAGCAATGAAACAATAGAAAAACATTCCACAGGAGTAAAACCTGTCTACCCTTCATAGACTATCTGGCCATTTTATGAAAGTGTGGCCCAAGCTAGAGTCATTTGGGAAGAGGAACTCACCACCAATAAAATACCTCCATAAGATTTGCCTATAGAGAAGTCTGTAGGACATCTTCTTAGTGTTTGAGGTAAAACAGCCCAGCTCATTGTCTATGAGTCATTTCTGGGCAAGCTAAGCAAGACTTTGAGAACGAGCCAGGTCGCAGCACTCCTCCATGGCTTCTGTATCTGTTCCTCCTTCTAGCTGTACGAGCTGTAATGTGAAATAAATTCTTTCTTTCTCAAGTTTATATTAGTCATAGTGTTTTGCCGCAGCTGTAAAATACTTAACTAAGACAGAATCCAACTTGTGATAGTGCAAATTCATCTAAAAGAGGAGCATCTGAAATGCTAATGCTACATTAGGGGAACTCTGCAAGAAAAACATCCAACTGTTTTCCTGTGTTGAGCTGCCAATGTGCCCAGAGCACAGGATAGTAGGAATAAAGGAGGTTACCTTGAGCTGAAACAAAATTTGGCACTGCTGTTCATGTGAGAAAATTGTAGAGTTACAGGAGCTTGAAACAAGGTTCCAGAAAGCTGCTATGGTAAGAAATGTGAGGCAGGAACAGATTACCTTCAAGGAGGCTGTCAAATGTCATTGTGTGAAGCTGAGAAGCTAAGCATAAGTTACAATGCAGCTTCTAGGATGCTAAAACATGTGATGTCTAACAAGGAAAGTTGCAGTCATAGAATGTAACTAGCTAAACAGAGAAGTTACAATGTGCTGCACTAAAAGATCTGTAGAGAACTAACTAAGGCTATTACAGACAGATGATGCCACTACAAGCCCCATATGACAGGCAAATACATGTTGTACATTGTGCTTTCCTGTTGAGTCTTGGTCTTATATTGTTTATATGTCTTGTTATGATCCAGTCTTACCTTTTGGAATGAAAATATTTCTGTTTCATTGTATATTGGAAGTATTCTCTCTCTCTCTCTCTCTCTCTCTCTCTCTCTCTCTCTCTCTCTCTATATATATATATATATATATATATATATATATATATACAGTTATTGTGGTTAAAAGATTGCCTTGAGTATTAAAAGATGCCTTAGGGCTCAGTAAATTTCAACTCAAGATTTGGGGGGAAATCTTAGAAATGAATTAATTTTATTTTTCATTTTAAGATGGCTATGACTCTCTGAGCACCAATGATGAAAAAAATATGATTAAAAGGAATGTTTAGAGACTGAAAAGAAGAATCAGCAGTTCAAAGCACCTGCTCTTCTTGCAGAAGAACAAAGTTTGGCTCCTGGAATTCATATGGTGATTCACAATCATGTGTAATGAGAGTTGTAGGATATCTGACCACCTCTCACTCCCACTAGCATCAGATATGCACATAATTATACACACATTCACGAGCAGACACACATGCATATGCACACTCATTCATACACATATATATGTTTATATACTATATATATATATATATATATATATATAACTATATATGTGCATGTTTGTGATATGAAGTAAATAAATCTAAAAATGAATTAAAGTGATGTGTTATAGTTATGAAGTTGACAACTGGTAGATATGTGATAGTTAATTTTCCTTGTAAACTTGACTGAATTTCTTGACTTAAGAGAGACAACTTTGCATATATCTGTGAGGACATTTCCAGAGAAGCAGAACTGAGCTTCAGGGCCTGGTATATGAGACAGAATCAAAAGGGAGAAAGGAGAGAGCCTTGTCCTCTAGTTACTGATTGCATATACAATATGTTACAACTAGTTACTGTACTTCTACAACAGTGGGGAACTCGCTCTACTGCACTGACTTTCAAGAAAAATGGTAAACTCTCAAACATGGAGCAAAAAACATGCTTTCTTCTTTAAGTTGCTTTTGTCAGTCATTTCCTTTAAAAAAGAAATAAAAAGGTAACATGGATTCTACATAGTTTTATACTTGTCTAAATTATCTTTTTATTAATTTTTTTGTTTTCTTATTAGCTATAAAGCATCATGAATTAAGATACCTGGATAGTATACTATAAACCAGCATCACAACTATCACTATTGTTGTCTTTTGGACAATTTATATTACATCTTTCATCTATTTTCAATTTTTCTATATGTAAAAGGAAGGTATGGATATATTTCCAAAGGATTTATATGATGACTAAACCTTGAATGATGACTAAATAATAAAGTCTGTGAATAAGATTTTACATTAGAAGCAGACATGCCATATATCCTTAGTCGCTGTAACCTACTGTTATTACCACAGTCCCAGTCTAACATATAATCTATGAGTTAATACTACAAGATGCATTTGTATCTATTGTATTGCTAGACCCTCAACCTAGAACTGACCTTAATACATGCATGTAATTAAAATGGTATAAAAGCAAAAAGTAAAAGAAGGAGGGGGGATTGGATGGGGGCTCTACGGAGGGGAAATGGGGAAAGATGACATCTGTATTGTAAATAAATAAAATATCCAATACAAAAATAAAAATTTTAAAAAAGTGAAAAAACTATAAGATGCAACCCATGGTCATTACCTGACTTTCCATATGTCTGACCCATGTCAACACTTAGCAAACTAAATCAAGTTAGTGAACTTATTTCAACCTACCCAACTGACCGTCGATATAGGTATCATAATGTTGTGAGTTAAAGCAGGTGTTAAGCATATACTGAACACACTTTATGTCAGTGTTGTAGCCAAGATGAGTTAGACAAAGGTGATCCTGCAGAAGATAAATAGTATCTGATAAGTAAAACATATTTAATTCAAGACTATTATAGGTCACAAAAAGACATGATGAAAGATGGCATAAGAATGCTGGCATCTAAATTTTACTGAACCTTTTTGTTGCTTTGGTTTATGTGTATGTGAATATTTTATTTTGAACGATTTTCACATTTATGGGAAAGCTGTAGAAATATTAACATGTCTTCTACAGAGATTCTTTGTTCTTATCAGCTTCCATCCCTGTACTTAGTTTGCAAATTAGAAAATTAACATTGGTTAGTTACCAGTTAGTTAAAAATTTGATTATTACCTCATTTCCTTTTTAATCAAAATACATATTTTCCTTTTCTACTCTAGGTGTAATTCTGGCATTCTACCCTTAGTGTCATCTCTTCTTATTTTTCATTGGTCTGTGGCAATTTCTAAGTCTTTGAGTTTTAAATATATATATTTAATGCTAATAGAATTACACCATTTTCTCCCTCCCCTTTCCTTCTTCTATTCCCTTTTTAGTACTTTCTCTATAGCCATCTGCAGGTTCCACTCTCATGTTACTAA
Source organism: Arvicanthis niloticus (assembly GCF_011762505.2). NCBI lineage: Eukaryota > Metazoa > Chordata > Mammalia > Rodentia > Muridae > Arvicanthis > Arvicanthis niloticus. The sequence continues at coordinate 73,153,824 of NC_047659.1, forward strand.
CTGCTTTTTCTTTGTTCATCACTGTTACTTACATAAGCAACTATGTATACATATGCACAAATATATAAATAAGATTTGGTAAGCCTGCTTTTCTTGTTATTGTGTATATCATTTCAGAGATGATGGCTCTGCATTGAACAATTAATAAGGGGATCAGAGGATAATTCTTCTTCAAGAAGTCATTAGTTGCCTATAGTTCTTAGGATGATTAGGACCCCATGAAATTTTCTACCTTTCATGTTAACACATCCATTGATGATCCATTCCACAGTTCAAGTTTTGTCTATGTGGCCATTTCTAGAAAGGACTGTTTCACAGCAGGCTTCCAGGTATTCTGGCCCTTAAATATTTTGCCTCCTTTTGTTCAGTGTTACTTGAGCTGTAGTTCAAAAAGTATTATGTGTATGTATCACTTGGAGCTTAGATTCCATGACCCCTGAATCTTTGCATTGTGTTCAGTTGTGCTTTACTTGATGGTCTAAATTGCTCTAGACAGATGCTTACTTGGTAAAAGGTAGCAAATTACACCAAAGTTGTCTGAAAAAGCCTCAAGCAATTATATTATTTTATATTTACCTTAAAGTATAATAGATAGGTAATAGATAGATAGATAGATAAATAGATAGGTAGATAGATAGATATACAATAGTTAATGATAAAGGTTATGGATTTGAAAAAGCAAAGATTCGTGTATGGAAGAATTTTCAGGGAAGAAAGAAAGAGAATAAACTTTACAATTGTGATTTCAAAAGCCAAAAGAAATAAAAGTTAAAATTAATAGATTGTAACTAATCAATATTTTTTTTAAAAAGTGAATACTCCCCATAGAACCATAGACTAACCAAGCAGTACCATGAATGAGAAACCTCCTTTTGAGTGGTTGGTTAAGGCATTCCAATAACTCAAAAATGATTAACTCCCAGCAGCTGTAGTTCCTAGACAGGACCTATGCAAAATGAAGCAGCTAAACTATCTAGGGTGCCTTAGAAGCCTCCATCTCTACCTGAGAAATTATTGACAGATGGTTCAAGGAAGAAAAATACAGCATTTTTAAGGGTGTGATGCTTCTTGGTTGACTATGCTCTGCTACTAGATGAATAGATGTACCAATGCCCATGCATACATGAGCAACAAGTATTTGACAGAGCAGGTTGTAAAAAAAAAAAAAAAAAAAAAGACAGAGAGATGATATTAAGTTGTGAAAAAAAAGAGATGTGAGAGAAGATGTAGAAGGCTGTATACACATTAGAAATTTTCATTCTGTTTTTTTATGCCCTGACTGCTTTATTGTGAATAAGTACTATGACTTAACAGTACAATGATCAAAAACTCAAATTACTCTACAAAATGAAATACTCAATGCTAAAAGTTACATAAATGGTGAAGTCTTTCTTTGGGGAAAAACCAGCTAACAAGGATGAAAAACCTTTATGTGGACAGTGTGCTCTTGTGAACAAATCAGTCAAGTGTTGAGATAGCAGGAGGGGAGGAGCACTGTTGGAGAAGGTGACAATGGGCACGTGGGAGGATTTTGTGCCAGGACACTAGCTTACCTGTAAATTTTAAGAGCTTTAGTTTTAATAAATATATGTTGACTTTCCCATTTAACCACTGAGCTGCTAAGCAATGCTAAATATTTTCAGTTTGGGAAACACATTACAGGTGAAGGCCAAAGTAACTGTTTAAATGCCATGATTAAACTTTTTTTAAACATTTTGTTTAATCTTCTATTACAGTGTGAATTTTATCCCCCTCCTGGTCTACCCTCTGACTATTCCACATCCCATACCTCCTCCCCAACCCATCTCTATGAGCATGTTCCCACTTCCATGCCACACTCCACCAGACCTCCCCATTCCCTGGGGCATTGAGGGTACCCTCAGTCTCTTGAGGGTTAGGTTCATCTTCTCTGTCTGAGTCAGACCAAGCAGTCTTTGGTTGTATATGTGTTGGGGGCCCTTTTATCAGCTGGTATATGCTGCTTGTTTGGTGGCCCACTATCTGAGAGATCTCAGGGTGTCCAGGTCAGTTGACACCACTGTGTCAACTTGACATAAGCTAAAGGAATTTGAGAGGAAGCAACTTTGATTAAGAAAATGGCTCCATAACATCAGGCTGCAGGTAAATCTGTGGAATATTTTCTTAACTAGTGATTGATGGATGAGTGACCATCCCATTTTGAGTAGTTATGGGTTCTATAAGATGAAACAACACTCTTCCATGGTTTCTGCATCAGATTCTGCCACCATGTTCCTGCATTGTTTGAGTTCCCCTCTTGACTTTAATGATGAAATGTAACATCCTTAAGCCAGGTTACAGAAATATGATGTTTTTTTTTTTTAAAAATGTATAAATGCAAAAAGGAAAAGGGGGCATGGGATAGGGGTTTCCTAAGGGGGGTGGGGGGGAATGGGGATAGGGGATGCCATCTGAAGTGTAAATAAAATATCTAATAAAAAAAAAGAAAAGAGTAACATGCAGATAAAAATTTCCCATGGCCTAAAGTCAGTATTTCTATTTTGGTTAAGCTTCTAGAATGGCATATGTAGCTTGATCATTCTAGCCCTTTTTGTCCTGGGAATACTTTTATTCCTGCCCATCCATCATGTTAAAGCTTGTCTTTAACAACATCAACATGTTGGCAGCCAAAGTACATGGTCTGAACCTGAAAATGAACACCATTTCTACCTATTCTGAAATATATACTGCATTTTCTGTTCTACATGGGATAATTATGTCCTTGTTAATATTTTTCTTTGATAATTAATCATAATATAAAGAGATATGATTGTATGTCCTGTTGACAAGGGGTGAAATCGTGATGACTAATCTTGATTGTCATCTTGACTACAAGTGAAATAAATGAAACTTTAAGAAGCTGAAAAAAAAAAAAGAAATATAATGAACTTAGAAGTAGAACCATGATTGTAGGTCCAACTCAGCATCCATGTTTGGGGTCTTACTTCCATAAAATTCACCAATTTTTGCACATAGGGCAGTGACCTCTCTGATATGCTACATTATCCTAGTTAACATTCTTAAATAGAATATTTTTAAGTAACTGGAAACTTCTAGGCATAATGCCAGAACTTTACAACCATTTTCAAATTCTATGTAACTCATTCTTTTTCCAGGATCCTCTTTCATCTAGGAATTGAGTAAAAATTACTGAGTAAACATTATATTTTCTTCTTCTATAAGGCAGTTTTACTGACACTTAACATTTGATGCCACTGAATGAAAGTGGTATACAACTGATATCAAAATGGAGAAATCCAATCTCTAAATCATATTTTAAATAAATATCGCTTACAATCCCTTAGCAAGATGAATAAACTTCTCTGCTTTATTGGCTTTGGACAAAGTTGTAGATATAAACATAGATTGGCTGATGCAGCAGAAATTTTGCAGTTCAGTAGGTTCTGAGATATTATATTGCTCTTGCTATAATACACCCATAACATCTACTATTCATTTATGAAATTAAATACACCCTGTAATTTTCATGGAATGCAGAAGATGTATTTTTGTGTGCAGATGCTGCTTCAGAATAATTTTACCTAGCTAAATGTCCATGAAGTTGTTTTATTCTCTCATGATTCCTTATTATGAAGATATCTCATGTATAAACAGATGCTAACTTTTTTCCACTTTAAATCATCTAGGCAATATAACTAGATATTTGCATCCAGGTTAAAGAATTTGGCAAGAAAACTTGGATCATTCTGAATAGATATTTAAATGATGTTTACAAAAAATCATCTTATGCTTAAATGTAATGTTACAGGAAAGAGAAAAATATAAAATTATATGCACAATGTTGTGATTTTATAACATGACTTCAAATTTTTAGTAATTTTTTCTGCCAAAAAAGAAAGTCTAAGAGCCCAAGTTTATTGGCAATTTTGTAAAGAAATCAATAAAATTATGTAGAGGTAGTAAAATCATAAATATGTATAATGAGACAGTTTCGATTATTTCTATAATATAAAATTGAAAACTTTCAAAAGCTTGTGATTTAAAGTTTTCACTCTATATTCAAGTATTCTCTGTGAAGTGTTATTATTTTTAATTTTTTACTTGGTAAGGAGGTATGAGTAATTTAAATTTGTTACAACATGTACGTAATAATGTAATTGGTAGGATACAAGATCTTATTAGCATAAAGGAGCTATGACTGCTTTAATCAAGGGAAAGTAGAAAAAGTTCTAGTATGGGTCTTCTGAGGTTAAATCAGAATGTACAGTCCTTCTGACAACAACACACAAAATTAGATTAAATTTCTTTATATTATCCTGATATAGAAGGGCATTAAAATACTTTTAAGAACTTGATGGGTCCAGACTATCATGCAAGGATTGTTTTGGGGGCAAGGGGTGATGTTTGTTTGTTGTTTGTTTGTTTGTTTTAAAGCATCCTGCAGACAATTTTCTCTGACACTTGAATCGCTCAAACATAGAACCTAGTTGTTATTGTACATACAAAAATCTCAGCTTCCATGGCCTTTCTGAATTCCTCAGTGACAAAGTCCTTATGTATAATAGTGACTTCTTGTGCTTCTTGTGCTAATTACAGTTACAATAGCAGCCTCTGCAAAACCAATGTTACATGTGAAGGTTTCTGCCAACATCAGAAGCAGCAGAGCAAAGATTCCTGTGATACATGACAGAAGTTGGGCTCATCATGACTCAGAAGCTGACTTTGCTTCCAACTTTCAGTCTTTGACACCGGGATTTTTTTTTACACATAATTGAGAATAGTGAAACTTGACAAAAAGTTTTCTGGTGTAAAACGATTCTATGTGAACAGTAAAGCTTAAAGCATTATTACATAGAAACTATTTTCAAAGGATATGTCACGTCATCCAAAAAAAAAAATGTGTTCTATAGATTGACTGGATATGTTATCCTAAGGGCCTGTAGATGGGTTTACTGTTCTCATGCAGATAGTGTAGTGGTCATTATGCTATTAATCACATCCATTCCTAACATTCTGGGCTGAAAAACCATTATACAGCTCTTACTTTATAGAGACATTCCTGGTTTTCCTAGAGCTTATCTCTGAGCACAAGGACTTTGTGCTCTCTACAACAACATTTTAGGAGTATTATAACAAGAAAATTATACTCATTTAAAATTTACAATTAACAAATTTTATTCAAAATAATATTAATAAGTACTGAAAGTACATTATGTACTAATTATTCAACTAACTTGAAAATAGCTTAATTTTTGTACTTAATTAGTTTTTGTTTTTTTCTACCATATATATAGTATTATATTTGATTTGCTGTATCTTGTGATTATAATAAAAAATTATAAAAATAATTATCATTGCAAAACAATCTCTGATTGTGAGTCATCAAAAATCAATGTTTAAATCCAACTTTAAATATTGGTGTTTTGGATAATGGCTCATTATGTAAATTATTTACTATGCAAATGGAATCAGTGTTAAGATTCCAAGACATTTAAAATGTGTAGTGGGTATAGCATCCCACTTTAATTTCAGCATAAGATTGCAGAGACAGTGAGACTAACCATATCTGGACATTCCTGGTTTGATAGAAAGACATTGTTTCAGTGAGTAAGATGGAAGAATAATGGAGGATTTTTATAAACATTAACATCAGGCCACTGAATGAGCACACACACCCATGCAAAGACACACATATACATGTATGTGTGTGAGTACATACATACACAGACACACAGAGATGTGGAGGATGAAAAAATGATTAACACTTTTATGCCTATAATCAGATGAAAGTATGAAGGTAAAAGTTAAAATGTAGCACGTAGAGAAAAAACTAATTTTTTAAAGAAATGACAATAACTTGTACTCTATAAAATTAGTAATGCACACTGGTGTTTGTCATTATAGCAGCACATGCACAGTATTTTATGGTAATAGTTTATATTATACCTCAGTTATATCTACTTAAAGTTTCATATAACTCCTATAAATGGCCCCATAGGTCCCACGAAAAATATTCCCCCATCTTGTGGAATCTAATTTCATCTAAGCTTGCCAGAAAATTAATTTTAATGTCTTATCATGCTGTCTTCATGCTGACAAAATCCATACTGAAGTTAATGAGACAGGGCTCTCCAAGGAATATTTGAGATTTTTAAATTCTACTCAAACAGCAAGAGTTCAAAGACCCGGGCTTCATAATTTCCTCTTCACCAATCTTTATAAGAAAATGACATAAGTTATATTAGACTTTACTCTTGGCATAGCATTTTCTGTGGATCTGAGACTATATATGGCATCCATCCATCTTTGAAGTATCATTCAGTAAGGTTTTTGGACCCCAGAACTCTCTACCGACCATCTATCCACTCATGACCCCCTCCTTCTACCCTCTGGCAACTACTGATCTTTTTCACTCCTCTCATAATTCTGCTTTTTTCAGAATGTTCTACAGTTGCAATCATAGTCTGTATCCTTTGAAAATTCTTATTTAAGTTAATAATTTATGTGAGATTTCTTCTTGTGATTTCATGGCTTGTTTCATTTCCTCTTAGCACTGAATAATATCCAAATGTCTGGTTATGAGGCAACTTATTTATGTACTAATAAACAGATTATTTCTAAGCTGTAGCAGTTATTAGCTTGTTGTTATTGGGGCTGAAAAGATTGGTCAATGTTAAAAGCAATGATTAAAGTTGGTCTTTCAGAGGACCCAGATTTGTCTCCCACCATGATCATGGGAGGGAAAAATCAGATATAAACCCAGTTCCTGGGGATCTGATTCCCTTTTCTTGTCTCTGTGGTCACTGCATGCACATGATACACTTATATACAGGCAGAAAACACACATACATGAAAAATTAAAGATCAACGATACACACTTTTTTTTAATCTATTCACAACTTTTTTATTTGAAAGAATGTGACAAACAACAACAGTTTAAGTAGTCTGGACAACTACTCCTAAACTACCTAGAACAACTGTACAACTTTGCATTCCCATAATCAGAATTTCTGTTGTTGAATGACTTTCTTGACTGAATATATTAGGCTTAGTTAGAGTGATAGGGCAGGTTTTTTTCTGAGCCCTTTTCCTTTAAGTCAAAACAGGAAGTGTGTATGTGTGTGTGTGTATAATAGTGTTTTCTGTGATGTTTAATATAAAGGAAAAGAATTTATTCTGCCAAAATGTAACCTGACTGGATAGACCTTTACAGAGGCCTTTGTGTATTTATTAATTCACTAGGTAAGAGAACTGAAGTAAAAGTTGTTTTTGCATTATGAATTCAGCACCTAAGTACCAAGTTAGGCTTTTCCACAAGAGACTATAATCCAAGCTTTCAGGGTAATAAGCAGAGATAGTAAGATCTCTGGAACTTTCTGACTTGAGCTCAAGCCCAGACTCAAGGGCAACCTTATCTCAAGAGAAATGCATGAAGAGTGACAGAAAAAACACACAGATCAGAGGTTTTGTCTTGATGTGTGAGTGTAAGCAAATAACAGTGTACACTCATAGATATTCATAAACAAACATATAATAAATAAGTCTTTGAAAAGCAAAGAAATTAAAACAACATTCTTTTCATGTACTTTAACTTTCATTGTGAAAACAAGAAATATAGAAAAGAATAAGCAACACAAATGTTTAGAACTCTACAAGGAAAAATTAAACATTTTACTTGAAGTTGGTGACAACAGCAGTAGCAAAGAGGAAGAAACCCTTAAGCCTTGAGCAGAAATGACAGTAAATGTTGAATTAGTAGGTAAATATTCAACAGTTAGTGTACTATGCAATAATTAAGGTTTTCAGAAATGTTAGGCAATGATTAAACGAGTTATTCTAAAACTAAGAATTCAAGTTTTAAAACAAGAATCAGTTCAATCTTCTAGAGATAATAATGGCAGTGCATGGTGTCACCCATACAATGAGTTTAATTACGAAGTTGAATGTGACAAAGAAAAGATGAGTAAACAGAAAGCCAATGCAAAAAGTACAATCCAAACTTAGGAAAGAATTAAAAGAAAGTGTTAAATGCATTGCAAATGACTTTAAATAGCCTAGAAATGTGTGATCAGAGGCATAAATTCTGGATGATGAACTAGAAACATATATTTATGAAATTGCCAAAAACTTAATTATGAAGTACCATGCATTTAAAACCCAATTTCCTTGAAATTATATTGGATATCTAAAAGAGATAAATTTGTTAAAATGAGATGATGATGAGGAGTTTCTAAAAAGCTGTGTATTACCTTAAAATAATGTGAAGAATTTCAAGGAACTGGCTCAGAGAAACAGGAACAAAAACAGAAACATGACCTTTTACAAGCCACAGGAAGATGTTTTGGATAAAATCAGAGATCTATAAAATTCAAAAACTGTGTATTTAATAAAAAAGTAAAAGTAACAAAAGGAACTTCTTTTCTGGTCTAGTCTATTTGAAATTTTCTAGGCTTTTTGTATGTTCATGGGCATCTCCTTCTTTAGGTTAGAAAATATTTCCTCTATAAATTTGTTGAAGATATTTACTGGCCCTTTAAGTTGGAAATCTTCATTCTCATCTATACCAATTACCCTTAGGTTTGGTCTTCTCATTGTGTCCTGGACTTACTGAATGTTTTGGCAAATAGTGCTGGTTTATCTGGAGGTCAGAATATAGAAGAATGTAAATTGGTCCATTCTCATCTCCTTGTACAAAGCTAAAGTCCAGGTGGATAAAAGTCCTTCACATAAAACCAGATACACTGAAACTAATAGAAGAGAATATGGGGAAGGTCCTCGAATACCTGGGCACAGGAGAAAAGTTCCTGAACAGAACACCAATGGCTTATGCTCTAATCAAGAATTGACGAATGGGACCTTATAAAATTGCAAAGTTTCTTTAAGGCAACGGACACTCTCAATAGGACAAAATGGCAACCAACAGACAAGGAAAAGATCTTTACCAATCTTACATCTGATAGAGGGTTAATATCCAATATATACAAAGAACTCAAGAAATTAGACTTCAGACAATCAAATAACCCTATTAAAAATGGGGTACAGAGCTAAATAAAGAACTCTCAACTGAGAAAACTCAATTGGCCGAGAAGCACCTAAAGAAATGTTCAGCATCCTTAGTCAGCAGGGAAATACAAATTAAAACAACCCTGCGATTCCACCTCACACCAGTCACAAGTACATATGATCCACTATGTTCATAGCAGCCTTAATTATAATAGCCAGAAGCTGGAAAGAACCCACATGTCCTTCAGCCAAGAAATGAATACAGAAAATGTGGTACATTTACACAATGGAGAATTACTCAGCTATTAAAAACAATGAATTCATTAAATTCTGAGGCAAATGAAATTAAGGAGGGGTTGTCTGGAGACTGTTCCACCTGAGTATCCATCCATTGTGCAGTCACCAAAGGTAGACACACTGATGTGGATGCCTAGAAGTGCATGCTGACAGGAGCCAGATCTAGCTGTCTCCTTAGAGGTCTGCCAGAGCCTGACATATACAGAGGCAGATGCTCACAGCTAACCATTGAACTTAATATGGTGTTTCCAATGGAGGAGTTAGAGAGAAGACTGAAGGAGCTGAAGGGGTTTGCTGCCCCATTGGAAGAGCAACAATACCAACCAACCAGAGCTCTGAGGTTCTAAACCACCAGCCTAGGAGCACATAGAAAGGGGCCCATGGCTCCAGCTGTGTATGTAGGGGAGGATGGCCCTGTCAGGCATAGGTGGGAGAGGAGGTCCTTGGTCCAGTGAAGGCTGGATGCCCTAGTGTGGAAGAATCTGAGGGTGGGGAGGTGGGAGTGGATGACAGGGTAGGGGTACATCCTCATAGAAGCAGGAGTAGGAGGGATGAAATGGGAGTCTCCTGGGTGGAGGTGGGAAATGGGGAAAGGGGATAACATCCGAAATGTAAATAAAATATCCAATAAAAAAAGTAAAACAAAGGTCAGGAAGATGAATGAGTCAATAGTGCTTGCCACACAACTTTGGATTACAATGTTTTAATCCCCCATACCCATCCATAAAAGTCTGGTGTGGTAGCACTTAACCTTAATTGTAGTTCAGAGGAGGTGGAAAACAGAGGATCCCGTGGCTTGCTAATCAGACAATCTAATGGAATCGGTAAATTATATGTTCTGTAAACCTAGAATTATTTAAGGAAAATGTTCAAATCAAAGGAATATAAGATATTTTAATTGCAAAGCCAGAAATAACTTATCCACAGACATTCAGTGAAAAGCTACAATAGAGGGAAAATATAGGAGATATAAAAGAATTATAAATACCAAAGGAAACATACAGCAAACAACATAAATGTCCTTAACAAATATAGCAAATAGATCTGTATCACATAATAAACAGAAGTGATGTTATTATGTAAAATCTGTAAAAATTTGGCTAAAGCAAAGAAAAATATTAAGAAGGTATTTGAGGACAATGGTAAACATAGAAGTCAAAGTGTGACCATAGTCAGACACATGCTGACAAGAAATGCATGCATAATGTCCCTGCCACAAATTAAAATTTATATATTATAAAACCTTAAAATGTAAAGTGGGGGATAAAATTATAAACTAGCATACTCTAGCAAATCTTATGGGATCTTATGGACTTAGTTGAGTCTACTGAAATTCCAGTTTTACTTTCAATTCTTATTTTAAAATGTGCCTGTGTGTCTTCTACCTAGTGAGGATATAAGATATCTGAAAGAGATGAATTTGTTAAAATTACATTATGAGGATAGTGTTTTAATAAGATGTGCATTATCTAACAATATTGTGAAGATTTTCAAGAAACTAGCACAGAGATAACAGGAAAAGACAATACAAAAATTGCTTCTTGCCAGTTACAGAAAGATGTTTCATATGAAACCAGGCCTGCAGATACCTTGGTTTCACAATATAATTATGGGAAAATATATTTCTTTTTTTAAAGCATCCAGACTATCATAGAAGACTTAGAAAATTAATAAATTACTTAAAACTCAATTTCTTGTGTTGAAGGCTATTACTTTATTATTAAAAAAACTAGTAAGTAAGACAACTAGCAAGATAGCAAAGAATATGAATTAGAATCAAAAACAGTGTTAAAGGAGAAAACATGTGAAAAGAAAATGTTGAAGACATGAGAAAATACTAAATTCACAGATATTCATTATATTTAAACCTAATGTTTTGAATAAACAAGTTTAATATAATTGGTCTAAATAGCTCAAATAAAAAACATAGGATGGAATTCTCAGATACCAGATAGTATGACTATTTAATCAAGAAACATGTTTTAAAAGTGTTAAGAGACTAATCAATAAAATGACAGAAAAATACAGTATTATAGCATTATTCTTATTCTTAGAAGCTAAATTGGCAGTATTAATATTAGAGTAAATATATGCTAGAATTATATTTAAAGGGAAAAAATTATCTTTCAAAAGAATGACATAATTTACCAGGAAGACCTTAAAATGTAAACTGTTTTATATTTAAAAATAGTAGTTTAAATTTCATTTAATAATGTCTTCCAGATCTATAAGGAGAACCACAAGTATCCAATTAAACATATTAACAAATTTTATAATATTTTATATTAATATTAAGAGTAGCTACAAAATTAGTAAGATTTCAAATGTATTTACCAGTTCTATCAGCCAACTTAAATGACAGATATTTATGTAACTGTCTATCCAGGTACCTTAAGAAACTCATTGTTTATTCAATTGCACATGTATACTTGGCATCATATAATATTTAGGTCTATAAAAACAAACCATGATGAATTTGAAGGGTTTCCATTTATACAAATCATGACTTATAGACATAGTGAAATTAAGAACAAAATATCTAAAGAATGTATGAATTAAATGAATATTTCAAAATAAAAAATTAACATATATAATTCATAATGCTTAAATATGTCAATGATAAAACTAAGCTTGAAACTTGAATAGCCAAAAGTCTAAGAAGTGATCAAAGTTAAATACTGTTTTATAATAAATAAAATGAAAATGCAGCATACTTGGTAGAGGAGGCTAATGCAACATTCTGAGGACAAATTATTGCATTGACTGACCTTCTACAAGAATAAAGTGGCAAAAAACATGAAAACCAAAACCAAAAATTAGAAGCTAATAAAACACCAAATTAAAAGGAAACAACAAATCTCTCAGAATATTCAATATTGAAAAAATATTCTTCTAAAGCATAAATAAATGACCAATAATTAGTTAGCCTGAGCAGGAATAAAAGAGAAAAATATTAAAATAACAACATCACTAGCTGCATAAATACATAAGCAATGGATATTAATAGATACTAATACAGTGTTGGTATTAGTTATTTTTCTCATTACCATTAAGAAATGCTTGACAAATAAATTAGGAGAATGGTTTAGTTTGGCTTATTATTCAAAAGTATATAACCTAACATGGCATGGAAGCCGTAGTATCCATAACAAGAGGCAACTGATCAAAGAACATCTATTGTCAGGAGGCTTAGAGAGACCAGTAAGTGAAGCTAGGCTATATATTTAATGCTGACCCACAGTGATCCACATTGTTCAGGGAATGTGCACCACGTAAACACCCACAACCATCCTAATGTCATCAACTGGAGATGAAGTGTTCATATACTGTGCCAGTGGAGGTAATAACACATTCATTCCCCAACAGCATCAGAAATAATTTGATCCTAATAGACACAGCAAACAGACAAAAATCTAGAAATTTCAGAGTAAAACAAACTATGAAAACTTACTGTAAAACAGATTACTTGAATAATGATTTCTGAATATATCTAAGTAAGTTTAAATATTTCTGATGCAGAGAATCTAGATTTTAGTGTAGCTGTTTAATTCTATTATTTAAGTACAACAATGGTTAAAAACCTGTTTTTTAAAAAAAATAGAAACAAAGAAAAATGTTTTCACTTTGTGTTCTCAGGTTTACCTTTCTAAGAAAAGGATGTATGCTAAAAATGTCTGCTATCTCTAGTGAATATATTGGGACAATTAAGATCAAAATTTTAGTAGATAAGTTTTAAAATGTGATACAACTAAAATACACTATGATCCCGGAAATGCTGAAAATGAGTGATCAGTATCCACTTTCACATAATCAGAATGAAAAATTTTATATGAATTCTTTTGAAAGAAACTGCAAAATACATTTCATCTTTAATTTCAACCCACATATTACCTAATGATAAAAGATAGACAAGCAAAGATTTCTGTTTTCAATAGTTACTAAATTTAGTACTAGACTGAGCACTCTAGAGCATTAGAAAAATCCTTAAAGGCTGTCTCCCACATTGAGAAAAACTTCTGTTGTGTAGTAGGTACTTAATGTTTATAAATGAAAGAATGAATAAGAATATCCTATAAATTCTAAAATACTAATACCAGATTTTCTCAAAGTAGACTGTGAGAGACCATAAGGAATAAAACTCAAAATAAATATAACCAAAATGAATAAGTACTGAGATATTTTGACTCTCTCCATGAGTTTATTTCACATAGCATATGTGTAATGAGGACTACAAAAAAGATTAATTAGCTTTTAAAATTTGTGATAAATAATATATAACTAAATATGTGTTTAAATAATGTATCAACACATTATTCATGAAATGGAGCTATGTAATAACAACACCAAGAAAGTGAGGCTCACAGAGAAGATATTGTCTAAGTGCCTTAGTAGCACAAATTACTACCATAATCCTAACACCCATCAACTGAGTTTTACTCAATGTTGTATTTATTCCAATATTCAGAAATATTTTTTTTAAAGAAGGTAATATAGACCACATTTTACTAATTTGCATATATACACTGTTATTATTTCTGCCTTTGTTATATTTTATTGCTATGATAAGACACCAACACCAAACAACTTATATAAGAAGGAGTTTATTGGGCCTTATGTATCCAGAGGATTTAGAGGCCACGGCCACCATGGCAGGGTGCATAGCACCAGACACTATGCTGGAGTAGTAGCTAAGAGATCACATGTTGAGATACAGCCATCAAGCAAAGTAAGCAACTGACTACCAGTCACTATAGTTAGGAAAAAATTTAAAGACCCTTGCAGTGTATTTGGCATAATTCTAACACCTCTCTGGATGTTTTAACTTTACATAGTGAGCTTATAAATTTCAAGAATGCTGCTCTGCTGAGTGTTGATGTGGTAGATACTGTTGATGAAATTACTCATGGCCTGAGGTCAGTATTTCTATTTTGGTCAAGCTTCAAGAATGGCATATATAACCTGATCATGCTAGCCCTTTTTGTCCTGGGAATACTTTTATTCCTGTTCATCGTGTTAAAGCTTGTCTTTAACAACATCAACATATTGGCAGCCAAAGTACATGGCTTGAATTTGAAAATAGACCCCAAGACAGATATATTAAATTAAAAGGCTGGCAAACCAAGGACAGGTAAGATTCTGCACAGAGCCTTACTGATCTAAGTGCATTGCTTTTGATAATACATATTCCATGATGGGTAAGAAAGGCACTCTTGTCAGAAGGACCTAAGACAGGCTCAGTCTTGTTAATGAAATTAAAAAAGGGGGGGGGGAGAGGCAGAGAGCCTTTGGGACTGTTTGGCAAGAATCTGACATGGGCCAAGGACAGGGAAATGGGCTGCTTGGCAGGAATATGACATTGGCCAAGGACAAGGAAGTAGGCTTCGGGCAGGAATCTGACATTAGGCTAGAACAAAGAAGTAATTTCAGGCAGGAATCTAAATATTAGGCTGGAATAAAGAAGTAATTTCAGGCAGGAATCAAAATCTTAGGCTATAACAAGAAAATAGGCTTCAGACTTGAAAATAACTTTGGGCTAGAACAGGGAAGTTGGCTCAGATATTTTGTTCATCCTAATAAGCCGTTAGTATTAGGAATCATGGGAGTATTTATAGAATTTTGTTTATTGACTTGCTTGTTCTTTGACTATTTGTGTTTATTGTCTTGCTTATTCATAAACTATTTGCATCTATTGTATTGCTAGACCCTCAACCTAGAACTGACCTGCATACTTGCATGTAATTCAAATGGTGTAAAAGCCAAAAGGAGGAGGGGAAATGGGGCAGGGGGTTTCTAGGGAGGAGAAATGGGGAAGGAGATACATCTGAATTGTAAATAAATAAAATATCCAATTAAAAAGAGAGAGAGGGCTAAGTGGCAATGAATGGTGTTGGCTTTTGACAGAGTGAGATGGAACTGGGAGAGAATGGAAGGCGCCACTGGAAACTACTTTCAAAAGGTTTTGTCAGACATAGTGTTCCTGCTTGTAGGTACTCAGTAATGAAGCAAAACCAAAGGCTCTGCTTTTTTTTTTTTTTTTTTTTTTTTTTTTTTTTTTTTTTTTTTTTTTTTTTTTTTTTTTTTTGGTTTTTTCAAGACAGGGTTTCTCTGTGTAGCCCTGGTTGTCCTGGAACTCACTCTGTGGACCAGGCTGGCCTCGAACTCAGAAATCCACCTGCCTCTGCCTCCCAAGTGCTGGGATTAAAGGCATGTGCCATCACTGCCCAGCTAAAGGCTCTGCTTTTAAGGAAGACATCTAGCTATCTATTGATTTCAAGGCCTATCTGAGTAATTAAGCAAGGCTTTGTCAATAAAAATGTTAATAAAGTTATATCTGATTAAAATAGAGGAGAATTTTAGTAGGAAAGCACTGCTTATTGGGTCAAAGAAATCCATTTATCCTCAGTATTTTTCTCTTTTTCAGCATCAGTTCCATCATTCAGGTCTGAGCAATCTACTGCTTCTTAGCACAAGAACTTGAAGAATCCATGTAATGACTACTTTCAATCTTTATCTGCTACATATGGATACTGGCCCCTAGGAAGTTTGGTTTAAGATCGAAGTCCTTCTGTTCATTATATAATTTGGAACATACTAATTAGCATAATTAATGGACTTGTTCCTGTGGAAACCATAAGAATAATGATAGTGATGTCATTGAGAATCCACAGATTGAAGGTAAGGTATTAGGATTATTATACCTTCTGTGTGGGTTTGTAACAAAATAAGTCAAGACTGAATAAGCATCGAGACCTCAATGTCATGTGTTCTTTGACTATTTGTGTCTATTGTTTCGCTTGTTCCTTGACTATTTGCATCTATTGTGTTGCTAGTTCCTCAACCTAGAACTGACCTGAATACTTGCATGTAATTTGAACAGTATAAAGGCAAAAAAGTATGTTCTTTGACTATTTGTGTTTATTGTCTTGCTTGTTCCTTGACTATTTGCATCTATTGTATTGCTAGACCCTCAACCTAAAACTGACCTTAATACTTGCATGTAATTTAAACAGTATAAAGGCAAAAAGAGGAGAAGGAGGGATGGGATAGGGGATTACTGAGGGGGGGGGATGGGGAATGGGGTGGCATTTGAAATGTAAATAAATAAAATATCAAATAATAATAAACACCACATCCATTACCTCGAATGAGTCACACAGGTGGTGGCATCTCTACACACATGCACATAGAAAGGCTCATCCCGGAAAACTTACTGGCTGAAGAATAATGTCAAATGTGGGCCATCAGAGAGCAGAACCTGGTCATGAATATCTTTACACTTCATTCTGCTTTATATATTCTCAAATGAACGAGCCAATCCTGTGCAGGAGAATTTTTTTTTCACAGTACAACATTTAGCACTGAGAAATAGAATGCTTCATTCTCACCCCATTGCACTGAATCACCTTAGACACCTCACTACACATGCAAAACTTATGCTCTATTTGCCACAATATTCAGGGTACTAAGTTTGTTACCAATGTCTCTCTTATCAAATACTTCATGTAGGTGAATGTCATGTGGCTTCTTACAACAAAAATATGTCAAAGACTGGGGAAGACAGGAGAGAAAGATACTCAATGCTAAGACCATTAGGCTTAGCATGAATAAATCCTGCTCTAGCATATGGATTTACTAAGTCTTTAATATAAATAAGACACTCACAAGTCTCTTAATTACAACAATGTCAGTTAAACCAATACAAAGTTCAAATGAAGACTTTCACTATTTTTAAAATTATCCTTTAATCTTTTCTTTTTCTTTTTTTTTTACAGTCCAGTCTTTATTTCTCTCTCAGTAACTCTGACAGCTCCCCATCCCATTCCTCTTCCCCATCTCCAAGAGGACATCCCACGTTCCTGCTCCACACCAGCAGGCCTTCACACTACCGGGGGCCTCAAGTTTCTCAAGAGTTAGGTGCTTCTTTTCTCACTAAGGCCGGACCAGGCAGTCCTCTGCTGTTTATGTATCAGGGGCCCTAAGTCAGCTGGTGTATGCTGCCTGGCTGGTGACTCAGTGTCTGAGAGATATCTGGGGTCCAGGTTAGTTGAGACTGCTGGTCTTCCTATGGGGCTGCCCTCCTCCTCAGTCTCTTCAACCATTTCCTAATTCAACCACAGGGGTCCGTGTGGCTTCAGTCCATTGCTTGGTTGTACATACCTGCATCTGACTCTTTCAGCTGCTTGTTGGGCCTCTTGGAGGGCTACCATGCTAGGCTCCTGTCTGTAAGCACACCATAGCATCAGTAAGAGTGTCAGGCCTTGGAGTCTCTGCTTGAGCTGGATCCCAATTTGGGCCAGTCACTGGACCTCCTTTTCTTCAGTCTCTTCTCCATTTTTGTCCCTGCAGTTGTTTTAGATAGGGACAATTCTGGATCAGAATTTTTTGACTTGGATGGCAACCCAATCCCTCCATTTGATGCCTTGTCTTTCTCCTGGAGATGGACTCTACAAGGTCCCTCTCCACACTGTTGAGAATTTGATGTAAGGTCCCTCCCTTTGAGTCCTGAGAAACTCTTACCTCCCAGGTCTCTGGTGCATTCTAAAAGGTTCTTTCACCTCCTACCTCCAGAGGTTGCCTGTTTCCATTCCTCCTGCTGGCCCTCAGGGCTTCACTCCTACTTACCCCCTCAATACTTGATTATGTTCCCCCTTTTCCCTCCCTGTACCCTCTTCCACCCAGGTCCTTCGTCTTACCCCTTTGAATGCTTTATTTTTCCTCCTAAGTGGAATTGAGGTATCCTTCCTTGAACCCTTCTGCTTATTAACCTTCTTGAGTTCTCGGGATTGTATCCTGGGTATTCTGTACTTTTTTGGCTATTATCCACTTATTATTTAGTACATACCATGTAGGTCTTTTGGGTCTGAGTTATGTAACTCAGAATGATATTTTCTACTACCTTCCATTTGCCTCCAAAATTCAGGATGCCCTGGTTTTTAATAGCTGAGTAGTATTCTGTTGTGTGAATGAATCACGTTTTCTGTATCCATTCTTCTATTGTAGGACATCTGGGTTGTTTCCAGCTTCTAGGTATCACAAATAAGACCACTATGAACATAGTGGAACACATGGTCCTGTGGCATGATGGGGTGTCTTTTGAGTATGTGTCCAAGAGTGGTATATCTGGGTCTTCCGGTAGATCTATTTCGAATTTTCTGAGGAAACTCCAGATTGATTTCTAGAGTGATTGTACCAGTTTGCAATCCCACCACTAATAGAGAAGTGTTCCTCTTTCTCTACATTCTTGCCAACATCTGCTGTCATCTGAAGTTTTTATCTTAGTCACTATGATTGATGTAAGGTGGTATCTCAGGGTGGTTTTGATTTGCACTTATTTGATCAATAAAGACTTTCAACATTTCTTTAAGGGCTTTTTGGCCATTCGAGTTTCCTCTGTTGTGAAGTCACTATGATCAAGTAGGCTTCATCCCAGAAATGCATGGCTGGTTCAATATATAGAAATCTATTAACATATTTCACTACATAACAAACTCAAAAAAAATCACATGATCATTTTATTAGATTCTGGAAAACCATTTGACAAAATACAATATGCCTTCATCTTAAAAGTATTGGAGAATTCAGATATTCATGGCCCATACTTAAACATAATAAAAGCAATATACAGCAAACCAAAAACCAATATCAAATTAAATGGAGAGATATTTGAAGCATTCCCACTAAAATCAGAGACAAGGCAAGGATTCTCACTCTCGCTGTATCTATTAAATCCATATTTATGCACATTTTATTATTTATTTTTATTTTTATTTCATCTTGTATACAATGAACTATGTTCACATTTCTTTCATTACCCTCAAAATTAATAGGGAGAATAATAGTCTCAAGTAACCCTGACCCCTGGGAGCTCCCAGATTAAGTCATCAAACCAAAGAGCATGCACTGACTGCTCTGAGGCCTTGGGCACACATATAGCAGAGGACTATCTCCTTTGGCCCCAGTAGGAAAGTATGCACCTAATCCTGTAGAGACTTGAAGCCCCAGGGAAGAGATATCACCATTGGGGGTGCACCCTTCTTAGAGACAAAAAAAGAGGGACAATCAGATAAAGAACTGTGGGAGGGGAGACCAGAAAGGGGAGACATCTTGAATATAAATAATTAAAATAATTACAAAAATGCAGGAAAAAAATGAATGGAAAACCAAGATACTAAAGCACTCCTGTACAATTAAAACAAACAAACAAACAAACAAACAAACAAACCCTGGTGGTATCTCTATCCAACATCCCTGATTTTAAGTTGTACTGCAGAGCAATAATCATTTCATGGTATTGGTATAGAAACAGACAGATTGATCAACAGAACTGAATCAAAGGCCTAGATATAAAGCCACACATATATGGACACTTGATTTTTGACAGAAAGTCAAAACCATTACAATGGAAAAAGAGAAAACATCTTCAACAAATGGTGTTGGTCTAACTGGATATCTGCATGTAATAGAATATAAACAGATCTGTAACACCTTGCCAAAACTCAAGTCCAAGTGGATCAAAGACCTCAACATAAAACCTCACACATTACATCTAATAGAAGAGAAAGTGGCACAAGAGATAAATTTCTGTACAGAATACTAATAGTTCAGTTACTAAGATCAACAATTAAAACATGTGATCTCATGAAACTGAAAAGCTTCTGTAAGGCAAAAGACACCAAAAATAGGATAAAATGGCAGCCTACAATATGGTAAAAAGTTTTCACCAACCCTACATCTGAAAGAAAGCTAATATCCACAGTATATAAAGAACTCAAAAAGTTAGATATCAACAAACCCAATTAAAAATGGGATACAGACCTAAACAGAGATTTCTCTGTTTCTCAACAGAAAAAAAATCTAATAGCTGAGAATCACTTTAAAAAAACGATCAACATCCTTAGTCATTAGGTAAGTGCAAATGAAAACAATGTTGAGATGCCACCTTACACCAATCAGAATGGCTAAGATCAAAAACTTAAGGGACAGTACATGCTCAAGTAAGAATGAATAAAGAAAATGTGGTTCATTTACACAATGGAATATTATTCAGCTATTAAAACAATAACAGCGTGAAAGTTTGCAGGCAGATGTGTAGAACTCAAAAATAATCATCCTGAGTGATGTGTCCCATACTCAAAAATACATTTATTTTATGTACTCACTTATAAGTGGATAATAGCCATAAAGTACCATGCTACCATCCACAGAAACAAAGAAGTGAAATAACAAGAAAATTCCAAGGGAAGATGCTTGAGTCTCACATAGAATGGGTAATAAAGTAGTCATTTGAGGTAGATAGAGGGAGGGAACCCCCCCCCACTTGAAACACATCCCATGGCAAGAACCAATTCATGACACTATTTATGATATTCTGTTATTCTTTCATACAGGAGCCTACCATAGCTGTCCTCCGTGAGACTTCACTCAGAAACTGATGGAAACAGATGAAGAGACTCACATTAGATGGGGGTTGGGGAATCTTGTGGAAGAGCTGGGGAGTTGGTGGAAGAATTGACTGACCTGGAAGGGGTAGGGAATCCACAAGGAGATCAACAGAGTCAGCTAATTTGAACTCCTATGGGCTCCTAGAGACTGAACTATCAACCAAAAACATGCATGGGCTGAACCTAGGCTCCTGTTTACATATATCTGAAGTTCACCTTGTTCTTTATGTGGGTCCACTATCATCTAAAGTGGGGGCTATCTCTGACTGTTGCCTGCCTGTAGATCCTAACTGAGCTGCTTTTTCTGGTTTCAGTAGAAGAGGATGACATGAGGTGCTTGGGTAGGTTGGCACCTAGCGGGGGCCTTGCCCTTTGCAGAGGAGAAAGATGGGGAGGGATTGGGCAGTAAATAGATGGAGAAAAAGACCCAACTATATAACTCTTGCACCTACCCAAAGGAAGCTCATACCACAAAGGCACTTTCTCTACCATGTTCATAGCGGCTTCATTCATTATAGACAGGAACTATATCCCTCAACTGAAGAATGAATTAAGAAATTTTGGTGCATTTATATAATGGAGTATATAATTTATATACTCAACAATTTAAAAATGACATTACAAAATTTGGAGGTAACTGAATGGAACTCAAAAAAAATATCCTGAATAAAGCAACCCAGACACATAAAGGTAAACATGGTGTGCACTCATTTATAAGTGGATATTATCTCTATAATAAAGGATAATCATGCTACAATACACAGACACAAGGAGGCTAAGTAACAAAGAGGGCTTAAGGGAGGATGCAAGGATCTACATATAGGGGGAAATAAAATAGATTTTATAGGTAGACTGGGGACAGGTATACTTGGGAACAAGAGGCATCAGGTAAAGAGGAGGGAGGGAGAAAAGACCAGAATTGTAGTGCCTTTTGGGGGCAACATAAAACCTAATGCAATGGAAACTCTATGGAATTTATGAGAATAATTCTAGCAAAATATCCTACTAAGGGGGACATGGAGCCTGAATTATCATTTTCTATAAATAGGCAAAGGCTCAAGTTCAGGGATTGAAACACGAACCTATCCACAAAACCTTTCACCTATGATTTGTCTTGCCTACAGAGTGTTCTGGGGCCAGAGTCTGGCATAAACATCATCAGAAAGATCAGAGACATCAACCAGGAACTGGTGGGAGTAGATGGATAATCCCATGGCCAAACATTAAGCAGAGCTTAGAGAGTCCTGAAGAAGACAGTGGAGAAAGGATTGGAGGAATCAGAGGCCTACAGAATCAACTGACTGGTATTAATGGGAGCTTGCAGAGATCAGAGACCCCTTAGACATTTGACATAGGTCCTCTGGATATTTGTTATGGCTGAGTACGTTGGTGTTCTTGTAGAATTCCTAACAGTTGGAGCAGGGACTTTCTCTGACTCTTTTGCTTGCTTGCCAGACTTTTATTCTCCTACTGTGTTACATTGTTCGATCTTAATGTGGTGGTATGTACCTGGTTATATAGCTTGTTGTATGTATATAATGTCCCTGTGAAGCCTGCTTTTTTGAGGTGAGGTAGATGGGGGAGGATCCAATGGAGAAGAGGAGAGACTAGAGAATGAGGAGAGATGGAAAAGTGCAAAAACAATGTAATATATGAGAAAAGAATGACAAAAATATATATCACATATGACTTTGTATTGAATTGAGGTGAAACTGAAAATCCTGGCTTGAAAACAGTATGCATGGGGAAAATGTGATTTTTTTAGTTTTCTCTGAATATTGAAATTTATTGATGAAGGGTGAGAGCTATACTTATCTGTAGTTAATAAGTTTAAGTACTTGGAATACTGTTAGAAATTATGCCTGATTATGAAAATGATAGTAGTTGAGTCTCTAGGTTTGAGTAGTTGCGTAGATTTATAGTACCAGGCATAAATTTTTTTCTGACTGATCAGTTCTTTAGTCAACTTAGAAAGTTGTTGGTTATGTCCAAGATATTAGTGCCAGCATTAAACTACTAGGGTTATCTAATTGAGCTGATTCATAGATTTTACATCTGATTAAGACTATCTATTGCTTTTTCCCTTGGTATCTTTCATAGTACCATCCGTAA
This sequence comes from Arvicanthis niloticus, assembly GCF_011762505.2. NCBI lineage: Eukaryota > Metazoa > Chordata > Mammalia > Rodentia > Muridae > Arvicanthis > Arvicanthis niloticus. The sequence goes on from NC_047659.1 coordinate 73,176,656, forward strand.
TACTAGAGGAGGTAATCTTCAGAGAAGAGGTTTCTTAGTCAGGTCTCACTCAATTGCTTCAATTTTTGGACTGAAAATTGCCTTGCATTTGGAGATAGAGTCTAATGTTAATAGCCTAAAATGTTTTGGGAGTCTGTTTAGCCCTTTTCCAGCTGCACTATCAACGAACAACTGGAAGAAATCCTTCATACGCCTGGGAAGACATGTTAGATTCTTTATGGTTCACAGGTAGAGAATTATCACTGCACGTGTGGCATAAGAACATTGTGTGTGTGTGTGTGTGTGTGTGTGTGTGTGTGGTGTTAGTTGTGTAGGTGGTATTGGTTTTCGTGGTGGTGGTGGTGGTGGTGGTGGTGGTGGTGGTGGTGGTAGAAATGATGGTGGTGGAGGTGATGGTGGTGGTGGTGTTTTTCAAACACCTTTACTATCATTTATCCCTATTTCCCTCTTTTCTCCCTCTCAATCTGCATTTCCCTCCCTTACTCTTCAGTAGATAGAATATTCTTCTTTTCCCTTTCAAAGCACTCGTATCTCCTATGACCCTCTCTAAAATGTCTCCCTGACCTCATAGTTCTTTTTAATTTCCTGGCATCTGCAATTTCTTAGTTATAACTCAAATCTAAAGGTTCAGAACCTGAATTTATAAATTAGAGGGAACATGTGGCATTTGCCTTGAGTCTGGATTACCTCATTCAGTGTCATATTTTCTAGTTCTAGTCAATTACTTGCAGTTTTCATGACTTCCTTTTTTCTTTATACCTGAATAGAAGAAGCCCATTGTGTATATGCACCACATTTGCATTATCCATTCATCATATGAAGGACATCTAGGTACTTTGCTTATACTAACTACTACAAATAGAATGGCCTAGAGCATGACTAAGTATATATCTAAAATATTCCATTAACATTAAAACCTAAAATCTTTATTGAATAAAAAACTCATTGTTTAAAACAAATAAGGTACTTACTCATCAACCTTTGAAATAAAACAATCTCATAGGAAATCTGTATACGGTCAAAAAATCTTCCATTTCAAGGTCAGTTCATTTAAGGTTTCAAATAAATTGGGTTAAAAGATTTCTAAATGCTATTTGATCAAACAATCCCATCACTGAATATTTATAGACAACAGGAATTAAATCAATATTCTGAGGAAATATTTGTGCTTTCATGTTTATTAAATCACTATTCATAATACCCAAGACATACAGACAATGGAATTACCTATCACTTGAATGTATAAAGAAATTATGGTGCATATTTTGCAAAAAATAAAACCCTCTCATATGTAAATACATTAAACAAAACCAGAATTAATCATGCTAAATGAAATAAGTCAAACTCTAAAGATATGCTTTTACTTGCATATGGAATCTTCAAAAATTTATTTTATAAATGGTGAGAGTTTAATGGAATTTTTCCCCTAGAAAAAGGAGAAAAAATGAGGAATGCTAAGCAGTAGGCACTGATTAACAATTATATAAAGGTGGATCTGTTGTGCAAAAAGCCATCTATAGATATCTTAATGTATTAGATGTTTCAGAAAGCTGGAAGAGCAGAATTTTAGTATTTTCTTATCTCAAAGAAGTGGCATATACCTTATTTCACAGATATATTAGTCATTGTTTAACTAGTAACAAATATATATGTGGATGAAAACATACTTTTCTAACACAGCACATAGAGTGAAGCCTATAGTTAGTGGATAGCAAGATACATTTTCTGAGGAAGGATTAGAAATATGTAAAAAGAATGTTTTAATGGTTGCCCTTCCTAGACAAGATGATTACAATTATTTTCCATGTCATAAATAGATATTATAATGCTATGAGTTAGGTGAAATATCCTGTTTTAAAGAAAGCTAAATTGAATCCTCTAAATATAATATTAAATTATTATATTTCTTAACTCTTTGGGGGGGCCGTATTCTGCTCTTTGTTTTGCTAGATAATTACTGCAATGAAAATTACATCCAAGGTTTTCTTTATCTTTTCCTTCCTTTTCTTAATTTATTTATTTAGATTAAGTCACATTAAGTTAGGACTGGTAGGCCTAGAACTTGCAATGAAGACCGGGCTATCACCAAACTCACAGGGATCTACTCTGACTCTGGAGTACTTGGATTAAAGGCATGCACTACAAAACCTGGCAAGCAGGATGAGAAATAGTTGGATATTTTGATCAATACTTTTCTTCATTTCAAAAGGGAGAATATGGATCTATTTGTATTCTTCTACATGCAGCTGTCCATTTAGATTAGCATAGACTATAGATTAATTTTGGTGAGATGACCATTTTTACTATGTTAATCCTTCCAATCTGTGAGCATGAGAGACCTTTCTATCTCCTTATGTCTTCTTCCATTTCCTTCTCTCTCCAAAGACTTAAAGTTCTTGTCATATAGATCTTTCACTACTTTAGTTAGAGTTAGCTCAAGATATTTTATATTATTTGTGGCTATTGTGAACTGTGTTTTTTACTAATTTCTTTATCGGCCCATTTATTGTTTGTATAAAGGAAGACGATATTTTTTTTCAGTTAATTTTATATTCAGCCACTATGCTGAAGGTGTTTATCATCTCTAGAAGTTCTTTGGGAGAGATTTTGGTGTCACTTAGGGAAACTATCATATTATCTACTAATAGCAATACTTTGAATTCTTCTTTCATTTGTATCTCCTTGATTTCTATTAGTAGAATGAAAATAGATCCATATTTGTCAACTTGCATAAAACTCAAGTCTAAGAACTCAAGAAATTAGATCTCAACAAATTAATAAACAAATAACCCAATTTTAAAATGAGGTAAATGTCTAAACAAAGAATGCACAAGAGTGAGGTTTCTAAAAGGGACAGTTAAGGAAATATTCAACATTCTTAGTCATTAGGTAAATTCAAATCAAAATAACTCTGAGATTCCATCTTACACCTGACAGAATAGCTAAGATCAAAAATTCAAATGAAAGCTCTTGCTGGCAAGGATGTGGAACAATGGCACTGCTGCTGAGTATGCAAACTTGTACAACCACTTTGAAAATCTATTTGAAGGGTTCTCAGAAAATTGGGACTATTTCTACCTCTAGACTCAGCTATACAACTCCTGGACATATGCTCAAAAGATTCTTCCCCATATCAGAAGAACATTTGTTCAACTATGTTTATAGCAGATTTATTCCTAATAGTCAGAAACTGGAAACAACCTAGAAGCTCCTGAACTGAAGAATGCATAAAGAAAATATGGAAAATTTACATACTGAATCACCATTCAGCTATTTTAAAAAGGCATCATGAAATTTTCAGGCAAATGGATGGAACTAGACAATATCATCATGAGTGAGGCAACCCAGGTGTGAAAGATAAACCTAAGTAGATATTACTCATAAAGTACAGGACTACCATGCTATAATCCACAGACTCAAATAAGCTAAGAAACAAAGAGGACCTAAAGGATGATGTGAAAATCCCCTCTAAGAAAGGGAAATAAAGTAGTTATCAGGGATAGATAGAGGGAGGGAACTGGGTGAGAAAAAGATGATAGGGAGGGTAACAGGAGAGATCAAAGGTGGAGAGGAGGGAAGTTTAGAAGGAGGGAGAAACAGGAGAGAGAACTGGGACTGGAGCAGTCATCTCTGGGATGAACTAGAAACCTAGGACAAGTTAAAGTCCTATAAACTGTAAAGACGACCCTAGCTAAGACTCTAAACAATAGGAGATATATAACCTGCAATGGCTACTTCTTCTAACCAGGAAAGACTTCCAGTGGAAGGATGGGGACACCAACACACCCACAAAATCTTTAACCCACAATTTTTCTTAACTATGAGATGTGCATGGATAAAGATAGAGCAGAAATTGAGGGAGTGGCTAGCAAGTGACTGGCCCAACTTTAGACTCATACCATGAGAGAGAGCTTACCCCTGACACTATTAATATCTTCCTATACTTGCAGATAAGAACCTAGTATAACTGTCCTCTGAGAGGCTCCACCCAACAACTGATGGATACAGATGCAAAGAACATAGGGCAAACATTAGGCAGAGCTTAGGAAGTCCAGTAGAAGAGGGGGAGAAAGGATTGGAGGAGCCAGAGAGGTCAAGGACACCACAAGAAAATCTACAGAAGTGCTCATGGAGACTGAACCACCATCCAAAGAGTATGGATAGTAAATACCTAGCCCCAGCTACACATATGTAGAAAATATTCATGTGAGTCCTCTAACAACTGGAGCAGGCAGGACCTGTCTCTGTCTCTCTTGCCTGTCTTTAGACCCTTTTCCCCTTGCGTATCAGAGTCCAGATATGCAAGAGATCTAGGACAGAACTAAACATGAATGGCAAAAATGTCAATGAACTTATACATAATGATATTTTATCATACTCATCAATTGATGTACAGTCCAATTGTCATCAGAGGGGCTTCACCTAGCAACTGATGGGACAGATGGAGAAACCAATAGCCAAAAGTTAGACAGAGATCAGGGAATCTTCCTATTCTTAATAAAGAAATATACTTGCTTTCACCTTTTTCAACATGTAATGTAATATTTAAAGTGTGTGTTTTATGCAAAGGTTACCTGTTATATTTGAATACTAGTTTAAAATATATCATAATTATTTCACATAAGTGTATATTGTTCTTTAAACCTTTAAACTATTTATGTTTAGACATGTCTGTAAAATCATATTTTCTTAGTCATTGAGAGAGTTATTTTATTGATAATTCCCATACTGGACATTTTAGTTTTTTTTTAAGAAATTCATCCTCATTTTATAGAGGAATTAATTATGAAACTGAATGAACAAAAATGTAAACTTTTCTAGGAACTAGGATAGCTATAATGATGAAAGTGAATACTGAGTCTTTGTTATTTTCTATTTGTACACTGCTTAAATATTACTATACAAAAGATAATGATATTATATGATCACTTTTTTATCCAGACACCTGCAAAAGCATCCATTTCAATAGTAATTCTATATTCTCTTCCTTTTTTTTCATGTAAAAAGTTTTATTCATGCAGCTTCTAGTATTCTGAAGAAGATTTATATAATTTGTTCCTCAAACTTCAATTTAATTACCAATGAAAGGTTTGTAATTTGTCAGAGAAGGAACTTATATCATGCATTTTTAAAATTTTTATAATTTCATATTTATATAAAAATGCAATCTATTAACTCCTTTCAACATCTCACATATTCCCTCTTAATACTGATTTCCAATTGAATGGTTTTTTTGATAATCTGCAAGTCCAGTCAGTATTTTTCATGTGTGCACATCCACTGGAGCACTGGAAATGTTGGTGGTCATATCCTCAAAGAATAATGATTTCCGTCTACACCCAGAAACTATTCATTCCCTATAGCTCCTCAGTATATGATGGGGTCTAGAGATCTAGAAGGTCTATTCCATTTATGCTCAAATTTTGGCTGGCTTCATCTTGCATGGGTCTGAGGCAGGTAAAACACAGCTGCTTTGAGCCCCATGATTGCACAAGCCATAGCATGTCCAGTGAACAGCATTTCATATCACTTGCCTATCTTCATTCATAAAACATAAATATCCATGGATATTTACAAACAGAAAAGTAGAAACTTAGGAAACACTGTGTGTGTATGTTGTTTCATATCACTTGCCTATCTTCATTCATAAAACATAAATATCCATGGATATTTACAAACAGAAAAGTAGAAACTTAGGAAACACTGTGTGTGTATGTTGTGCAATATAGGTGAGCACAAATGCCCACGTGTCACTGTAGATCAGAGAAAGCTGGCTCTGAGCAAGAGTGGGATCTAGGTATGTTTCATCATGAGATTGGCAGGAGAGTAAGTTTGCCACTCCCCCCTCTCTGGCTCAGGCCTGCTCCCACCTTCATCCCTCAGAGGAGGTCACAGCCTGGCAGCCAGGGTAAATTTTCTCTTCCCTTATAAGGTCATTCCTGCAGCACCTGGGATTCCTCCTTATGCAAATGAGGCATCCTCAGTACACTGGCCCATGATCAATAATACACCATAAGAAAAACCACAGAACTAATAAACCTAGTCTCATAGGGGCTCACAAAGACTGAACTGACAACCAGGAAATCTGCATGTGTCTGACTTATGAGTTTTGTAGTTTGGTTTTCTCGTGGAACTCAGTAAGGGAATCAGGGGCTCTCTATGACTCTTGCACTAGCTTTAGGGACCTCTTTAATTCAACTGAGTTGCCTTATCCAGCCTTAATATGAAAAGAGAAATTTTAGTCTTAGTGAAATGTAATATGTCATGTTTGCTTGATATCCAAAGAAGCCCTGGCCTTTTTGGAAGAGAAATGTAGGCCGAGTGGATGAGGTAGAGAGAGGAAATGTGGGGATGAGCATTGGGAGAAGAGGATGGAGGGGAACCTGCATGAATATAATATATGAGAGAAGAACATTTTAAAAATTAAAAGGCACAGGAGGTGTATTTGCATTCCTCCACATTCATACATTCATAATATTATTAAAATCACACAATTTATGTGAACTGTATAATTTTATGTTCAAAAGTTATATGTACTGGAGAAATAGTAATTATAAAATATTATTTTAACAGAAAACTTTCTTTGACTCTAATTATATACATATTTTGCTTGGAAACAGAACCTTTAAATTCAAACCTATTTTATGATAAGAACAGATTTATAAAATGAATGCCTTAATGCATATTTAAGTAACACATTTGATGGAATCTCTGCATGTTATTGAATGAAAAAATTATAATGGACATTTTTATTCACTTATAAAATATTTAGGGAATGTTATTTATAATTCTAGCATTTAGAATGCAAATGTTCTCTGAAATTTTTAGGTCTAATGATTTCTATCCAAATACTGTCATTTAATAAAAAACATTCAAAGTAAGCAAAAGTGAAATTCATAAACAGTATAACTTTTATGATCACAAATTGCTAGTTTTAAGGCAGAGGAAGATGATGACTAAATAGAAACAGATTTCAACCTTTTAATAAACACTGACTTAGACGAATTTGTGACCTCATTCATCATGCTCATAAACTGGGGGTCAAGATAATTTTTATAGTCAGTTGTCAATAAGAGTTAAAAGTAGAATAATTAAAAATGGAAAATAGTCACATTATAATTTCAGTAAAACTATTATTTTCCCATAAATATACATAGATAACTTTATATTTCTAATTTTTTATATTTTGATTTATAAAAAAATTAATTACACATACATTTTTCATTCACTGAATTATTAAAGAACCAACTCATGACTAAGGTGTTTATTAATGTATTTCAACCATGTCACATTGCATATCATTCTATAGTCATCATAATTTTTAAACTTGCTGATCAACAAAGCATCTCAAAACTTCCAACACTGGATTAATGACCTTGTTAATAAACTAATCTAAATGCATGCCTCTGGGCATCTTGTAAAGAAGACAGTTTTGAGAAAGCTAGCAGAAGAAAAAAAAAGCAGCTCTGAATAATGCATGCATTTGTTCCCTTCTATCTCCCTGCCTTCTGCTTGTAATGATATGTTTTGATAGTTGTAAATACCAGGGATTTGTGGATGAAAGATATTGCCTACCTGAAGGTATTTTACCAATCTTGAAATTTGACATATCGTTAAATCACCCCAATAGCAAAATAAGTAAAGTCTGTTCAACCTTAAGCTGAAAAATGGTAATGATTACATATTGGCTTTAGTAAAAATGATAAACATTTTGCACAACTGTGATTGCATTAATAATTTTGAGCAACAACATGTTTCAGTGAGACATGAAATCTGTCACAAATAGATAATGAATAACCATTAAATCTTAAATAGGAAGTATAATGTTTGCTAAAATATTCATATTTTATGCTAGACAACTTATGAATTTTGGCACTTTTTATTTTGTGGTTTACCTAAGTCTTCAGATTTTGATTGTCCTCTGCACCTTACGAAAATGAATCATAATATTTAGCTTAGGAGAACCAAACAATGTTCAATGTCTTTAATATATGTTTGTAATTTGTTCACAGCAAAACTTGATATTTTTCTAAAAATATATAGCTTCATAATTATAGTGATGCCAATGTGTACCTTTTATAAGTGTAGCTCTCTAAAGTGTATGCAAAGATTACATACATGTCATAAAGTTGTTGTTATATTATTTCTAGAAGGTTGGGAACATATATTTATTCATCCCATCTAGGAAAATTAGAACAAACCAGAGTATGTCATTAAAGGTAAACCTGGTGAATCAGAGAGTTTTATTGGGATTTCTTACCTGAGTGTGGTAAAGTGTGAATGACAAGGAACAGAAATGACTCAAAGACAGCTACATCAACAAAACCCTATCAGAATGGATGATAGCTCTTGAAAGTTTAAACTAGATCTTACTTCATGATGAGAATGTCCCTATAAGATTAGATAGTCTGAATTTTCTTCAGACATCATAGCCTCTCAAAATCTACCTAGGGGTTGATCTAAGAGTGTCTTTCTGCAGTTATGAGGTTTGGAAGGAAGTGCCTACTAAATCAGGTCAGTTTCAAAGACTTCTTGGACTCTATGAATTATTTGCTTCCTGAGACTAAGAAGCTTCCTTGCAGGATGGAATGTTTCATCCCATTTATAATACTCTGAGTCTCTAGCTTCTTTTCAAATGAAATATTTTATCTTAGAAGAAATTTGTATAAAATATTGACTCATCTTCATCTAAATGCTCTATTTTCCCACAAATTAGTGAGCTGTCTGGAATATTGGAGAATAATCACATTATAAACAGCTGTTAAATAAGTGATAACCATGCTAGAATCCACAGACTGAGAAAGGCTAGATACCATGGAGGGCTCTCAGGAGAAATAGAATAAATTGTGCAGGTGGACCGGAAGTGAGTGGGGATGGAGACATGAGGGATCAAGTATGTGTGTGTAAAGAATGGATGGAAAGGGTACTAGGAGATATGACTGGACTTAGAGGGCATTTATGGGATGACATGGAAGCATAGTGCAGTTGAAACTTCCAGGACTCTCAGAAGGTGACCATAGCAAGAGCTACTTATATGGGATATGCAAACCTGAACTGGGTATCTTCTGTAACCAGACAACTTCCACTGGTAATACTGAGGCATCAACCCCACCAGAAAACCTTCATCCTGCAATCTACCTTGCCCAAAAGATGCTCTGCGGCAATGGAGACTCAAAACTTATGGGAGAAGTCAATCAATGACTAGTCTATTTTGAAGCTTGCACTGGGATAGGGAGCCTATGACCAGGAACTCAAGAAGTGCATGCTGATAAGAGCCTGATATAGCTGCCTCCTGAGAGGCTCTGCCAGAGCCTGACAAATACAGAGATGCTTGCAGCCAACCATTGGATTAAGCATGTAGTCTCCAATGGAAGAGTTAAAGAAAGGATTGAAGGAGCTGAAGGGGTTTGCAACTCCATAGGAAGAACAACAATATCAATCAAGCAGACCCCACAGAGCTCCCAGGGACTAAACCACCAACCAATGAGTACATAGGGCTCCAGCCGCTTATGTAGCAGAGGATGGCCTTGTCGACCATCAAAGGGAAGAGAGGCCCTTGGTCTGTGAAGGCTCAATGCACCAGTGTAGGCAAATTTGAGGGCGGGGAGGCAGGAGTGGGTGGGTAGATGGAGAAACACACTCATAGAAGCAAGGGAGCAGAATGAGATAGGGAGTTTTGGAGGGCACCAGGAAAGAGGATAACATTTGAAATGTAAATTTTAAAATATCCAATAAAAAACTCAAAAAATTCTAAAATGATATTCTGCTATACACATAAACTGGTACATAGCTCACTGACAGCTGATGGGAGCAGATTCAGAGACCTACAGTCAACCATTAAGCAGAGGGAGAGCCGAAACTGGAGACCTCCATAGGCTCCCTTCTCTTAAAGCCTGTCAAACCCCTAAGAAGGGCGGAGAATTCTAGGAACCAAAGGTTGAGATAACTAATAGAAAATGGATCCAAGAATCAACTAAGTGGGGATCATAGAGACTCACAGAGACTGAAGCTGCAATCAAAGAAGTTACATGGGTCTGCACACATTTTATGGTTGATAGCATGGTGTTTTGTGAGATTCCAAACAGTGGAAGTGGGGTGTCTCTGACTCTTTTTGCTTGTTGTTTCGACACTTTTTCTTTTACTGTAGTGCTTTGTCCAATCTGGATAAGATTTGTGCCTCGTCTTATTGCATCTTGTTGTGCTGTGTTTGGTTGTTACTCCTGGAAGTCCTACTCTTTTCTGAAGGTAAATGAAGTGGATCTGGAGGGTATAGGAGGTACAGAGAAGGGGACTAGGAGGAGTGAAGGGAGAGGAACCTGCCAATAGAACATATTGTATGAGCAAAAATAAAAATAAATTAAAAATAATATGTTGTTTTTCAAGATTAAAAGTTACATTGTTGATATGGCAGTCATTATGTTCATTAAATTTGTATGTGTTATCCATTTTAGTGTTATTCTCTATGCAACTAATGCATTAGTTGGTAATAGGTGGTTGAAAACAACACATGCTATGCCTCTTGTTTCTGTTGTTCTGAATCCCACAGCTTTCTTGGTTCAGCCTTCTGTTTCAGCATTAGAGGTTAACTTGTCATTTCATGCTATTCTTTCATCTCCATTCTTAGCTGTGGAAGATTGTTTCCATAATTGTGCTTTTTTGGGGGTAAAATTCTGGAATCAAAGGATCTGTTTTCTTTCTAATTGTTAACTGAAAGCCCACTCTCAGATTTTGTCACACAAATATTACAGTGCTGCCATTAAAACAAAACTCTCATATGAGATGCTAGTTAGATTCTATTAAATTATGTATTTTTACTATAAACAATGTCTTCCAGTACTGCAGTTGTATTCTTTGACATGGAACCAAGCAACAGGTTCTTCCTGCATTAAGGGTAGGCACACAGGCTGTGGGTAGTAGGAGGTAGAAATAATTGGGACTACCTTTATAGTACATGCAATCTACTCTCCCTATTGAATTTGTGGAAAGTGACACGATATCTTCACTACAGCTACAGACACAATTATAGTTTTCAGTACTTTGATCATTCCAAGATTGTGTGTAATGTAAAGAATATGGCTATCTGGTTCTGTCATTTCCAAGAAGCTCTCCATGATTCAGGCATATTATAACACTTCCCACTATTAACAATTATTCTTTCATACCCTCTTTTACTTAAGATTGATACTCTCATCAATCAAATTCAACTCCTAAGAAATCTTTGCGTAGATAACTTATCTCCATTCCAGAGTAATATATAAACTAGTTTAGGTTCTCCCATAAAAGAAATTGTTAACTCTGTCAGTATTTTAGTTATAATAGTTGAATTTTTAATTAATTTGCTTCATTTCTTCCAATTATGTCTAATGTATTATAATATCTGTGGTGTTACAATTTTTCCCACTGTTAACACAAGGTTTATTGTACATTAGGATTGAATAAATATAATTCACCAAATTGATGAGATGATTCACAGACTTAGAACTAAAATTTACTATTGATTTTCTACTCCATCTTTCTCATTGTTATTCATCTAAAAGACCTTGAAGTATTCCTTAGGAAACTCACTCTGTGCCTTTCCTTATTATGAACAATTCAGACTTATTTTTGTTTCTATGACCTCTGTTTCTAATTAACTGTGATTTTGCTCCAAGGTCTAAGTATAAAACAAAAACTCTCCTCAGGAAAAAATATGTTAACATTCTGAAAACATTCTCCCATTAAAAATATTTTAGAAATATTATTTCTGTATACTCTTATGATTTATTGACTTTACAAAAGATTAGAAGATATTTTAAGATGAAGAATATGAAATACATTCCTTCTCCATGATTATGTTAGTTTATTATGTGTCTATTCTACTTTTGTTAGAAACAGAGAATTTAGGCACAGTGGTTGTCATGGAAACATGAAAAACTATGGATTTCAACTTAAACCTAGGTTAGTTACCAGGTAACCATATATAGAATAGAAATAAAGGCCACGAAAATGACAAGAATAAATAGGGAAAAAGATCAGTTAACAGCATTGTCTTTCAGTTACTTTAAATATAAACCAGGAACATTTTTTTATATTAAATGAAGAAGATAGAGTCATCTACAATAAACACAGGCCAAAATAAAAAAGTTATGGAAAGATTCAAAGAGAAGTAAAGGTACAAAGACTAAAAACAGTAAATTTTTCATTAAGAAGTTTTTCAGTAAAATGTTGTAGAATTTATCACAGAGGTTCACAGATAATGAAAGCTTAGTACATAAACTAGGATTTAAGGAGTAAGTTTTGGAATTTAGAGAAGCTTCCCCTCATAATGTCAAATGCATAGTATATCTGCATGAGCTTATTTTATTCCAAGTCAATATTTTGTTTCCCAAAAATAACTATATTAACATAAAATTTAACTAAGTAAACTTCTTGGAATGAAAGTAAAACTGGGAAATTTTTATTACAAGTTAAAATCTCACCGTATTTGTCAATTGTTGCCCTTAGATTCTGAGCCATTAGTGTTCTGTTTAGAAAATTGTCTCCTATACCAATGAGGTCAAGACTATTTCCCAACCTCTCTTCTACTAAATTTAGTGTGTCCAGTTTTATGTTGAGATCCTCGATCAGCTTGAACTTGAGTTTTGTGCAATGTTATAAATATGGATCTATTTGCATTCTTGAACATTCAGATATCCAGTTATAGCAGAACCATTTGTTGAAGGTGCATTTTCTCCATTATATGGTTTTAGCTTATTTATAAAAAAAATCAAGTGTCCATAGATGTGTGGGTTTATTTCTGGGTCTTTAATTTGATTCCTTTGATTAACACATCTGTTTCTGTACTAATAAATGCAGTTTTTATTACGATTGCTCTGTAGTACAGTTTGTAGTCAGGGATGGTGATTCCTCCAGAGGCTGTTTTATTGTTCATGATTGTTTTGGTTATCCTAAGTTTTTTGTTTTTTCATATATAGTTGAGAATTTCTCTTTCAAGGTTTCTAAAAAATATGCTGGAATTTTAATGGGGATTTCATTGAGTCTGTAGATTGCTTTTGGTAAAATGGTTATTTTACTATATTAATCCTACTAATCCATGAGCATGGGAAATTTTTCCATGTTCTGATATCTTCTTCAATTTCTTTCTTCAGGGACTTGAAATTCTTGTCATACTGCTCATTCACTTCCTTGGTTAGAGTTAGTCCAGTATATTTCATATTTTCTGTGGCTAATTAAGAATATGGTTTCATTAATTTCTTTGTCTAATCGTTTGTTATGTGTATAAAGGAAGGCTACTGATTTCTTTAAGTTAATTTTATACTCAGCCACTTTGCTGTAGTATTTATCAGCTGTTAGTGTTCTCTGGTAGAATTTTTGAGATCACTTATGTGCACTATCATATCATCTCTGTATAGGAGATACCTTTACATTTTCCTTTCATTTTTGTATTATCTTGATCTCTTTTACTTGTCTTATTGCTCTAGATAGAACTTCAAATATTATATTAAATAGATAGGTAAGGAGTGGGCAGACTTGTCATGTCCCTAATTTTAATGAGATTTCTTCAAATTTCTCTCCATATAATTTAATATTGGCTATATAATGACTTGCTATATATTATTTTGGTTATGTGTAAGCATGTGCCTTGAATCCCTGATCTCTCCAAAACTTTTAACATGAAGGGATGTTGAATTATTTTTAGAAGGCCTTTTCAGCATCTAATGAGATGATCATGTGATTTTTCTTTCAGTTTCTTTAAATAGTGGATTTCATCGATAAGTTTTGTTATATTTAACCATTCGTACATCCCTGGGATGAAGCCCACTTGATTGTGGTGAATCAAGTATTGATGTGTTCCTAGATTCGATTTGCAAGAATTTTCTTTCTTTCTTTCTTTCTTTCTTTCTTTCTTTCTTTCTTTCTTTCTTTTTTTTTTTTGCACTGATGTTCATAAGCGAAATTGCTCTAATATTTCTATCTTTGTTGAGTATTTATGTTGTTTACGTATAAGGATTACAGTAGCCTCATAGAATGAATTAGGCAGTTTTTCTTCTATTTCTGTTTTCTGAAATAGTTTGGCAAGTTGATACTTATTAGTATTAGGTCTTCTTTGAAAGTCTGGTAGAATTCTGCAGAAAAAACATCTGGTCCTAGGCTTCTATTTTATTGCTTTTTTTAGGAAGACTTTTAATGACTGATTCTATTTCCTTAGGGATTATGGTATATTTGAAGAAAGGAGCCTAGAATAATTGTCCTCTGAGTGGTTGTCCCCAGAAGCTGACTGAAACAGGCTCAGAAACCCACAGTCAAACATTGGATGGAGGTTGGGAACTCTTATAGAAGAGTTGAGAGAAGGATTTAAAGGCCCTGAAGAGAATGGGAACCTAACAGGAAGATCAATAGAGTCAACTAACTTGGTCCACTGGATGCTTTAGAGACTGAACCACCAAACAAAGAATACACAAGTCTCTCAGCACATATTTAGAAGATGTGCAGTTCACTCTCCTGTGCCCACTCTTACTGCAATAACTGAAGCAGAGGTTATCCCTAAAGCTGTATAAAGTTATAGCCTATTTGTTTTCTCAGTTCCCCAATAACACTGCTTGTCTGGTCTCATTGGGAGAAGAAGTAGATGTGACTACTCTGTTAGAGACTTGATGCAACAGGTTTGGGGAATATCTGGGGGGCACCCTCTCAGAGGAGAGGGGGAGGCGAGATGGGAGGAGAGTATCTGGGAGGGGATGTGGGGAGGGGGCAGTGTTTGGTATGTAAATAAATAAATAAAATTTAAAAATATCTCATTACACCCATTCATCAGACAAATGATACATCCAGACATGCCCATGATCATAGATAATAAAGTCTGTACTCTGAGGTTATAATAGTTGTCTTCAAACATTTGTACTTTTTCAGCAATTTAAATATTCTTTATCAACTTCATGAAAACAAAACATAGTAAACTAAACATATTGGAATTATTTAAAATATTTACACTTGAAACTCTATTGTCTTTGGATACAAGTAAATAGAAGAGTATTAGAATTCTGTTCTTACCTTGGCACCTCAAGAGTATCCTGCATTGACTGACTTCCTCATATGATATTGCAGTAACAATTTCTTACTAGAAGATTCATCAGACTCTCCAATGATTCCCAAATTCAAATGTAGTATCAGAAATTTAATATGCTTTAACTGTTTCATTAGTGAGACTATTTTCAGTACATAATTATACTTTAGCTTTACTAGAATGTTCTAGAAAATCAATCATTTCTTGAAACTTACATGTGATTTCTATAAAATCTAGCTAGAAGATGGACTGCTTTAATTTATTGTTTCCTTTGTATTATTGTTTTATATTTATTAAAATGTATTTAGTCTTTAATTTAAGTAATCATTAGTGATAACCAAGTGTTTAAAACTACAGTTACTAAATTCAATTTAAAAAATATTGTTCACATATTCCTGCATGGTCTCAGTTAAAACTTTTGGATTGGGTCATCATCAAAAGAGTAATATAAAAATCTTTAATGGGATAACTGGAAGCCTGAGTTCATGGAGAAAAGGAAAGCTGATGCTCCATCAAAATGATGATTTAACAAGTTCTAGATAAAATCTATTTATGAATCACCAGTAGTGTTGCAGTAAAAGTGGGTTTCTAGAAGACATGCTTTGTAACTAAGTCTTTTGCTACATTTTATGATATAGTAAGATATAAAGTGATTTGGGAATAATGCCGTTGGCAATAAAGAACCATTCGCCTGAAAGGAAAGATAAGATATGAACACCATAAAAATCTTCATGTGCACTGACTGAACCACAAATATATGTCAATGATACCTCTTAAATTATTATTCTTAGTTTTCATAACTCATACGCATGTGGTCCACTAGCTGCTGCCTCCAAGTCTGACCATCTGAAGTTAATCCTCAGGCACACATGGTATGACACCTTCATGTTGTTCTCTGAGACTTTCATTAATGTTGTGTCATGAGCATCCCCATCCCACACACAAAAAGAATCATCATTTACATATTTTAAAAGACAATTTTGTGCAACAATCACTCAGGTAACTGAGGATTATGACTTTTGATATGCATAGAATAATTCCTCACACACTACCTAATCACATAATTCATAAACTTTACCAGTACCTTGCAATAATCAGTCTACTTTTAAGGTATTAGCCAGATAAAGACATTTCATATTCATGGAACTACACAGTATGTAGGTATTCTGAGTTCTTTTACTCATAATGCTTTTGGGGTTCAGTCGTGTTATAGTAATCTTTGGTACCTCATAACTTTATTTGGTGACAAAACTTAATTCATTAGTGTGGTATATGTTTTTTATTCATACATAGGTTCATATATAGTTGGAATATTTCCACTTTAGCATATTCTCATACTGGAAACAATTCCAATCAGAAATTTGTCCATAAATCAGTATCAAATAACACACACACACACACACACACACACACACATCAATAATAGCAAAATTAATTTGCAATTTATTTGCTTAGCAGCTTTAATGTTTAATGAAAAGGTTTCAAGTAACAAACTCTGCTTCTCATTCCTAAGCATATTGTTTCTTATTTATTCTAGAATCTGTGGGACCTGGGAGAATGGAGGCCATAAATGAGGCAGACAATAGTCTCATGCAGTAGCCAATTTATTCAGAGCAGCAGACAATTTATACTCTGAGGATTAAGAAGAATCTCATGTATAAGGTTTTAAGATAAAAGATCAATGAAAATGAGGTAGGAACATATCTTTCTATAGAAGTATAAGAATAATAACAGCTGAAGTAATTCATTCCTATCCATGACGCTTGGGAGGAGCACAAAACCATATTTCAAGAACTATTCTGTTTTTGGAAAAAATTGAGGTAACAAAACTCCTGTCTTGTTTTCTTGGAATTTTCTCCCAAGCTCTCAGAATTCTCACATGATTCTGTTCTTGAATGTTATTCTGAAATTATGCCAGGGGTAAATATCTATGAATGATAGATAGATAGATAGATAGATAGATAGATAGATAGATAGATAGATAATATATAAAGAATACATAGATGACACATGGGTTGATTAATTAATGATAAATTTACAACATATCTGTGTATATTATTCTATGTGTATCATTTGTTTATCTAATCAATACTGAATAATTTGTATAGATAAATGTCTGCTAATATTTTAATTCCTTTTTCAGTACTCTTCGGATTGTTGCTCTTTTCCCAGTAGATGCTGTAGAATTAAAATTAGCCTTTTAACTTGAAATAAGAACATTTATATTATTACTCAATGTTTCTTGTATAAGTAAAATTGACTCCTATATAATACTTCTTTCCTCTTTTGCATTATCTTATAAATGGCATGCAAATAATATAAATTAATACAAAGTTTAGGAACCTAAATTGTAATGTTTCAGTCACTTTACCAGTTGCTAATAAGTGTAAGTATTTATGGGTCTTAACTACTAAGATAATGTTATACTCACATCCTGGGTATTTCTCTTACTACTGATATGACAATGACCCAGTTCTCAGTGATTCTTGTTGCTTTATCAGTACAAACAGAAAACAATTCCTGCAATAAGATATCAAGGCAAATATATTGACCTGACAGATATAAAAGATAAATCTCAAATATAGGTTGCTTTACATGTTCTATACTCTGCTATATGAAATAAAAAATTAAAAATTATTATTTCTTATTTCAAAATCATTCATGACAACTGACTGACAGATAAAAATGTCATCTATCATTTATCATATTTATATTTTGGAAACTATGTAAATGAATTAGCAAACAATTCCCACTGGAATTCACTTTTAATTCTCACATTTCTTGTGAATGACTTTTCTTGATGAAAAAATATATGATTAAATTCCATTAAAGCCAGACAACATTTCACTTTTTAAATTGGGGCATCTTAGATCTCTTCTGGAGATTAGGATTCTACAAAGAGCAGCTTCATTATTCCTCTGTGGTAAGCAAAAAATAAGAGAGACACTCGAGGGCAGCTGTTAAAGTTGTGCTCAATTACTTCTCTAGACTCTAAAAACACAAGTAGACAAGTTCTTACCAGTGTGTTTGTGGAGTTAGACTTTTTTTTTTAACCTCACAGCCCTACCCTTTTGCAACTGACAGACAAGAAGTGAACATTTACTAGAGTGAAAATAATTTGTGAACACTGTCTCTCTCTCTCTCTCTCTCTCTCTCTCTCTCTCTCTCTCTCTCTCTCTCTTTTTTTTTTTTTACAATACTCATCAGTTCAACCATATTGTCCTCTACATTCTGAGTAGGCAGCGATAGTCTCAGTACTTTTGGAACATCATTTGAAATATCACAAAATTGGACCCTGATTGTCACACATTTCCTAGTTGTGACTATAGTTGGCACCAAGGGAAATTTCTATTTTAATTCATATATTTCTTAAAGGTAATGTTCTCACTTGGGAATGACTACATAAAATTCATTACAGTCTAATTCTTTTTCACTTTTGAACGTGGCATCTGATGTTGGGCAGTTAGGAAGCGATTCTTGAAGATTCTTTCTGATGATGTTCAAAATACTTTGAATTCATTTATTCTATATCTGATCAAAACAAATGCCATAACTTATTTAAAGATGACTCTGAATCTAATGTCGGTACATATTTTAGAACTATTATACATTTCAAGGAAAACAACAATCAGCAGTGAATGTTGCCTTCTTGACCCCTCTGGTATTCTGTTCCAACTGGAGCACCTTCTTGGAATACAATTTTGACAATGAGAAAGACAGAATAAGGAGGCAAAGGTAGTCTCCACCAAGCAGCCCTGGGCTCCTAGGGAAAGGCCAGTCCAGATATTTTACACAGCTATATATTAATATAGCCTACTTCTAATCAGTAACACCAATTCTATTTGGCATAAAAATCAGATTATATACTCTGCCATTTGTTATTGAGCTACATAGAAGGTACTTACAAAGTCACAGGTCTTTGTACTAATGTAGACAACAGGGCATTATGAACCTTAACTTCAGTTTTGGGAGAAAACACAATGCAGTTCTTGTGATGGAAGACAGGCTTTGATATGTCCCTTTTTTCCGCTTTGAAACTTCAGCTTCTTTTGTATCCTCTGAGATGTGTGAATGACAGAGAGAAAAACCACTTTCCTAACATTTTTTTTTTATTCTTTACATAAATAGATTGTCAAAATTTAAAGAAATGTAGAAAACTAGAATGTGGACATATAGATTGTAAAAACTAACATTCCAAAAAGTTTTAAGAATAATGATTGTACCATTTTTAACCTAAAATTCTAGTGACTGTTTAATTACAGGAGGAACATGAATATTTTTAGAAAATATATTGCAGGTATTACTTTTTCAATTATTCCAATGCTATCAGATATTTTTTCTCATGATAATTATATACAGTATTATCAAAATGAAAGGAATTGTCAAATTTCACAGAGCTAATTAACATTTGAGCCCAGATTGGACATCAGGTCTGTTGGAACTGTAGATTTGTGCCAGATTCTAGAAGCAATGTGTTACAATTCATAGATTTGGCTGGCATACAATCAGGAGGAGGCTCACTGAAAAATATACTCAGGAAGATTAGTACCATAAGGGATGGTTGCCTAGTCAATACCCTAGTATATCTACAAGGTTTGTGGAAGTATCTGCCTCACAATTAGGTGCTCAGCAACTGCTGTTGAAAAAAGAATAAATGAATACACAAGGAGATCTTTGTTTTTAATTATATAGTATGATTTCAATAACTTTTAAGCCTATCTTTTAACTTCTACTCATCTATTGCTTACTGTTTCAGTTAGGCATGACAAAAATTTTTGCCATTAGCACATAAAATATGTATGTAGGATATTTCTATGAAATAACTAACACATAGTAGTAATGACACACTCTTTCTACTTCTGATAGTGACATGTATGTTTAAAAAAAAAATTTATATCCATCCATTTATGTCATTCCATCATTGAAGAAAATCATTCTTTCTGCTTTTCAGTTCAGTTTATAGGCTTGGGTGGTTTTGTAATAAACAGTTGGAAAGTGAATAAGATAAAAAAAAAATAATGTCAACCACTGTACATAATGTCTTTAACAAAATAAATTGCCTGTCTTTGTGACCTAGGTCACAAGTAAAGTAAAATAGTCCAAGCTGTGTTCAAATATAATCACTTAAAAAAACAGACTGAGTTGAACCCTGCAATGCCAATACTTACTGTTTATTTTGCACAGGTAAGTAACCATGTAAAATAAAATATCTGTGTTCTTAACTGTTACATGACACGACAGCAATAAATATGTTTTAGCAAAAATATGGTTATCCAGAAGTGATTTATGCATCAGTGCTCTCTCACATTTTGCTAAAATATAAGTGATTCCTTCCAGAGTTGTTTAAAGAAGAAAATGAGCAATCTCTCAAAGAACAACTTACAAGTTTATCTAAACATTGTCATTCCAAGAATGTTTCATGACATAAAGAAGTGAATTTTAGAATTCTAAACAATGAAGTTTCTTCACTATTTGTTTTGGAGACTAAAAAGAACTCAAGTAGGTAGATTTAAGCTAAAAATGACTTCAAGAATGGCTCTTTATTGAATAATCTTGGGGAGTCAGTTTTTTCTATATCTTAACTTATACCACAAAAGGAGGATTAATGAACAGAAGTCTTTTTACATTTGCATCTGCAGTTCATAAAACTTGGTAGAGAAAACTCAATTATTTCCTAATTAGTTAATTAATAAGTATATGTAATATGAAATCTTGCATCATCTATAAATACCAAGTAATATATAGTATATAATTGATATTTTTCCTTTTTTAAAGATTATACATATAATCTTTATATATTATACATATAATCTTTAAAAATATAATACACACACAAACATACACACACACACACACACACACACACACACACACACACACACACACACTGTAGCTGTCTTAGGATGTACCAGAAGAGGGCATCAGATCCCATTACAGATGGTTGTAAGCCACCATGTGGTTGCTGGAAATTGAACTCAGGAAGTCTGGAAAACCAAGCAATGCTCTTAACTGCTAAATCATCTCTCCAGTCCATAAATTAATATTTTTATACCAAACAGTTTAAGGAACTCACTGTAGAGTGAGTTTAAAGGTTACAATCCTTTCTCTATAGGTATAAATATATATGATAGCATTCTATAGTACTAATATCATATAACATTATTATAATACTTGATTTGGCTATGTTTAACTGAAAATATATTGCAAACCCACTTTTGTGATTAATTGCCTAAGAAAGGTAGCAGGAATGAGAGTTTAATTGTTATTTTTGCAAGTCTCTAAATTACTGATTCATTATTAGCTAAGGACTTTGATGTCTGTTTAGGCTCTCAGCTGTCACCTTGACTGGATCTGGAATCAACTAGAAGAAAATTCCCTGGGTTCTCATTCTGAGATATTTTTGTTATTAGGTTACTTGAAGTGAGAAAAATCACAATGAATGGAACCTTCTGATAGCATCCCACTTAAAGGGCACAGAAGAAGGAATTCTTTCCATTTGTCTATATTACTCAAGCTTGAGATGAATTTAGTCTATCCTCTTGCTGCTCTTAGAAGCAAATTCTTTGTGCTTCCAACATGAACTGAGACCATCAGCTATTCATGAATATCCCAGCTCTTAACTGCCAAATTGGGTCTTTGAATCTTCTGTCCTTGGGGATTAGGGATTGGGTCCTACAACCCACACACCATGATATATGACAACTAATGTTGTACTAGTCAGACCATATCATGTAAGCCATTCTAAAAAATTCTTCAAATCTATTTGTTCCTATACCATCTATCTATCAGTCTGTATGTCTGTCCACGTATCTATCTAGTGTCATATATCAGTTATCAGTCCTATAAAGAACCCTAATAATATACATCTAATAGTTCTTCTGAAAAATATTGACATAAAATTACTGTTTTTCTAACAATTTCTAAGATTGAGGACACAAAGTTAAAGACACTAACAATGTGTGATATAGAACTGAAGCTTGGTGATATTATTACTATTTTCCTTGTGCCAATATATTCCTTACTACATGAACTATTCATGATTAGTATGTTGCATTATTTACATTTCAAATGTTATCCCCTTTTTCAGTCCCCCCCCCCCGAAACCTCCTATACCAGCCCCCTTGCTTCTATGAGGGTGTTTCCTCATCTACCTATCCACTCCTGCCACCCCATCCTCACATTCCTCTACACTGGGGCATCCAGCCTTCACAGGACCAAGAGCCTCTCTTCCCATTGATGTCTGACAAGGCAATCCTCTGCTACATATGCAGCTGGAGCCATGGGTCCTGCTGTACTCTTTGGTTGGTGGTTTAGTCCCTGGAATCTCTGAGGGGTCTGATTGATTGATTTTGTTGTTCTTACTATGGGGTTGGAAACCCCTTCAGCTCTTTTGGTCCTTTCTCTAAGTCCTCCTTTGAGGTCCCCATGTTCAGTTTGATGGTTAGCTGTGAGCATCTGTCTCTGTATTGGTCAGGCTCTGACAGACCCTCTCAGGAGACAGCTATATCAGGCACCTGTCAGTATGTGTAATTTTATATTTAAATTGCATTTACTAAGATGTCTTATAATGAAACATTCTAATAGTAATTAGAATGAGAAAGCTTGTTCAAGTACAAGTAATAAAATGTATGATCTGATATTTCATTTGTTTGACCATTAATTTTATTTTCTACAGTATAAAACAATTACATAATTACTGGCACATAGTATTTGATTTGAAAAATGAATAATCATTTAGTAGTAAAATAGTGACATTTGTTTTCTTAGACTATGAAAATTAATAAATATAAAAGCCAACTTAATAAAATTTTTAAGGATGGCTCATGGATGTGAACGGCTGACTACATTGCCTCCTTAATAATACTGTTAACAGCAAGGTAATTCCTATAATTAAATGTCTTGATAAACATGTGAAAGGTAGAAATTCTTAAAGCAGACAAAATAAATAAACAGAGCAACAAAATGTCCTTCTGCTGCAGAAACTCTGTAACTGAACATTCAGTTAAAGATTGAGAGATATATTTAAGCACTGTATTTCTTGGGAAAAATAAACTACTTCAGAGATCTTCTCTGCCTTCTAGTACTAACTATGTTTTATAACTCCACAGGGTACACTTCACTGGGAAAGGCTAGCACTTCTGAAGAAGCTTCTTCTTCCATACTTAGAATTTATTTATGAATAGACAGTGTGTAGTGCTCGAGGTAAATTTCTGTCAATTAAACTCTTTGCTATGTTTTCATCACCTGTGTATACTTATGATCCTAAACCTAAATAAGATATAATTCATATTCATGATACCATAGCAGCGATCTAGTATTCTCCTGGTACAGAAGAGGTTGTACCAGCAGGCAGAGGAACCCTCAACAGATAGAGTCCATGATGTACCAGCCTTTGTGGGCAATAACCCAGAAAAATGAGGCATGCCCCTGTACTCTCAGCTGAAGTTTTCTCAGGAGACATGACCACAAATAATCACAGTGTGAGTTAGATATGAAAGGAACATTGACAGAAACATAAATAATGCTTGTTATAAATGTGAAAAAAAACAGTAGAAACATGTCTCTAGGGGGGAAAGCTACGAAATTTTACCAAAGGTTTTCAAGCAACACTTTGCAGAGATTGCAAGTGAAGGGAATCTCATATGACACATAACATTTTCTTGCCCTGGCCTGAGTGCATTTCAAAATTGTAAAGCCACATTTGATTCTGTCATATATGTGTGGATCAGGTGCCATGGGAAGATTTTCCTAAAAAATACTGGGAACTCCCTCAGGCTCTCGTGCATCAGGAAACTCCTGTCTTGCTCCCATATTCTCATTGGATCTTCACAGTATTTCAGAACAGTTGCACCTTATTCTACTTTCATGTTTCCATATGTGGTTCACACACCACTACATTTCAAATCACTAACTGCTATTAAGTAAACAAACCGCATATGTTCTACACAAACAATACCTGTTTCTTTATATAATTAACAAAAATACATCATTTGAGGGTGATAAATGCTTTGAAACCCTAAGTAACTGCAAAGTATTTTTATTTAGTGAACACATCCTTTCCTCAGTTTAGTTTTAGAAATGTCCATAAATGGCTATGATGTCCCTTAAAGGGGCTAGCCTAGATTACTAATGCAAGTAAAAAATTTCCTTTTGTCATAAACGAATAATTGTAGAAAGTTTAACTCATTATTGCTAACAGTATTAGGATAAATTAGCAGCGACTGGAGTAAATAAGTGACATGTGAACTTCCACGTCATGAAAAAACCCACAATAAAATAAATAGTGAATATACTTGACTGAATAATTGATCATGAATTGTACTTACTTTCTTATTTAATAGGAGAACATGATAATAATTAGATTTTCCCCAATAATATCCATATTCTGCCCATCTGGGAATTAGTATTTTCCCCTTTTATGGACTTTTCATACTTTCAAGAAAATGTCAGGATGTTTAATATAAAATAAGTCCCCCTAAGTTCTCTCTATCTTTCTTACTGTTACAGAAACCAGCAGCATTTGAGATGGTTTGGGCTCAGATACACAGAGCCTAATAGTCATAGGCAACTGGCTTTAAAAGTATCAACATCTACTGGGGCAATGTTGTAAATGTTATCATGACACAGACTACATTATTCTTCCAGATATAAATACTGCCATAAAGAAGGCAAGGTAGGGTTTTTGAACCTGGAATATCTCATAAAAAATATTTAGTTTGTAATGTTTTCTCCTATTTATAGACTCTCCACTCTACTGCTAGTTTCTCTTGTTATGTAGAAACGTTTTAATTCACATAATCTGATTTGTCTATTATTGCTTTTCAATGCTTGGGGGAGACATGTACAAAATAATATTTCTATACTAATGTCTTCAAATGTTTCTTTTATATTTTCCCCTACTCGTATAAACCCTTCAGCTGTGGTGTGACACTCTTTAATCTGCTTTTTGTTTATTTTTGTGAGACAAGATCACATGAACCTCAATATGGGATTGAATTCACCATATACCCACAAATATTCTTGTATTTTTATATCATTTGCCCTTATCATTTAAATTCTGAAATTACAGAAATGTGTTACTGTGCTTGCTTATAAGTTATTGAGAGTCAATATAATGGTCACAAACATGGAAAGCAAGCACTCTATCAACAAGCTACACTCTCACTTGCCATAATTTATTGTAATTCACATTTCCAGTGAACAAAGAAATATAGATTTGAAAGATATTTCAAAGACATACAAAGCAGTATAAAGAAAATCAAATTTAGAACTTCTCAGTCCAAATTTTATATGCTTACTCACACAGTAAAAGTTATACACATATATAAATATACACATATATGCATATATATTCAACTATGATGCTTGAGTATATGTATATATACATATGCATATGTATAAAATATACTTATGTATATGTATATATATGTACATATGCATATGTAGATATACTCAAACATTATATATATAAACTACAAACACACACACTTTTATGTGTACATAAATATACCTATACACATGTAGATAAACAGAAAGCAGGAGATTTTTGCTTGTTAAATTTACAAGCATATATATATATATATATATATATATATATATATATATATATATCCCACCTGGCGCCCATTATTTCTTTCACCAGTAAAATTCACTCCATTGTAACACCTTCATCAAATTTGTCTTCCAATAGTATTTAATAGAATACCATATTTCAAAAAATTATTAATTGTTTAATCATCTGCCTATCAAATGTTATAATATTATACATTAATATTTTAACATAATACTTGCATAACTGAATTTGTAGTGAAGAAATTTTATGAGCTGAAAATGACAGAAATAGGCTGAGCTGAATGGCAGTGCTTTGTGTTTGGACATACTTTATAGACAGCAATTAACCACTTACCTAACATAATTGTGGCTATTACTCTCACTATAATATGCTAGCAAACTTAACAAGCAAAATCACCTGCTTTCTGTTTATCTACATGTGTGTAGGTATATTTATATGTACATAAAAGTGTGTGTGTGTAGTGGGACAGTTCAGATTTGGGGTAAAATATTATATGGCTTTTATAATGTCACAGTATTATAAATACAATTTTGTTATGAATTTTAGTATATGAGTCACTGAAAGGCGTATCTTGGTGACTTTTGTACCAATTATATTGAAATAAAAAAACTGATCAACAAATAATCTCTAATTTATATTACATGTTTTATTTAGACAACAGTAATAGTTTTCATAATGTGTTAAAAAATGGAGGATTACTCCATTTGAGGTGGAGGCATTTAAGGATATGCCCTTCATTAGCAATGTAATGCCCCCCCCCACCTTAGGATTTTTGCTTGTGAAATAATGATTTGCTGTAACTATATGTTACAAAGGAGAATGAGTCTTTTCCTTCTTAGGATACAGTCATAAACAATTACATTTAAGAACTAGAAGTTCAGTAAGTTAGAAGTGCTTTGGGGATGTTATATAAAAGAATAATTATCCTTAGACTGTAGGAACAGACAGCATTTTTAAATGATTTGATATATATTTTTTGTTAATAAACATTGTTTTACTAACTTTGACACTACTAACTCATTCACTTCTCAAAGTACTCACTCAGGTAGGAACTACTTAGTGTCTATATTTTTAATCGAGGTCATGACGCACAGACAGATATCTCATTTAGTGCTGAGTGTTCCAAGGTGTCATTGTCAGTACGTTGTTCAGTTGTCAGTACTTATTCCTATCTACTAAAGTAGGAAGCTCCTCTGATGGCTGAGGAAGACACTGATCCATGAGTACAATAGAATGGCATTAAGAGTCATTTTATAGTTATTTTTTTCTCAGAACAATAGTACTTAGTTACGTATCTAGTGTCAATTTCTTGGATAGCTGAGCTGTGTAAGACATTGGTTCCATCTCATGCAGTAGGCTATAATCCCAATCAGATATTGGTTTGTTGCTTCCAGAACTTTTGTACTACTTCTCCTCCAAAATATCTTCCAGATAGAACACCATTGTAAACATAGGACTGTTGTTTAATTTTTTCTCTGGTAGTGTGCAGAGTACCTTTTACTACTATGAACACTAATCAGTAGGAGTGATATATTTTCATAGTAATTACAGAAAAACTACTTTATAAAGTTAAATATTGCAGAATAGAATATATGATTACAATGAAAAATTAATTTTATACCACTCAGAGTGATTTTTAGATTTGAGAATAACCCTTTCAAAATAAAGTACCATACTTCATACCAGAGAGATAGCTCAGTGTCAAAGAACACTGGTTGGTTTTTGAGAGAACTTAGATCTGATTACTTGCACACACATTGTGGCATACAACACCATTAATAACAGTCTAAAATGACCTAATAACTTCCTCTGGCTTTCACTAATGTATGCATATACATGCATGCAAAACAAAATTCTAACACATATATTATAAACAAACAAACAAACATAACAACACTGGTATTGTTCATTAAATTGTGGTGGGGGCGCATTTCTAAAACTTGAAGTAATCTATAAAGACCGCAAGCAGCTGAACAAATGCTGAGCAAAAGAATAAAGATAAAGCAACAGGGTATCTGCCTTCCAGACTCATGGTAAGAAAATCCTCAGTGGTATTGGCATTAAAATGAGCACAGGAGAATGTAGCTGAACACAGGAACCAGGAAAACAAAATCTAACGATAAAGCCATAAACATAAAGGACATTCTTTGGAGAATAGTCTCTTAAATAAATGGGCTGGATACACTGAACACCCTTTGAAAAAAAAAAAAAAAAAAAAAAAAAGAAAGAAAGAAAAGAAAAAAGAAAGAAAGAAACTAGATACATTCATTTCATTTGTGTTGCTTGTCAACACCTAAGACGTCTTTGGGCCTGAGGCACCCGTGTGTGTCACACACACACACACACACACACACACACACACATACGCAGAAAAAGACTACACACATAAAGTACTACAATTAAATATAATTAAATCAAAATTTAAATTATTGTGAAAGTACATTAAAATAAACTCCATCAAAATGATTGCATCATTGGGCTGAAGAGGTGACTCATCAGTAAAACAGGATA
Organism: Arvicanthis niloticus; assembly: GCF_011762505.2. NCBI lineage: Eukaryota > Metazoa > Chordata > Mammalia > Rodentia > Muridae > Arvicanthis > Arvicanthis niloticus. The sequence goes on from NC_047659.1 coordinate 73,204,783, forward strand.
CTACTCTAGCAGTTCTAAGGTTGGATCCCAGCACCTACAACACGTGACTCAAAAACATCTGCAACTCCAGTTCTATGGTATCTAACACCTACTTCTTTTTTCCAAGGCCACTTCACTCATGTGCACAACAAGCTCCTCCCCCAAGACATAATTGAAAATAAATATATTGAAAAGCAAATTGTGGATTTGGTCCCCAAAATTGCATAAGAATCCACACATAAGACATTGAGGGAGCCTGCCCCCAGTTGGTTTTGATTGGTAAATAAATTTGCTGGAAACCAATGGCTTGGCAGGGAGACAGAGGCAGGACTTTAGGATTTCCATGCACAAAACTAAGGAGCAGGAAGAGAAAGCTGCCATGACAGGAAAGCAGTAGATGCCAGGGCTGAGAAGTGCTGGAGAGAGAACATAGCTGTAATGTACATGCTGGGAAACTCAGCCCAAGAGGATTGCGGGTCTGGGTTCTGGGCAGTCAAGATGGAATAAATATAAGTTTTAGTAATTAATAATTCAGGAATATCAGAGGGAGAGTGTTAGCTATGTGGAGGTTTGGAAGTGACACAGGCATTGACCTGTTTAAGGCACATTAAAATATAAGGCTATTTGTGCGTCATTCATGTGGGATCACAAAGGATGGGGTAGGTATGAAAGATGGCAGCCACTGCCTTCGCCAGGATGATTTGAGTAGGGTTCAGCAACACTCTATGAACAATTTTTAATTGAGCAAGCATGTTTATTGAAAGACAGATTTGCTTTAAAATTTCTTTTCGCATCTATTTATGTGTGTGAGGGTACACAATTTTTTGTGTTTATGTGTGTGTTTGTGTGTATGACTATATATACATGTGTATGTGTGTGCATGTGTTTTTGTGTGTATTGAAGTCTGTATGGGTTTGTATATGCTATTTGTGTACATGTGTGTATGGAAGAATGTATAAACATATATATATGTATATATATATATATATATACATATACATATATATATATATCCAATTGCATGTGGGTACATATAACTTGTGTATGGAATGTCTATATGCGTGCATATATATATACATATATATGCACACATATACATACATATACATGCATTTGTACATTGATGTACATCTATGTGGAGACGTAAAACATAGTTCAGTAGTCAGTTCTCATTCTCCTTTCACCATGTGTATTTCAGCAAGTCGTCAGGTTTGGGGGCAAGTGCCTCCTCCTGCTGAACCATCTCCAGGCACTCAGATTGATGTTCAACTATGTAAGTCCAAATGTGCTTCAAGTTGGCTCAGCAGGTTCAGTGTCATCTAGAGACTTGGATGAGCACATACCTGTGTTCCCTCCTAGATACTCTAGGTGAGAACATCTCAGAGTGGAGTTACCAAATCTGTTTTACTTCTAGCTCTAGAAGCTGTGTCAAAGATTAAATATTGAGGAGCACTGATTTAAACAGCAAGATAATTGGTATGTACTTAGGATTGCCACAAGCATATATGAAATCTAAGCAGCAATAGCCCAGGGTTTCGAGAGTCCTAAACATTTACACACACACACACACACACACACACACACACACACACACACACACACACACACATATATATATATATCACAGGGTCTTCACCACAAATATTAATGTTTCCTATATAAATATAAAGGCTGGCATAGAAAACTACAGTAAATATCCAGATTACGATGTTTCAGCAAATACATATTTAATCACAAAACAGAAAACTGGCTATATTTTGCTGATTCTGAGCTTAATTATGCATTTACTGTAATTTATTAACTAGATAACTGACAGACTAAACATTGTTACCCAACTCAAAGCACACATGCCAGGGCATTCACCTTCAGTGCGGTAATAGTTAGCTGTGGATTGGATTGTAAGTGGGCTTGGATGAGTTTGTGAAGATAAATCCCTTGTGATGAGATTAGTTGCTGTACGAGGATACAGACAAATCCCTCAATCTTTCCAGGCACACACTCTGAGGAAAGGCAAGGCTGCATGAGTATAGAGCAAAATGTTACTACCCATCAGCCAGAAAAAGGACCTTCAACAGGAATCCCATTTACTTGCACTGATCTCAGATTTGCAGGCTGCAGGTCTGTGGGAAATAAATATCTGTTAGTTAAGCCACCTGGTATATGACATTTTGATATCAGAGTCTAAATTGACTATGACAACCCTATACACTTCTCTGGTATCTGAGGTCAAAGTGTAAACTCTGAACCATGCAGCACCCAATATATGAATTCAGGGAAGATTTCTTTCTCTTCTGCCCAGACACTGTTCCTTTGGACTATTTCATGATTATTTGATGTATTACATAGTCCCTTAACTAATCATTAATAACTTTACCATATCATAGATTTGCTTTGAAAAATTAATCACAATAATACTCAAGTTAAAAGACTTGATATAATGAGTCCTGTCAAAATATTGATAAAATAACTTTTACTTACCAAATGTAATAAATGATTTTTTCTGCTTCCTGAGAATTTGCAACTCCTGAGTTGTTTTTCTCCTTTTTCTATATAGAGAACAATGAGTCATAAAATAGTTCTAATTATACAAAATAAAGCCAGAAGTCACTTACTACCTATTCTGAAATGACAGCTGTCAAGGACAGGGGTGGGCTTCCACCATAGAATACTAGCATCACTTCAAGCAATATCTCTGACATTTTAGAAGAGAAAATGCCAGTGTTAATTTATCAAACTAAAATAATCAAGGATATTTTAAAATACACTCCAGTTTGCCAAGATTTGAGGTGGTTCTTGGAAATGACAAAAATCAATAGCACTTTTCCATGGTTCATCCATACCCACTCTAATATGGCAAGTAAACGTGAATGACTGTCACTTTTGTCCTTGAGATGGCCCTACTGAAAACAGATTCTCCAAAATGTTCATTAAGTAAAATTAAGTCTTCTGAAGAGAAGCCACACTAGAATTGGGTAAGGGTCAATACAGGCATGAATTTGGAAGAATTTTTTCTAGCATTTTGTCTACCAAGTATGAAACTATATATATAATATTTTAATACTAACAATAGATATAGAATCCCATTAACCCAATGAGGCACAGTCACATTTCTTATTTCATCCTTTCCCTCAAATTACTCGTGTGTCTTCCTTGTGCAGGGACCATGCTAATCTTCTCTATAACATTCCAATTTTCCTCTGTATTTTCAAACAGCATGATACGCTGGGCATGCCAACATATGAATAATAGTTATAATATAGAATGGTTAAGTATGTTGAGAGAACAAATGAGAACTTCAACACACCTTATCAGAAGAAGCATGAATGTTTTAATAAGTGATAATGATTAAATAATACATAATTCTTGACATGTCAACATTATTCTAAGCACTAGAGAAATTTCACTGAACAAAATATAATATTTTAAAACCAAATAAATTGCTACAGTTTTATAATAAGTATATGTTAACAGCTGGTAAAAATAGATGATATACCCATTAAATACATCAAGAGCTAAATTGTGCAGTATGTTTGAAGTGGGTCTGTAGTGTTGGAACAAAGCCAAAAGCAGGAGTTGAAGAACTACATTTCAAATAGGGCACAAATAAGTCACATATAAGTAAGGTATCCTAAGCCATAAGATATGACATCATCTATTAACAAGTAAAATAAATGGTAAAAAGACTATGAGTTGTTTGATTTCATTATTGGTATTACAAGGAAAATACCATATAATGGGTCACTTACACATAATAAGAATTCTTTTCTCACACTTCAAGACTTGTATTTCCACTGTTATGTTTGGTAACTGTGGGGTCTGTATTTCTCCTTGTTGCTATGTCCACTCAAGGAATACGCCTTCACAAAGCAGAGGAGAGAAAGTGGTCAGAGGTCTCTTCTACAATGTTGGCATTCCTATTCATAAGAACAGTGATTCCCTGACTAAATGCTTTCCAAATATCTCTCACCATCACTGTGTGGCCATAAATTCAATTTGAATATTAAAGGGCTACACACATTTGAAACAGTGCACTCATGTCACCTTATATCAAATCATTTATGCCAATGGAATTAGGATCTTCATAAAAGCATATTTGAGGTACAGGTAACAGAAATAGAAAGACTCATAGTCATAATTTAATGGCTAAGGTACTAAAGTGCTGAGATCAGAGATCAAACTGTTTTTCTAAAGTAAGATACATGTGACAGTAACACATAGTTCTGACGAAGTGAAGAACAAAGTGGTTCATCAGTACATATGCTTCAGGAACCGCAATTGGTTATAGCATTCATTCTCTAAGACTCTTCTATATACAAGCTTTTAAATAGTTGAGAAAGAAGTACTTGGCTGAAAAGAAGGGGACTGGATAGGATGCACTTGGAAGGTTGTAGAATTGGCTCACAGGCCTTCAGATTTTTCTTCAATTAATGTTAGCATATCTATGAAAATATGAGCACAATAATAAATAGCAAAAGAGTAAGAAAAATATATGGTTTGAATGCTAGATTAAAATTGGATCTCTGGAAAATTGAAGTTTGATGATTCTATCTGTTCAGTTTGTAGTGCATGTAAACTGGACCTCTTTTCTTTTCTTTTTCCTTTGTATTTTGCTAAATACAATATAGATTAGAGAAACCTGGCCCAGTCTGAACTCAGAACTCATGGGACTTTTATAGTAATCAAACTTTAATATGTGTTACACAGTTAGGACATCATGAGTTAAAACTGGAGTCATAAACCCTGTGATCATAAACAACACAATAGAATGTAGGGTTGGTCCTAAAATAATTCATCCCATAGATCAAATTCTGGGTCAATAAATAAAAGTATTTATTGTGACTGAGTGAGTCTATGCTTGGCCATAGAGACATTTATTTGTATCCTGAGGTCACGCTAAACAAAATTAGTAGTTTAGGTCATGATTTTTAGTCCCTTAAGGTAATTAATTTTTTTATTGAACTAATAGATTAAGTTTCACATCTTATGTATTTATTACTTTCTTTTCACGGGAAAGTCAATTTCACTGATGAGAAGTAATTGGCAATAAAAATCTGGTGTGGACATTCATTCAATTCCTTATTAAAAGACAAGGAATTATTTTATATATGCTACAAAGACAAAGGGGACAGTTTGTGATTATATATTGTGATTATAAATTGAGCTTTTGAGGTGACATTTGAACAGTGTTTTAAAGGAAGTGACTTATGACAAGCCTAGAGAAGTGCATTCTGGACCAAAATAAGAAGCTCTCACTTATCTCTACCACAGTATCAAGGCTCTAGTGTAATGAATTCCACAGAAAGGAGACAGTCACAGTGGACTACACTGAGAGGATTTTGTGAATTATGATTGCATTATATTTACATTGAAGAGCTTGTGAATTAAGACACAAAGCAACTATGTAGTAAAAGTAATGAGAAAAGTTATTCACATTCAATTTCAAGACAGGAATTTACATGTAGCAGCATCTTTGATCTTTATAACAACCTGCACTGGTCAGTATTCATCACCTAGGAAGCAACAAATCCATGTTTTTTAAATTTAATTTTACTTTTTTACTCACTCACTTTATATCCTACTCATTGAACCCTCCTGGTCACACCCCCTACAATCCTTCCTCCTTCCCCCTTCACTTCTCCTCCGATCAGGCAGAGCCCTCCTGATTAACCCCACAGCCTGGCACTTCAAGTCTTTGCAAGGCTAGGAGCTTCCTCTTCTGAGGCCAGACAAGTCAGCCCAGCTAATAGAGCATATCCCACATTCAGGCAACAGCTTTTGAGATAGCCCCCACTCCAGTTGTTCAAAACCCTCCTAAAGGTGAAGCTACACATCTGCTACATATGTGTGGGGAGGTCTAGATCCAGCTAATGTATGTTCTTTGGTTGGTGGTTCAGTCACCGAGGTTCACAAAGATCCAAGTTAGTTGACTCTGTTGGTCTTCTCGTAGAGTTCCTATCACCTTCCATCTACTTGCTCTTATTCTTCCATAAGTGTCCTCAAGCTCCAACCACTGTTTGGCTCTAGTGTCTGTATCTGTCTGAGTTAGCTTCTGGATAGGTAGAGTCTCTCAGAGGACAACATTATTCTGTCTGCAAGCATAATAGAGTACCATTAATAGTGGTAAGGATTGGTGCTTGCTTATGATGTGGGTCTCAAGTTGGGCTTGTTACTGCTTTGCCTCAGTCTCTGCTCCATCCCCTGTAACTGCATTTCTTGTACACAGGATAAATTTGGGGTTGATAGTTCTGTGGGTGAGTTGGTATCTCTACCACTCCACTGGGGTTGCAGACATTAGAATGGCTGGAGTAGCCATTCTAATATCTAATAAAAAAAATATTCAACCAAAATTAATCAAAAGAAAGGGAGGGACACTTCATACTCATCAAAGAAAAAAAATCTACCAATATGATATCTAAATTCTGAACATCTATGCCCCAACACTCGCATTTGTAAAAGAAACATTACTAAGGCTTAAATCCCACATCAAACCTACTACATTAATAGTGGGACTTCAACACCCTCCTCTTACCAATTGACAGGGCATCCAGACAAAAACTAAACAGAGAAATGATGAAGGTACCAATCACTATGAATCAAATGGGCTCAGCAGACATGTGTAGAATATCTCACTCAAACACAAAATAATATACTTTCTTCTTAGCATCTCATGGTTTTTTCTCCAAAATTGACCATGTAGTCAGTCACAAGGCAAGCCTCAATAGATATAAGGAAGCTGAAATAATGTCTTGTAACATGTTAGACAGCCATGGATTAAAGCTGGACTCCAACAACAACAGAAACACTGGACAGCCTACACATTCATGGAAACTGAACAACTCTCTACTCAATATATTGTGCCTCATTTCTTAGCCCCAAAAGATGAAAGGAGTCAACTCTGATGCAATCACACTAGGGTCTCTTTATTTCAAGCCTGAGCTTTGACCTCACCACTGTCTTTGATGCAGCAGAGTGGGAGTGTGAAGCCCTGAGCTCTCAACAGGACAAACTTTTATAGGAAATAATAAGCAAGTGAGGGGGTTTCTAGCCTGGCACACATCTGATTTGGAGGCCATTATGGAATTTTGTTTTTTTCTTTAACATAATTGGCTAGTGCTAGGAACCAAACCATAAACTTAACTTCTGCTTTCCTCCTGATTGATGGTTGTTAGGAAGTGAAGTGCCAGGGGCAGGTTTGTAACCTAGAGGTGTAGGTTTGTTGGGGAGTAATGTGAAAACTGGTGCTAGATACTTCCTTGTTAGTTTACTCAAATTCAACCTTAGGTCAGGCTCTGGTCTCTCAAATGATCCCTGGGTTGGGCCAGGAAAGAAATGATGAAAACAATTATAGACTTTTTAGAATTCAGTGAAAATGAAGGCACAACATAACCAAACTTATGGAGCACAGTGAAAGCAATGTTAAGAGGAAAGTTCATAGCACTAAGTACCTCCAAAAAGAAATTAGAATAAGTTCTCATATCACCAATTTAAAAATACGTCTTATAGAGAAAGAAGCAAGCACACCAAAGAGGAGAAAAATGCATGAAATAATCAAAAACAGGGTTCAAGTTGATCAGTTAGAAACACAGAAAACAATACAAAGAATCAAGAAAAGCAAAAATTGGTTTTTTAAGGAAATCAACAAGATAAACAAACTTTTAGTCAAGCTAACCAAGAGACAGAGGGACAGTATTCAAATAAACAAAAGAAGTAATGAAAAGGGAGGCATAACAACTGACACTGAGGAGATTCAAGGAATCAGATAAAAAGAACTCCCATGCTCATGGATTGTCAGGATTAATATTGTTTAAAAAAAAAGCCATCTTGCCGAAAGCAATCTACAGATTCACTGCAATCCCCATCAATATTCCAACTCAATTCTTCATAGGGTTAGAAAGAACAATTTGCAAATTCATTTGGAATAACAAAAAACCTAGGATAGAGAAAACTATTTTCAACAATAAAAGAACATCTGGGGGAATCATTGTCCTTAACCTCAAGCTATATCACAAGGCAATAAAATAAAAACTATATGGTATTGGTACAGAAACATACAGATTAATGGAATAGAATTGAAGACACAGAAATAAACCCACATACCTATGGTCATTTGATCTGTGACAAAAGAGTTAAAACCATCTAGTGGAAAAAAGACAGCATTTTCAACAAATGATGATGATTCAACTGGTGGTCAGCATGTAGAAGAATGAAAATTGATTCATTCTTATCTTCTTATCTCTACAAAGCTCAAGTCCAAGTAGATCAAGGACCTCCACATAAAACTAGATACAATGAAACTAATAGAAGAGAAAGTAGGGAAGAGCTGAGAACACATGGGCACAGGGGAAATTTTTCTGAACAGAATACCAGTGGCTTATGCCCTAAGATCAACAATAGACAAATAAGACCTCATAGAATTGCAAAGATTTTGTAAGGCAAAGGAAACTGTCCATAGGACAAAATGGCAAAGAACAGATTGGGAAAAGATCTTTACCAACAGGTCTTACTTCAAAAGCCTGTACTGTGGGGTGGTGGGCTGTGAGAAGCAGCTGGGTGCTTGGTTGAGCATAAGCCTGTAACCCTGGACCCTTATTGGACTGCAGCAGTTCGGCTCTGCTCCCAGGACCTGGTTCTTTTCATTTAGCTTCAACCTTCCACGGCCCCTCCCACAGAGAGGTCTAAGGCCATCAGTCACAAGAAACAGGCCTCAGGCCCTAGAGAGATTTACATACTAATGAGATGCCTGAAGGCCAGAGGGTGGAGCCAATTAAGCATTCTTCTCTAAACACCCCCCTTTCTCCCTCCCTTTTTAACTCAGGTCTGCCCTGAGTTTGCTGGGGGCGGGGGTGGGGGGGTGGGGGGGTGGGGGGTGGGGGGGAATGGGGAGGGGGGCTCAGGATATGTGTTCCAATAAAGCCATTTTGGAAACCCATGGACTTTCTCTTGTCATTGGAGCCACTCAGTGAGGAACCATTGAGAAGGCCTTTAATGAGCCACTGTAGCCACAGCCACCATGCCTAACTTCCCTCCTAGATGAAATTTCTGCACTCCCAGCCAACTACTCACACTGTACTGCACAAAATTGGATGTTCTTAATGAAATAAGAAGATTTTCTAGACAGATACCACTTGCTAAAGTTAAATAAAGATCATGTAAATTACTTAAGCAGCCCAATAATCCCAAAAGAAATATAAGTAGTCATTAAAAGTCTCCCAATGACAACAACAACAAAAGGCCAGGGCCAGGTGGTTTTAGTATAAAATTCTACCAGACTTTCACAAAATAATACCAATACTCTTCAAGCTTTTTCACAAAATAGAAACAGAAGGAACACTGCCAAACTCTTTCTTTGAAGCCACATTCAAAATGAGCACACTTATTTTTCTTAATTAGACATGTGCTTAAATCTGAGGTGCCTGATGGATTATCAGAATAAAATTAGGACACACAGAGTAAGTAGGTTTCTCAAATCGCAAGGTATATGTACAAAACTGTTAGAGATTTCTATTTTGAGTTCTGAGAATTCTGAATGCACTTGGAGAATTTTACATGACATTATTTTATTAATTTTTTTCTAATGGCTCCAACAAATGTAGCCTTCTTATACATTACATAAGTGGTTACTGATATTATTAAGAAAAATCAACATCAACAAAATCTTGACTGAATTATGTACTTTTTGTGATATCTTTAGTCATTTTATGATATGGGCCATAAAATGGTCTTTATCCATTCTTTATTCTTATTCTGTAACAGGATACCTTCTTACTTACAAAGTCACTGAAATCTTTATGATATTAATTTATTAGCAAGCATGTGACTTGACATTTTTGTATTTTTTATTAATTAAGAATTTATTTATTTATATCCCAAATGTTGTCCTCTTTCAGGTAACCCCTCCCAGAGTTCTTTTCCCCATTCCCTTCCCCTTCACCTCTGACAGGGTGCCCCTCCCAGGCATCCCCCCTCACTGGGGTATCAAGTCTCTACAGTGTTAAGCATATCTTCTCCCACTGAGACATGGCAAAACAGCCATCTGCTACATATGTGCCTGGAGCCTCAAGCCAGCCAATGTATTCTCTTTGATTGGTGACTTAGACTCTGAGTGCTTCCAAGGGTCCAGGTTAGTTGACTCTGTTGGTCTTCTCATGGGGTCCTCATGCCTTTAAGTTCCTCAGACTTTCCCCTAACTCTTTCATAGGTGTCCCAACCTCCATCCAGTGCTTGACTGTGAAAATCTGCACTTGTCTCAGTCAGCTGTGGTAAGACTCTCAGAGTACCTGACATTTTAAATGTATAGAATCAAGGAAGAGAGATATTTCTCTTTATCCTTTGAATTGCATCCTCTCAGCAATATCCATATCTTTTTTTGTTCATTTTTTTTATTTTATATTTTATTTACATTTCAGATGCCATCCCTTTTCCCCATTTCCCCTCCTTAGAAAACCCCTATCCCATGCCCCCTTTTCCTTTTTGCTTTTATACATTTTTTAAAGTGTTAGTCAAAGGCTTTATACATTTGGTAATGCTCAATCAGAAGTGTAACCCAATACCCAACCTAGATATATAAACTGTCTTTGACATCTGCCTCCATGCACCCCCTCTTTCTCTCTCTTTCTCTCTCTCATCACTTTGCTTCTCCTCTCCTTCATCTTCTCCTCTCCTTACTCCATCTCTTCCTCTCAGTACTCCTTCCCCCTTAGCTCCTCCTACATATCATCCTTCCTGTTAAAATAACACTTTTCTCTCAAAATACAATTAGAGCATAATTATTTCTATTTGTACCAGTGAGGTACAAGATAATCCTAACACCCAGTGCATCATTGTGTTGACTAACCAGAACCTCTGTCATCTCTCCTAACTAAAACACTTAGTTTTGAACCTGGCTTTTTTCTTGGCTTAGAATAAATGTCAGTTGAAAACCATCCACTCAGATCTTTTCTCTCAAAGTAAATAGCCAGGATTGACTATGAGACTATAGGTCTTCAACCCCGTCAGAAATCCAGAATGACTGAGTTAACTGAAATTATGGGAAGCACTAAGCATAGCTTCTAAAACTTAGCCAATTTATAGAGACCGCTGAACACCTGGAAAGCCCCTATACTACAGAACGTTGGAGCATCAAATCTTCAGCCTTCTAGCCCAAAATCATTTGACAGACCTTAGTGATGCAGAATTATTAAGGGCTGATTACTCTGTCTAGGCAGATATAATCAGTCGACTATTCTGCAAGTGTGTCCTTTTATGGACAGTAATTTGTCTGTAGATGGAAAGAGGCAATTCTTGCCTTGTGGCTGTCTCTGCACAACTGGAGTAACTCCAAAGATGCTCAATTTCTTCTTAGAATCCAAGACAGGAAGCTGTCAGGAACAGACAGGTCTCTAATCAAAATGAACATTAATATAGAAATGTTTGTAACGTCAATTCTGTGGACTTCTGACATTTTGAAAACCAACTATCCATGTAAGATAATCTGGACTGCTATCTGTTAACTCTTCTCAGCTATTTCTAAATAAAACATAGAGAATACCCTAACAATAAACTCCAAGCCATGAATTTGCTATAGGCCCTTAACTCACAGGCTAACCATCTCAAATCTGTTAAAAAAGTTAAAGAAGGACTGGGTCTAAGCCTTGTATTCCTAAATGTGTTATATAGGCACTATGCCCATGCGAGTATCAATATTCATCTCATTTTTATATCAATAAGAAACTCATACCAATGAAAACCTTAAATTTGTAATCAAAGTAAATTTTGTACCATTTAAGAGATTATAACTTCATCTTGATACTAATTATACAGATTTCTATCAATAGGTTGTGGCTATGCAATAAATCCTAGCTAATCCTCCCTGTTCCAACAAAACCTCTACTTTTCCCTAGAAAGACAGTCCAATATTAACCACCTTAGTCCCCAAGCCCAAGGAATAGGGGCGCTGACTCTTTGTTAACTTCTTCAAGCTGATTAAGGGCATTGAGATATTAGAAGAGGGGTGGGGGGAAGAGTAAATTGATAAGCCTCTGACACTGTATCTTCACTGCATCCAGTTGGAATTCCAGGACATCAGAGGTTGGAGCAGGTCTGCTCAGTTTGCTTAATGAGTAGATACACCGAGGCTGTGTATTCTGCAATATACAATTCTCAGAACAAGTTTTAGTATCAAGAAAAAAAATTTTTTTTCCTAGAGGGCTGACATTTTTTTTAAAGATATTGGTTCTAACAACTTTTCTTTTCTTTTTTTAATTGGTTATAATATTTATGTTTAAAATTCTATCTCCTTATCCCATTCCCCCCACCACCCAGGAGCTCCTTATCCCATCCCCCCTCCTTATGTTTCTATGAGGGTGTGATTTTCCAGTTTATGATGCTGTTTCCATTAACATAAACTGCCTCCAAAATTTCTAAATCCTTCCATTTGTGTTATTAAATCTCCTATTTTTCTTTCTTTTTTCTCTTTTTTCTCTTTTTTCTCCTTTTTTTTCATGTCTTTTTATTTAAATTGGGTATTATATTTATCTTTCAAATTTCATCCCCTTACCCCACTTCCTCCTACCACCCAGAAACCTACTATCCCATCCCCCCTCCTCTTGCTTCTATGAGGCAGTGCCTGTATCTACCCCCCCACTACCCCCTCCCCACTCTCACTTCCCCCCCCCATTCTGTGTTCATTTTTATGGGACCAACAAATTCCTCTCCCACCTATGCTGGACAAGGCCATCCTCCCCTACATATACCACTGAAGTTCTGGGTCCATCCCTATGTGCTCTCAGGCTGGTGGTTTAGACCCTGGGGGGCTCTGGTTGTTTGGTATTGTTGCTTTCCTCCTGGGATCACAAACCCTTTCTGCTCCTTCAGTCTTCTCTCTATGTTCTCCATTGGGAAACCCTTGATCATATCAGTGGTTAGCTGTGAGCACTGTCCTCTGAATGTGTTAGTCTTTTAAAAATTTGTTTTTATATATGTTCAGGACCAAAGCCAAATCTGTAACTTCTTAATCACAGTATAAAGAACATGAAACAAATACATAAGTGATATATATATATATATATATATATATATATATATCCTAACACAAGAACGACAGGAACAGTCCACAGTTTTTTCATGTGTGATAAAGTATTTTTTAAATTTTGTAACATTTACTAATGTTTTTTTCTCAAGCAACTATTTTGAATTTTATTGAGATTATAGTTTGAATTCTCTTAGTTTGCTGGCATTTTCCTCAAAAAATTATTTTTATACTTCAAATATATTGTCATTGCTAAAGTTCCAGAAAGACAAACTTGTATTTTTGTTGACAGACAATATCAGTTTGACTTATATTTTCCCAATGCAATAAATTGGTGTTTATCTATGAAATTATTGTATCAGACATTCTGGAAAATACAGATATAGTGTGAGCCCCACTATTTCTTACTGTTAGTGATGCTAGAAGTCTAGTTATAGCTCTACAACCATTTTGCATATTTAGAGGCAGTCTCAAAACTCTAAGGAACTCAATTTCCTTTATCTAGAGACTTTGGGTAAGAGTAGCTCCTTTCAAAGGACTTAAGAATAGTTAGTTGAAAGTGACAGATACATGGCAGATGCACATTGAGTGACAGCTATTTAGTGCTTTGTATTTTGGTGAGATTTTTCTTGGTTTACCTTTGTTAGGTTTGAATTTCATTACTGTACACTGTTTTTCTTTTTGTCTTAATAATTTTTGATGGCTTGAGTTCTTTGCAAATTTAAAGTAAGTAGAAAAATAAAAATTAAATCTAAGTTTTCTTTTTTGGTCAACTAAATTAAACCCCTCTTTTATAAAAATTTTAGACATTTCTGTTTTTTGGCTTCTTTACTAACAAATACTACACTGTATAATTTTAAGGACATCTATCTATACAAATACATTACAAAATAATAGGTAAAAGCTGTAGAAATGTGTCTGCCATTAAAAGCTAGGCACACACACACAGACACACACACACACGGACACACACCATAAAATCCCACAAAAATAATACATCGAGTTTCTGATTCTTCGCCTTTTTACTGATCGTCCTTTAAAAAATGACGATGATTAATAAGTGTCAATTTTGTAATTCTATACTGACTAAACCTGAAGAAAAAATAAAGTTGGATCTGTTAGTAGTAATCAGTGCCTTTATTACAAACATTCATATAAAATCGTTGGAATAATCAATGAGTATTACCTTGGTAAGAATAGCATTGTAAGCCAACCCTAAAATATACATCCACATCATTGATCCAATATCTATGGCTCAGAAAACAATGGTTTAAAAGGATGTGGAAAGATTGTGCCAGCCAGAATAATAGGACTTCTCCTGTAAAAAATAGTCTTCCTTGAAACGTCTGTATAAACAAGACCCTTATGAACGGACATGGTAAAATGAAAGGAGAGAAATTCTTCAGGCATCTACAGAAAAAGAAAACCAACTACATTTGTCTAATGACAGCATGGAGAAGAAAAGTTAACTCTCCAGGGATGACTTTTTTATGTGTAGTGCTGAATCCTAAAATGATATACAGATAACAAAAGGGACTGAAGAGGTTTTGTGTGTGTGTGTGTGTGTGTGTGTGTCTGTGTGTGTGCACATGCATGTGAGCACACACACATTGTGCATATGTATGATTATGCATCCAGAAGTCAGAGGAAATATCTGATGTCTTCCTTTATCACACTCTGTCTTTTTCAACTGAGAAAATATCTCTCAGCAAATCTGATGCTAAATTTTTGAAGCAATCTCAGGATGTTGCCTTCTTCCCCTTGACTCTGACCCACAAGCTGACTGACAAGCAAGACAATGCCCATATTTTTGGTTGGTTACTGGAAATTCAAGTTCAGGTTCTCATGCTTACACAGCAAATGTTCCTCTCTGTTGAGTTGTCTCACAAGTCATATGTTTTTATTTTTTTCCTTTCATTATAACAACTCACTTCTATCTACATGCATACATAAAGATGTACACACATATATATTCATGCCTAGAGAGTCCTGATTCAAATAATTCTAATTTCAACAGAGAAAATCTTGATTCTCTGATATATTTCTAATTTTTATTTAAACCAGAAATTTTTCTCATAGTAAACAGACACTTCCTTACACTCTCTGAACACGTTATTGTTTTTCATTATTCAAAACCACTCTACCAGATTTCTGGTGGTTCCCAGCAAAGTAATAACTATTTAATCAATTCTAAGTATGACAAGAACCTTCCATATTCACTGAAGCTTTGACCACTGCCTACACTTCCTACTGTAAACTCCCTTTAATATAAGTTTGCAAAGCACACCTTCACTGAACTTGTATGTAAGTAAGCTTACTCTAGTCTAGAATCCCATTTTCTTAAATTTGTGGTTGTGTCTTTCTACTCCTTGTCATTTCAAGTGGTAAGTTAAATGAATACAATAAAAGAAAGATGAAAGACAGACAGACAGACAGACAAATACCAGAAAAGCCAATGTGCTAACTTTAACTAAATAGTAAGAATGAATTGTTTCTGATCAAGTTTGTATATCTATACATATACATTTGTATACATAAATATCAGATTCCAGTCTGATGTAGAATGCATGCAAAACTACATAGTTAGTCCCTGATGTATCTCAGAATCATGTAGACTTCAGGAATGGTCAGTGGTTTCTTTAACATTTGAAACATGTTGACTTTGTCTCAGTGTTCTATTCAAAGTAAGAAATGTACTTAGGCTAGAATTGTGAAAATAACATTAAAGACAATTACCACTTGTCATTTTTTAAAAATTAACAACTCTTGTTTGTCCCTTTGGTTCTGATTTTTGGTAAAGATTGCTGGGTTAATTCAGTGTTCTTTTCTATTTTCATGTTATAATTCTAAAATATATAAAAAAAATATTCAGTGATTGAAATCTTCAAGAAAATTTGCAAAACCTATTGCATAGCGAATCCTCAAGAATTCCAATAAATCAAAGAGCAAACAGCATATGCTTCAAATCCAAATAAGCTTTAGTGTCCTTCACCTGTCTTGAAATAGCCACACCAAATGATTTCTTTGTATATAATCCCAGTTTTATTATCTGAACATATTAAAGAGTTTACAGATTTACATACTGAAGCCTCAGCCTCAGGCTTTTGTGACTTATTGCTATGTCATGGCTCATATCCCTTCTTTAATTCTGTGTTTCCTGGAGATATATCCAATCAAGTCATGAGCTATATGTCACTCTGCTGTCTCCACTCAAGGGATTAAGAATCAAGGGTCAGGTTTGCTCTTCAAGGGCTTCAGGTATGAACAGGTCTCCATGGCATCATCAATCACTTCTTGTTTTTATAGACATCTTTGTTATAACAGTCCAGCAGACTTGACATAATTTTTCTTAATAATGATTATTATTTCCGACAAGCTTGCTTATCAGTAGCAATAGTTATAAGTAACTCTACCACCTAAATATTTCTTATGCTGGAAAATTTTTTTTTAAGTCTTTAAAATCAAATCTCTCTCACAAGAATGCACATTCCGTTACTAAAATGCATTATAATTTTCTGAAAACATACTTGATGTTTTGATTGTTCTGTCTCTCTTCTGTTCCTGAAAAGGGTGTGTGTGTGTGTGTGTGTGTGTGTGTGTGTGTGTGTGAATGATAATACATTTCAGAAAGAGTGAAGGCAAATGAGAAATTATAAAAGTAAAATGGTATTTTAGAAATTATTTAAATAGAGCATTCATGTATGAAATTCTTTCATGCAAAATATATATGTACTATTGCTAAAAATAAGTGCACAAGGATAAGCCTTTACTTTCCTCATATTTTTCTGGTTTTCCATGTTGAATACATCAGAGCAACAAAAAACATCTTTAGAATGGGAATGCAGATCATTTATATGCCCTAAAGAATTCCAATACTAATTCCCCTTTAAATGTAGAATTGATCATTTTATCAAAAAATCAGTTTATCCTTTGCTAAGAAAAATAGGTAACTTTGGATTAGTTCTATAGTATTATCTATGTATTGTCTCTAACATTAATGCAACTTTTTTCTGATGATTCAAGAAAAAAATTATAGTCAGACCTGAAAACCTTTTACAACTTTGCAAATACTTCCAAGCAGAACTAATCTTAAAATGATATAGAGTCAAGTACAAAGTTGTCATTTTTTGTCATTTTCTTCATTTACTTTTGCATTATTTTTATTTTATTTATTCATTTTATTAGTCATATTTTATTATGTATTAATTATTTTTATATAATGTGTTTTGATCATGTATATTCACTTCCATAACTCCTCACAGATCCTTCCCCACAGAACTTTATATTCCTTTTCCCAGTGGAGCCTCATGCTTTTTTCTGGATCAAGCCACTGCTACTGACTCATTTTTGGTGTTTGCTATGTGGACTGAATTGCCACTGCTGATTCCTGTTTGGTGTTTTGCTAGTGGAGTGGACTGTGGACAACAATGACTAGAATCACCTCAAAGAACTATTTCTAAATAGGTCTTCAACCCCTGTTTTCTAATAACATTTATTCTCTCCTACCTCTGGTTGGTGCATGGTGGATTAGAAGGGAAATTGAAGCATTAAAGAATCATAATTAAAATAAGTTTTGAAAAATCTAAGCCTACAACCACACAATAGAAAAAAGAAAACCTCTTCAATAAATGATGCCTGTTTAACTGGATATCTGCATCTAGAAGAATGTAAATAGACCTTTATCTATCACCCTTCAAAAAAGTCAAATCCAAGTGGATCAAAGACCTCAAAGTAAAACTGAATACACTGAATTCAGTAGAACAGAAAGTGTGGAATAGCTTTGAACTCCTCAAGGAGACAACTTTCTGAATAGAACATCAGTGGAAAAGGTTCTAGGTTTAAAAATTGATAGATGGGACCTTATGAAACTGAAAAGCTTCTGGAAGGCAAAGAACATTGTCATTAGCATAAAACAGCAGGCTAAATATTGGGCAAGTATCTTCACCAACCCTATGTCTGACAGAAGGCTAATATCCAAAACTTACAAGGAACTCAAAAAGTTAAATACCAACAACCCAAATAACCCAAACGGGGTTCAAATCTAAGAGGGAATTCTTAACAGAGAAATCTTGAATGGCTGAGAAGTACTTAAAGAAATGTTCAAAGTTATTAGTCATCAGAGAAATGCAATCGAAATGACTCCGTAAGATTCTGTCTTACACCAGTCAGAATGGATAAGAACAAAATCTCAAGTGAAAACACATGCTGGCAAGGAACACTCCTCAGTTGCTGGTGGAAGTTCAAACTTGTACAACTACTTTGGAAATCAATTAAACAATTTTCTAGAAAACTAGGAATTGTTCTACCTCAAGACCATTCCTGGGCATATACACCAATTTTCACCATTATACCACAGGGACACTTGCTCCACTACATACATATCAGCTTTATTTATAATAGCCAGAAATTGGAAACAATCTAAATGTCTGTCAATAGATAAAGAAATGTGGCACATGTACACAATGAAATACTATTCAGCTATTAAAAATATAAATATAATAATTTTTCAGGCAAATGCATCAACTTGAGGTAACCCAGACCCACAAGGATATGCATGCTATGTTCTCACTTATAAGTGTTTATTGGCCATAAAGTAGAGGATACCCATGCTACACTCCACAGATCCCAAAAAAACAAAATTAGAAGGAAGCCCCAAAAGAGGAAGCTTGAATCTCTCTTAGAATGGGGAATAAAATATATTTAAAATTTAAAAATGGTTGATCCTTCAAAGCATTTAAAGATAAATAAGTATTTTTGGCAACTATTACAAACAATCATACTTCTCCAAATGCTGGAAGTAGATACCTGTCAATCACTTCAGAGAATTTTTTTAATGATTTGGTGTATCTTATGAGTCAACATATAATGGAATAAAATGATTAAGTATTTCTTGAGTCAAAACTTCAGAGGAAGTAAGTATAATGTCATGACGTCATAAGGAATGAATGTTAAATATAATAGATAAACTTAAGTATATCCTATGATTATTAAATCCTACAATTTAAAATATAGTAAAAATAGAATTTTCTAGTGAGCAAAAATAAATAAGAAAAATACACAAGCAAAACCTAAAAGACAGAAAAGCCACAACAAAATGAAGCAAAAAGCCCACCAACAAAACAAAACAACAAGCAAACAAAACCATGGAATTATTTTTTTAAGCCAACTACTCCTGTGAATGGACGCTGCCCTGGAGTGTACTTGACAAACCCACTGACTGATATTCCATTGGAGAAAACTGAATGTTGCTTCTGCAGAGAGGCAAATCAATTGCAAACAGTTTCTTGGTTAAAGATAGGAGCCTCTATCTATTCCACTCACCTACCTCTTAGTGCTGGGATCTCATCTAACTTGAATTTGTAAGGGGTTCAGTGTACTCTCACAATCAGATTTGCATCTGAGTTCAGTGTACTCTCACAGTCAGATTTGCATTGAGTTCAGATTTTCATCCATCCTGTTGTGTCTGCAACCGTTGGAATTGTCCACCATTCTGGCTCTTAAAATCTTTCCAACTCTTCACCTGTGTAGATTCTGAATCTGGAGATGGGTTTGATTAAGACATCCTGTTTAGGACTAAATGATCTAAAGAGTCACAATATAAGTATTGTTCATTTGTGAGCCTGTATATTAATTCTATTTATTGCAAGAAGAAGCTTCTCTGGTAAGAGCTGAGTGAGACCCTGATCATGGAGTATAGCAGTATGTCTTTTAGAGTCATTGAATTGCTACATTCCTCTAGCAGAACAGAGTAGTTTCCCCTCTAGACCAAGGAACTATCCAATCTCAAGTTTTTGGCCACTTTAGCAGTGACATGTATAGGTTCCATCTATGGAATGAACCCAATTAAAAAAATTGGTAGCTATTCTCATAGCTGAGACTTTGAGGTTGTTTTTTTAATGTTTTTTAATGTGATAATCACAAGCTGGGTTCATACAATTCACATCAATCATTCAATGTATTTTTCCAAAAATTAAGTGTTTGTGATTTAATACTGTTAATATTCAGATATTCTGAGACATAAACTATGAAAAAGTAACATAAACAAATTTCCAGTGTCTGTTGTTTCTATTTCAATATGAATGAAAGCTATTTTCCTTGGTTAATGATTAAGGTGGGAAGCATTTACTTTCTCGGGATCTGTTTTTTCTGCCATAAAAAAGTATATCAGTAATAGTATTTAGTTTTAAGGACTGTAGGTACCACTTTAGATTCCTTTCTTCATGTTCCATGAGAAAGAAAAAGACAATAATTGAATCTGACATTTAGTCTGTTCATATATGAAAATATAGTATAAAGGTCTGAACAAGAAGAAGCAAGTGTTTTATCTTAAACTATCATGTGTGATGAAAGATATTTTTCTGTTTTACTCTTTAAAAATGAATGTCTCATGAGAATGTCAATATTTTCACTAACAAGTCAAAATTGACTAAAATTGAAAATGTCAGGGTAAGATAGCAGTCATTGGTTAAGTTCTCACTATATGATAACATGGAATCATTGCCTTCACTGTCCTCACCACATATAGTTGTCAGAATCATTCCATGATATTGGGACTTTAACACAGAATATTTTGCAGGGGAGGAAAGTACAGTAACATGCTCAAGGCTGCTGAAAAAATTGCTGACAGCCTGTATAAGTTTTTTTTTTTTTTCTGACTCCAAATTCTATTATCTTAACAGTTAATCTGAATTACCACTCCACCTCAGATGCAGAGTTCAGTGTTCCAGGGCTGAACTGTTCTACCTGAGAAAGTTGCATTGCAATGACCTCATTGTATAGCACTTGAAGAGAGTACGTTCTCACTAATTAATGAAAATTTCCTTTTGGCAAGAACAGTCACCATTGTAATGCAAGCATAGTGCTGTTCTGCAATTTAATCTGGATGCTTTCATCTCTGAGGGCAAAGAGAGAGGCATCTCTGTGCCATTACTTAATTTCATTCTCAGTCTCTGCAACAATTATCTAACATAGACGTTCATGTTCTTAAGCCTAGCTGCCAGTATATAAGTAGTGAGTCAATTGTTCATTTGCTAATAGTGACTTCAAAACACTGTTTATAGCTTTGGAAAAGTGAGGAAAATCCTTATTGTACTTTTATTACTATCAAGCACAAAGAAAAATTCTCCAAGTATTTACCTGGTAGCTTAATAGATAAATGAAGATATCAGGTGTCAAAATATCCCAATAACAACTGCTGTTGTTACTTGTGCTGCAGATGCTAACAAGCAATATAAGCAAAAAGTTTATAATAGTGTTTTTCCTGTGAAGTCACCATATTAATATTCATTGTAGTAAATGTATTTGGCAGAACTATTCAGTGAAACATAAGGTGAGTGTTTCTGACTTCCTAGGACAAAAGTAACAATTGAGATTGAAAGAATGTTATCTGTTTGTTTTTTGGTTATTTATCATATTTGTGACAGAAATTGTATAACATGAACTATTAGCATTTAATTAGTGTGTATAACAAATAGCTTTTATTTCATTCATTACCTACAATATCCTGAGGAAGCCATGACTGTTATTGTCCCTGAGTGAAGAAATAAGATTTCTAACATTTTCAGTACTCTGAACATGTGGCATGTCTTCGAAGGGTTAATTTGAAGTGTGCAAAACAGATTTAGCAGAACAATTTTAAATATTCCCACTAATATCTTGTTAATGAGATGCAGATAAAAAAATTTAAAATGAGAAAAAAACAACTTCAAAATTCCCTTACTGGGGAAATAAGTACTATTTGAACAAACAGAAAAACAAAGTCATATAAATTTAAAAAAAAAAAAAAAAAACAGATAGTAAAAAGATAAAGCATTACCTTTATATCACTTTCTAACATGTTTTCAATATCATACCTACCCTCTGGCCACACATACACACACACACACACACACACACACACACACACACACACACAAACACACATACACAAACACACACACACATTTTTGTCTCATAATTTCTAATCTCTTTTCCAATTATCTACTCTGAGGAAATATTAGAACTATTTACTCATAGCTCTACATTTCTTTGATAAAATGTAAAATGCTTTAAACATCTGTCTTTAGATAGTGGTTTCTGTTATTGTATTTTGAATTTCTAAGTAAATAATAATCATTAACTATTTTTAAGTCATGATTATATTTTATTCAACATGCATAAGCATACCTACATCTTATATAATTATCACTGTAGAATAATCATTTGTTTAAAACTGTATGTAATTTTTATAAATGATTCCATGTCTACTCAATGACATCATGTTTTTCTATTCAAATTAACTGATAAATCACACTGATTTTTTTTACATATATGACTATCATTAAATTTATGGTTATGCTTATTTTTATACATAGCAGTATAGCTATTTCTGTTCTTTTCTGAAATGATTGGATCTTGGTCTTGGTCATGCTAAGTGTATATTCAATGATTGATAATTTTATGGTTATAACAATGTTTTCCAAGTAGTGAAACCACCCAAGGAATTAATATCAATTTTGATGAGCAAGATTTTTTGTAATGTGGGTGGATAATTCACTTCTACTTCACAAGCTAATTCAACAAGCCACATATTCTCTAGGAATATTCTTCCATCAATAAGTAAATGAACACTGTAACTTCAAACTGAAAGCCTATTTCAGTTTTACAGAATCCTAGCTACAGTCATATCAAATTCATAGGCATCACGTTTCACCACTATGTCCCATGTGAAACCTAGAGTGTGCAATCAGGATCATTTTTGGAATTTTATTAAAGACTTATTTTATTTGTGTGTGAGGAGGAGGTGTAGTAGAGAAGGAGAAAGGGAGAGTAAGGGGGACAGGACAAAAGATGACAAAGGTTTGAGGAAAAATGGAGTTATGGGAGTTTATGGATTACTTAACTGATTATGTAGGTCGTGTAATGTGAACTCTAGGTCTCACCAATGTAGAGTAAGCTCTCTTATCTGCTGAGCCACATCACAAACCCTGAAATAAAATACCTCAACACATGAGAACTTCATCTTTGTCTATAGACATCAAAGAGACAAGAGTTAGATGGTACAGGAAATATGTGTCCTACTGAAGAAGAATAATAATGACATGGATAAAAATTGTAAAACTGACTTTACTGATGTATTTCAAGCTCTATGTGCCGATATTAATGTTGTGTCTCTAGTAACATAATGTGGAAGAAAAAAATGTCAATAGTCAGGCACCCTTGTCCAGTAAAACAGTGTGAAATTACAAATATTAAAATTATCAACTAATTCTCAGGAAATGATTATTTCTTTTAGTGTTTTTTTTCTTTAAACAGTGCATTTTATCATGACAATTCAAATGAAGTAACCAATAAAAACATCTCCCATGACTGCCAACATATTGTTTTGTCAGTGAGCAGTATTGCTCAACTCATGTAGTTAGAAGGACAATAATATGATTTACTCAAATTAAAATTCCTAAGCAACTTTGCATCTAATATTCATGCAAGAAATTTTACTATTATAATTTTTATGTATATTTATGTGAAGTAATTTTATTTATATAGGTTAACATATCCATGCTCTATGTTATTATTTGATTAATATAATTTTTAGGTACAAGAAAATGTCATGGATCTCTTTAAATTACAATGGTAGAATTCAACAAATGATTAAAGCATGTGTTTTACAACCATTTTATGGTTCTCCAGATAAAAATGCTATTGGTGTAACTGATCTCTTCTCTCTCTCTCTCTCTCTCTCTCTCTCTCTCTCTCTCTCTCTCTCCCTCTTTCTCTCTCATGTGTGTGTATGTGTGTGTAACTTACTAGAATGACTTACAAGCTGAAGTCCAACTAATACAACAATGGCTAGCTGTGAACGGAAACCCAAGAATCATGTAGTTGCTTAGTCACACAAGGCTGAGTATCTCAGATGGTCTTCTGTATATGCTGGAATCCTGAAGAAACAGGCTCCAATGTCATTAAAGGAATGGATGTGCTAGCAGCAAGTGGAGGGCAAGCAGGCAAAGCACAAAACGGTCTTTCTTTCATGTCCCTATATAGTCTCCCAGCACACAGTGTGACCCAAATTAAAGGTAAGTCTTCCTACCTCACAGGTCCAGACTATATGGATATCAATTCACCTGTTTCAAACCAAGCCAAATACCACTCACATGTGTGCCCTCCATAACTGAATTATAGTTCCATTCAGATATAGTCAAATTGACAACCAAAAACAACATGTACTAATTAGACATAAAAAAGTATGGCTTGTATAGTTGAGAAGTAAGTATTTAATTGCATGTGATTGTTTTCTTTGTAGGTATAAATATTAAAACTAGAACCTTTCACACATGCTATGCAAGTTTCATACTACAGAGCTACCAGTCATTATATTTGACTTTATTTTTTAAAGAGCCTTCTGGAGCTTGTAGCTTCTATACTGTCTATTGCAATAAAGGCCCAGTCTTTTTTATTATCTCAGAGAGCAGCCTCAAAAGAAGTTCATTGTTACTACTTGATTATTTTAATATAAACACTTGCACAGCGGTGCAAATTACACTTTGCATGTCTGATCTTAGAAATAGAAGAATTCTCAGACTATAAATAGCTTATTAGTTTAGCTCCTGGAATAAAGCAAAATACAAACCCTGACAGAACGTACTGTCGTTCTGTCTACTTCTACCTAAGTGAGAGAAATAACAGGGTGTTACTATGCATAATTTTCTTCATTATAACAGCATCATGTAAATTAGCCTTGGTTCCTTAGAGAACTTCAGTCTTTATTCTGCTCAACATTCAAGAAAAATTTCAGATGTGGAACTTTAAAAACAATAGCATGTTTGAAACACCTTCTGCTTTACTCAAAAATTAATACCAGATTTTAGATACTAGTGCCTTTGCTTTCCCTCATGATGTGAACCATGATGTGCTTCAGCTGATTATAATTATTATCATAACTGATGTTCAAAACATTCACATTTCAGCTAATAAGGGATTATTCAACAAGATGGATAATTTTCTTTTCCTTTCTTCTTTATTCTACAAACTACACACATATGCTAATTTACTTCATGTCAGCTTTGTTTTATACCAATGCAAAATTTTCATATTTCTAAAGTGAAATATTTTTCAGAATATCCCTTTCAATCTCTCTGTATCGTCGCTTCCTACATTATCTTACTCACTTTGTGTAACCCCTTTTATATTACAAGATTTTTTTCTTCATTATGGGGATGTAATACTTAGGAAATGGTTCAGTTTACAGGGTGCCTATTTAAGTACCTGAGTTTGATCCCAAGCACCTTTGTAAAAAGCACTGAATACCAGCATGTGTCTATAATCTCAAGGCTAGAAAGATAGAAGCAGATGGATTCCTGGAGTTTAAAGATCAGTCAGACTTAAATGAATAGATGACTCACAGTTTCAATGAGAGACCATACATCAAAGAATAAAGGGTAGGAGTGAATAGAAAGCTTGGCGATTAAAACTGCTTAGTATACTTCCAGATTACCTGAGTTCAGTTCTCAGCATACATCCTGAACAAATCCTAAGTGATTTTTTTACTCCTGGTTAAGGACATCCATTTCTGACCTCTCAGGGCCATATGACTCTTCATTATGTTGCTGAGCTACTTTGTTATCTCATATGAGATAAGCTACTTTGTAATTAAGGGCACTATTAATAAATATGTGGTGTTATTGTTTGACTTTTACTATTACAAAAGACTTTCATAACAAATACCACTCAGATACTGGTGGCTGGAGCAGTCTCCCAGACGATCTGCTCCCCTCTGGAAACTGAGTCCAGAGGCACCCTAGGGAGGGCACAGACAGCAGAGCAGCAGGTAGGAGAACCCGCATACCGCCCTAGGCCTTAGAAGCACAAATGGCAGTAGGGAGACCTCAGGGCTCACCTGGCATCCAGCCCCTGCCCCTGCAGAGAGCCACTCTTCTTCTGCCCCTGGCCTGGATACTGGTGGCTGGAGCAGTCTCCCAGCCGATCTACTCCCCTCTGGAAACTGAGTCAGGAGGCACCCTAGGGAGGTCACAGGTCACGGACCACAGAGCTGCAGAGATACCCAAGAGAGGTCAAGGACTGCAGAGCTGCAGGCATTCTAGAGAGGACATGGCTCACAGAGCTGCAGAGCAGGGGATACCATATCCTGAAGCATCCTAGAGGAGCAACTACATTCAGAGCAGCAAACACCTAGCTGGTCTACTACCAAGGAGATACCATATCCTGAAATATCCTAGAGGAGCCACTGTACCCAGAGCAGCTGGAACTCAGGATCATAGAGTCATTCGGACCCCAAGGAGTTCTGACACAACCAAGATAACTGGAAAGGCAGACTCCAGTCAGAACCAGTGAGTGGGAGTAGCACTACAGCTAACCAAATGGCGAAAGGCAAGCATAAGAATGTAAACAACAGAAACCAAAGTTACTTAGCATCACCAGAACCCAGTTCCTGCACCATAGCAAGGCCTGAACACCACATCACAACAGAAAAGCAGGACTCAGAATTAAAATCACGTCCCATGATGATGATAGAGTACTTTAAAAAGGACATAAACAACACTCTCAAAGAATTTGAGGAGAACGCAGGTAAACAGGTAGAAGCCCTTAAAGAAATGCAAGAAAACACAACCAAACAGGTGAAGGAATTACACAAAACCATCCAGGATCTAAAAATTGAAGTAGAAACAATAAAGAAATCTCAAAGGGAGACTACCCTGGAGATAGAAAACCTAGGAAAAAGATTAGGAGTCATGGATGCAAGCATCACCAACAGAATACAAGAGATAGAAGAGAGAATTTCATATGCAGAAAATACCATGGAAAACATAGACACAATGGTCAAAGAAAATGTGAAATGCAAAAAGCTCCTAACACAAAACATCCAGGAAATCCAGGACACAATGCAAAGACCAAACCTAAGGATAATAGATATAGATGAAGGTGAAGACTCCCAACTTAAAGGGCCAGTAAATATCTTCAACAAAATTATAGAGGAAAACTTCCCTCACCTAAAGAAAGAGATGTCCTTAAATATACAAGAAGCCTACAGAACCCCAAATAGACTAGACCAAAAAAGAAACACCACCCGTCACATAATAATCAAAACATCAAATATACAAAACAAAGAGAAGATACTAAAAGGAGTAAGGGAAAAAGTCAAAGTAACATATAAAAGCAGACTTATAAGAATTGCACCAGATTTCTCACAAGAGACTATAAAAGCCAGAAGATCCTGGACTGATATCATACAGGCCCTAAGAGAACACAAATGCCAGCCTAGACTACTATACCCAGCAAAATTCTCAATCAATATTGATGTAGAAACCAAAATATTCCATGACAAATCCAAATTTACACAATATCTTACCACAAATCCAGCACTTCAAAGGATAATTGGTGGAAAACTCCAACACAAGGAGGGAAACTACAACCAAGAAAAAATAAGAAAGTAATCTTGCAACAACCCTAAAAAAAGGTAGCAATACAAGCATAACTCCTCTGCCAATAACAAAAATAACAGGAAAAAAACCACTCATTTTTCCTTAATATCTCTTAATATCAATGGACTCGATTCTCCAATAAAAAGACATAGACTATCAGATTGGATACATAAACAGGACCCAACATTTTGCTGCATACAGAAAACACACCTTTGTGAAAAAGACAGACACTACCTCAGAGTAAAAGATTGGAAAACAATCTTCCAAGCATATGGCCCCAAGAAACAAGAGTAGTGATTCTAATACCAAATAAAATCGTTTTTCAACCAAAAGTAATCAAAAAAGATAAAGAAAGACACTTCATATTCATCAAAGGAAAAATGTAACAAGAGGAACTTGCAATTCTGAACATCTATGCCCCAAATGCAAGGGCACCCACATACATAAAAGACACTTTACTAAAGCTTAAAGCATACATTGCACCTCACACAATAATAGGGGGAGATTTCAACACCCCACTCTCAGCTATGGACAGATCATGGAAACAGAAACTAAACCAAGACACAATGAAACTAACAGAAGTTATGAACCAATTGGACTTAACTGACATCTATAGAATATTTCATCCTAAAACAAAAGAATATACCTTCTTCTTAGCACTTCATGGTACCTTCTCGAAAATAGACCATATAATTGGTCACAAAACAGGCCTCAACAGATACAAAAAGATTGAAATAATCCCTTGTACCCTATCAGACCACCATGGACTAAGACTCGTCTTTAACATAGATAAAAACAACGGAAAGCCCACATACACATGGAAACTGAACAATGCTCTACTCAATGATAACTTGGTCAAGGAAGAAATAAAGAAAGAAATTAAAGACTTTTTAGATTTAAATGAAAATGAGGACACATCATATCAAAATTTGTGGGACTCCATGAAAGCAGTACTAAGAGGAAAAATCATAGCTCTAAGTGCAAACAAAAAGAAAACGGAAAGAGCATACATTAATAACTTGACAGCACACTTGAAAGCATTAGAACAAAAAGAAGCTAATATACCCAAGAGGAGTAGATGGCAGGAAATAATCAAACTCAGGGCTGAACTCAACCAAGTCAAAACAAAAAGAATTATACAAAATATCAACAAAACCAGAAGCTGGTTCTTTGAGAAAATCAACAAGATAGACAAACCCTTAGCCAGACTAACCAAAGAGTGCAGAGACAGTACTCAAATTAATAAAATCAGAACTGAAAAGGGAGACATAACAACAGAAACAGAGGAAATTTAAAAAATCATCAGATCCTACTACAAAGACCTATCTATACTCAACAAAATTGGAAAAAAATCTAGATGAAACGAACAGTTTTCTAGATAGATATCAGGTACCAAAGTTAAACGAGGAGCAGATAAACCATCTAAACAGTCGCATAACCCCTAAAGAAATAGAAGCAGTCATTAAAAACCTCCCCACCAAAAAAAGTCCGGGGCCAGATGGTTTTAGTGCAGAATTCTATCAGACCTTCCAGGAAGACCTAATACCAATTCTCTTCAAACTATTCCACAGAATAGAAACAGAAGGAACAATACCCAATTCGTTCTATGAAGCTATGATTACGCTCATACCTAAGCCTCACAAAGACCCAACAAAGAAAGAGAACCACAGACCAATCTCTCTTATGAATACTGATGCAAAAATACTCAATAAAATTCTTGCAAACCGAATCCAAGAACACATCAAAATAATCATCCATCAAGGTCAAGTAGGCTTTATCCCAGGAATGCAGGGTTGGTTCAATATTCGGAAATCCATCAATGTAATCCACTACATAAATAAACTCAAAGAAAAAAAAACCACATGATCATCTCACTAGATGCTGAGAAAACATTTGACAAAATTCAACATCCCTTTGTGTTAAAAGTATTGAAAAGATTAGGAATTCAAGGTCCATAACTAAACATAGTAAAAGCAATATACAGAGAAACTTGAAGCAATCCCACTAAGATAAGGGACTAGACAAGGCTGCCCACTCTCACCCTACCTATTCAATATAGTACTGGAAGTCCTAGCTGGAGTGATTAGACAACAAAAGGAAGTCAATGGGATACAAATAGGAAAGGAAAAAGTCAAAATTTCACTATTTGCAGATGATATAATAGTATACTTAAGTGAACCTAAAACTTCAGCCAGAGAACTCCTAAACCTGATAACTTCAGTAAAGTGGCTGGATATAAAATCAACTCAAACAAATCAGTAGCCTTCCTATATTCAAAAGATAAACAGGCTGAGAATGAAATTAGGGAAATGACACCCTTCACAATAGTTACAAATAATATAAAATATCTTGGAGTGAATCTAACCAAGCAAGTGAAAGATCTATATGACAAGAACTTCAAGTCCCTGAAGAAAGAAATAGAAGAAGATCTCAGAAGATGGAAAGATCTCCCATGCTCCTGGATTGGCAGAATTAATTTAGTAAAAATGGCCATCTTGCCTAGAAGCAATCTATAGATTCAATACAATCCCCATCAAAATTCCAAATAAATTCTTCTTAGAGATAGAAAGAGCAATTTGCAAATTTATTTGTAACAACAAAAAACCCAGGATAGCGAGAACTATTCTCAACAACAAAAGAACTTCTTGGGGAATCACAGTCCCTGATCTCAAACTATAATACAGGGCAATAGTAGTAAAAACTGCATGGTATTGGTACAGAGACAGGCAGGAAGATCAATGGAATAGAATTGAAGATCCAGAAATGAGCCCACATACCTATGGTCACTTGATCTTTGACAAAGGAGCTAAACTTATCCAATGGAAAAAGGACAGCATTTTCAGCAAATGGTGCTGGTTCAACTGGAGGTCAACATGCAGAAGGATGCAAATCAATCCATTCATATCTCCTTGTACAAAGCTCAAATCCAAGTGGATAAAAGATCTTCACTTAAAAGCAGATACACTGAAACTAATAGAAGAGAACGTGGAAAGACCCTCGAATACCTAGGCACGGGGAAAAGTTCCTGAACAGAACATCAATGGCTTATTCTCTAAGATCAAGAATTGACAAGTGGAACCTCATCAAATTGCAAAGCTTCTGTAAGGCAAAGGATATTGTCAATAAGACAAAATGGCAACCTATAGATTGGGAAAAGATCTTAACCAATCCTACATCCAATAGAGGGCTAATATCCAAGATATACAAAGAACTCAAGAAATTAGACTCCAGACAACCATATAATCCTATTGAAAAATGGGGTACAGAACTAAACAAAGAATTCTCAACAGAGGAAATTTGAATGGCTGAGAAGCACCTTAAGAAATGCTCAACATCCTTAGTCATCAGGGAAATGCAAATCAAAACAACCCTGAGATACTACCTCACACCAGTCAGAATGGCTAAGATCAAAAACTCAGGTGATAGTAGATGCTGGCAAAGATGCAGAGAAAGAGGAACACTCCTCCATTGTTGGTGGGATTGCAAGCTGGTACAACCACTCTGGAAATCATTCTGGTGCTTCCTCAGAAAACTGGACATAGCATTACCTGAGGATCCAGCTATACCACTCCTGGCATATACCCAGAAGATGCTCCAACATATAATAAGGACATATGCTCCACTATGTTCATAGCAGCCTTATTTATAATAGCCAGAAGCTGGAAAGAACCAAGATGTCCCTCAACAGAAGAATGGATACAAAAATGTGGTACATCTACACAATGGAGTATTACTCAGCTATTAAAAATAATGAATTTGAGAAATTTTTAGGTAAATGGATGGATCTAGAAATTATCATCCTGAGCAAGTTAACCCAATCACAAAAGAACACACATGGTATTTACTCACTGTTAAGCGGATGTTAGCCCAAAAGCTTGGAATAGTGAAGACTCAACCCGTAGACCACATGAAGCTCATGAAGAAGGAAGACCAAGAGGGGCTGCCTCAGTTCTACTTAGAACGAGTAACAAAAATACTCAAGGGAGCAAATATAGAAACAAAACATGGGACAGAAACTGAAGGAGGGGCCATCAAGAGACCATTCCACCTGGGTATTCATCCCATGTACAGCCACCTAAGCTAAACACTGTTGTAGATGGCTGGAAATGCATGCTGTCAAGAATGATATAGCTGTCTACTTAGAGGTCTGCCAAAGACTAACACATTCAGAGGACGATGCTCACAGCTAACCACTGATATGATCAAGGGTTTCCCAATGGAGAACTTAGAGAGAAGACTCAAAGAGCAGAAAGGGTTTGTGACCCCAGGAGGAAAGCAACAATACAAAACAACCAGAGCCCACCAGTGTCTAAACCATCAGCCTGGGAGCACATACTGAAGGACCCATGACTCCAGCAGTATATGTAGGGGAGGATGGCCTTGTCGGGCATGGGTGAGAAGAGTTTCTTGGTCCCATAAAAAAACGAACACAAAGGGTGGGGAATCTGAGGGTGGGGAGGGGGTAGTCGGGGGGGCAGGTGCAGGCACTGCCTCATAGAAGCATGAGGAGGGGGGATCGAAAAGGAGGTTTCTGGGTGGTGGGAGGAAGTGGGGTAAGGGGATGAAATCTGAAAGGTAAATATAATACCCAATTTTTAAAAAAATGAAAAAAAAGGGGGGGAAGGAGAAAAAACGAGAAAAAAAAGAAAGAAAAAATAGGAGATTTAGTAACATAAAGGGAAGGATTTAGAAATTTAGGAGGCAATTTATGTTAATGGTAACAGCATCATAGAAACTGGAAAATCACACCCTCATAGAAACACAAGGAGTGGGGATGGGAAAGGAGGTCCTGGGTGGTGGGGGGAATGGGATAAGGGGATAAAATTTGAAATGTAAATATTACAACCAATTTTTAAAACGGGGAAAAAAAAGAAAAGTTGCTAGAACCAACATCTTTAAAAAAAATGTCAACCCTCTAGGAAAATTTTTTTTTTCTTGATACTAAAACTTGTTCTGAGAATTGTATATAGCAGAATACACAGCCTTGGTATATCTACTCATCAAGCAAACTGAGCAGACTTCCCAAACCTCCGATGTCCTGGAATTCCATCTGGATGTAGTGAAGACAAAGCGTCAGAGGCTTATCAACTTACTCTTCCCCCCACCCCTCTTCTACTATCTCAACGCCCTTAATCAACTTGAAGAAGTTAAAGAAGAGTCAGTGCCCCTACTCCCTGGGCTTGGGGACTAATGTGGTTAATAATGGTCTGTCTTTCTAGGGAAAAGTAGTGGTTTTGTTGGAACAGGGAGGATTAGCTAGGACTCATTGCATAGCCATACCTATTGGTAGAAATCTGTACAATTAATATCAAGATGAAGGTATAATTTCTTAAATGGTACAAAATTTACTTTGATTTCAAATTTAAGGTTTTCATTGGTTTCTTATTGATATAAAAGTGAGATGAATATTGATACTCTCATGGGCATTGTGCCTGTATAACACATTTAGGAATACAAGGCTTAGACCCAGTCCTTCTTTACCTTTTTTAACTGATTTGGGACAGTTAGCCTATAAGTTAAGGGGCTATAGCAAATTCATGGTTTTGAGTTTATTGTTAGGGTGTTTTCCATATTTTATTTAGAAATAGCTGAGAGGAGTTAACAGATAGCAGTCCAGGTTACTTACATGGATAGTTGGTTTTCAAAACGTCAGAAGTCCATAGAATTGATGTTACAAATATTTCTATATTAATGTTCATTTTGATTAGAGACCTGTCTGCTCCTGACAGCTTTCTGTCATGGATTCTAAGAAGAAATTGAGCATTCTTGGAGATACTCTAGTTGTGTGGTGACAGCCACTAGGCAAGAATTGCCTCTTTCCATCTACAGACAAATTACTGTCCATAAAAGGACACACTTTGCAGAATAGTCGACTGATTATATCTGCCTAGACAGAGTAATCAGCCCTTAATAATTCTGCATCACTAAGCTCTATCAGATGATTCTGGGCCAGAAGGCTGAAGATTTGATGCTTCAACGTTCAGGAGTATAGGGGCTTTTCAGGTGTTCAGCGGTCTCTATAAATTGGCTAAGTTTTAGAAGCTATGCTTAGTGCTTCCCATAATTTCAGTTAACTCAGTCATTCTGGATTTCTGACGGGGTTGAAGACCTATAATCTCATAGCCAATCCTGGCTATTTAATTTGAGAGAAAAGATCTGAGTGGATGGTTTTCAGCTGACATTCATTCTAATGTCAAGGAAAAAGCCAGGTTCAAAACTAAGTGTTTTAGTTAGGAGAAATGACAGAGGTTCTGGTTAGTCAACAAAATGATGGACTGGGTATTAGGACTTTCTTGTACCTCCCTGGTACAATTAGGAATCATTATGCTCTAATTGCATTTTGAGAGAAAAGTTGTATTTTAACAGGAAGGGTGAAGCTAGGTGATGAGAGAGAGAAAGAGGGGGGGGGAGCGTGGAGGCAGATGTTCACGTGTCTCCACCAGTTAAAGATAGTTGATATATCTAGGTTGGGTACTGGGTTACACTTCTGATTGAGCATTACCAAACTTATAAAGCGTTTGATTAACATTTTTAAAAAATGTATAAAAGCAAAAAGGAGGAGGGGAAATGGGATAGGGCTTTCTAGGGAGGGGAAATGGGGAAAGGGGATGGCATCTGAAATGTAAATAAAATAATAAATAAATAAATGAATAAATAAATAAATAAATAAATAAAACAAATACCACTCAAAACTCTCATATATTTTTGGCTTGGATGAAACTTCCTTATATTTAGGAACAAACTTTAAAAACCTCCAAAACCTATGTGCTAGAAAAACATCATATTCTGAAAATAGTCATTAAAATTTTTTTTTTGACTTGGAGAGATTGCTCAGTGGTCAACAGCACTCACTGTTCTTCCAGAGGACCAAAGTTCAGTATTGAGCATCCATGTAGGGCATCTCAGAGATGCCTGATACTCCAGTTTCAGGGAATTTGATGGCTTCTTATTGCCTCCTTGTGTACCTTTCACATGCATAAACCTATTCACATTAAACAACTCTAAATATTCTTTTAAAATAAAATTAATTAAGTATCCTAAAATACATGTTTAATTAGGTTACCAAATGCTTCTACCACCATTTTTCCATATAGGGCATCACACAACTGTCTGGTACTCCAGTTCCAGGAAATTTGATGCCCTCTTATTTCCTCCCTGGGTACCTCTCACATGCATAAACTTATTCATATTAAACAACACTAAATATTTTTTTTAAAAAATAAATTAAATTAAGTATCCTAAAATAAATGTTCAAACATAAGTTACCAAATGCTTCTACTGACATTTTTTGACATCCAGTGACTTATTTCCTCTATTGAAAAATTAGAAATTCCTATGAAAGTTTCAGGTAAATTACTTTATATTGGCCGTGCAATTAGAGGAAGCAAATACTATCACTTTCTTTCCCTTTCTAGAAATCATCATTAAGAAGCAACAACTTGAACATATATTATTCTGATGAAAGTAGAATTTCGGTCTTGTTTCATTGACGTGGCACCACTGCACTTCACGTGTACACCATAAAGAAGCCTTTCAGTGTCTTATCCACAAGTATTAAGGAAGCCAGTGGAACTTTTCACATTGTCTGTCTTCATCCCTTCTTTATTTTTAATTTCTCTTTCAAATATCTTTATCCATTTTTTTCTGTAGAATGTACTAAATTCTTTCTTTGTATGTTAAAAAGCTAAGTTTGAGATATGGTCAGATAGCTCAGCTTTTAAATTATCTTGAAAGTTTTGCAGAGATCCTAAATCCATTCCTACCACCCATTCATGTTGGGGAATATACAAACTTCTGTAAAGGGGATCTAATATCTTCTTCTGGCTTCCATATTTAACTGAACATATATGTTAATCTATAAACAATGAGAGAGAGAGAGAGAGAGAGAGAGAGAGAGAGAGAGAGAGAGAGAGAGAGAGAGAGAGAGAGAGAGAGATTCCACCTGGAGGGCAGTAGAAATAGGACATTACTCCATTACTTAAAACTATCTAAAACTGATAGCTGAAAAATAGTTTTTCTCACTTTGATCTTGCAAATCACACCAAATTTTCTAGTGTCTAGTTGAGGATCCAAGTCTATCAAACATTACATTATCAATTTAGATTTTATGCATACATCTTCTGTACAAATCTGAGAAAACTGATTATTTATGCTTTCAGAGTAGAAAGACCTACTCTGAGATCAAAGGTCACAGAAAACTTAATATTTAGCTATTAGAACAGAGCAATCACTACTTTTATTACCTCTTATAAAATGTTATGCAAAGAATTTGGCTGTACAGCTTACAAAAGTCCCTTTTTACATCAGTAGAATAGAAATGATTGATGTCTATTATGTGACTCAATTCCACAGTAAAGTATGGCTGTCACTAATAAATATAAGAAGACATAAGTTCATTTTCCAGGGGAAGGTTAAAATGTCTACTTGACATTTGAGTTATAAATTACCCCTCCTTTTCCTCAAGCTATATAACCTATTCTTAAAACCTTATAATTCAAAATAGAATTATATCCCACAAGATCAAATAATGTTTTACAGTGATTGATTGATAACTAACAAAAATAATTTCAAGGCTGTTAAAACTTGT
Source organism: Arvicanthis niloticus (assembly GCF_011762505.2). Classification (NCBI taxonomy): domain Eukaryota; kingdom Metazoa; phylum Chordata; class Mammalia; order Rodentia; family Muridae; genus Arvicanthis; species Arvicanthis niloticus. Next base: position 73,240,772 of record NC_047659.1, read on the forward strand.
GACTTTATAATTCTTCCTGCATTGAATAGCCTGAATATTAAAAGAAATGTAGCATGAGTTATAATGATATCTTGAAAAAGCAATAAAAACATCAGTCATCAGTTTACATGTCATGGGAAATGAAGTTTTAAAAGCCTACACATCTAGCATCCTTCGTTACGAATTGAGTTCTTTCTTAATGTACATTTCTCAAAGGAGGTGATGAACGAAACATACAAAAAGCATTAGCTGTGCCGTGAGACACATCAACCCTGTAAAGAGTAATGCCTGCAACTAAAAGCTTTTTTCTATAAATAAGAGTAAAAGGTCCGCCTCAAATGTTAAAATATTAAAGCAAGTGAGTTCATGCATGGTACTATTCCTTGTAAACAGGAAGATCAGGAAAAAATAAATGGCATCCATCAACTCCAAAGGTTACTTCTACCTTTCTGAATAATGTTTTTTCTACTTTCTTATAAAACCAGTTAACATGAAAACTGTTGTAGAATATGCTAACTATAACATGTAATAGTAAGAATTAATGGATTGTGCTGTAAATGCATTGGGGACTCACATACTGTACAATTGAAGCATTGTCCTGTTTTATTATTATTAATGTCACCTCTCCTCCACTTTATTGAAGTTTCCATTCAACTTTCTGCTTCTGTGGGTATGAGTACTTAAGATCAATCATAGAAGTGGCAGGCTGGAGAACTGGTCTTCTCATGTCTGGCTCACTTCACTTAGCTAAGTCTTGTCCAGTTTAATCCACTTCAATGCAATGGTGGGATTTCCTACAGTTTGAACTCAGGACCTCCAGGAAAAATCTTCAGGCCTGTGTTTCTAAGAATTATGGAGGGAACTTAAATGTCAACATATAAAAGAATGGGAAAAGAAAAGTAGTATAAGTACTAAATAGAATGTTACTTATTTTTAAAAGAAAATACATAGTTGAATGAATAATACTTCTGTCTAAAAAATTGTCTTATGTACACTTTCTCTCTTACAGACACCAGGAGAGGGCGTCAGAGCCCATTACAGATGGCTATGAGCCACCATGTGATTGCTGGGATTTGAACTCAGACCTCTGGAAGAGAAGTCAGTGCTCTTACCCACTGACCATCTCTCAAGAATCTGACATGGGCCAAAGACCAAAAAAAAAAAAAAAAAAAAAAAAAAAAAAAAAATGGGCTGCTTCACAGGAATATGACATTGGCTAAGGACAAGAAAGGAGGCTTCAGGCAGAAATCTGACATTAGGCTAGAACAAAGAAGTAATTTCAGACAGGAATCTAAATCTTAGGCTAGAACAAGGAAGTAATCTCGGGCAGGAATCTAAATATTAGCTTAGAACAAGTAAGTAATTTCTGACAGTAATCTAAATTTTAGGCTAGAACAAGGAAGTAGGCTTCAGACATGAAAATGACCTTAGGCTAAAACAGGGAAGTAGGCTCAGATACTTTGGTAATCCTGATAATTCCTTAGAAACAACGAGATCACCGGAGTGTTCATGTAATTGGGTTTAATGCCTTGCTTGTTCTTTGACTATTTGTGTTTATTGTCTTGCTAGTTCCTTGACTATTTGCATCTATTGTATTGCTAGACCTCAGTCTAGAACTGACCTTAATATGTGCATGTAATTAAAATGCTATAAAGGCAAAAAGGAGGAGGGGGATGGGATAGGGGGTTCTAGGGAGGGGAAATGGGGAAATTGGGTGACACCTGTATTGTAAATAACTAAAGTATCCAAATAAAATTGAAAAAAAAAGTTTTCTCCAAGGGAAAAAATTGTCATTGAGGCATAAATTCTAACACATTTATTGAGTCCCAATAGTTTTCAATTAATTTACTTTTAGTAGTACAAGTGTGATGTGCCTGAGACTGATTCATGCTCTCAGATTCAACACTAACCACTACAAAGAAACACAAATGATTAAGAAAAAAATGTATGCAAAGAATTAAAGTGAAGTAGAGATGAAAATAGTGATTTTTTTACAGGAAGCACATCCTCAAAAAAAAAATTTCTGCAGCTGAACTCTATCTAAAAGGTATTACCCAGCTCACTCAAGCACATCATGTAGCCTCTACTCATTTGTTTTAACTGTTCCCTGACATTTAATGACAGGATATCAAAAATAAAATAACAGTTGTATAACATTCTGAATCTACCATAGTATAACACTAACTAAACTATGATGTGAAAATCTCAGGCATATAAAATATTTAATAAAGTATTATTATAAAGTTTGAATAGTGAAACCTAAGTAGGACAATCCTTCAACATTGCAATTCTGACTTCAGAAGTCTAGTAATTTTCTTCTAATTCTTTTTTTTCTATTCCTCTTTCATTTTCTTACAAAACATCAGTGTCTTATAAAGAAGAATCAATTTTTTCAACCAAGCTCTGAAAAATTTCATATCATATATTTCTTGATTTAGAGAAAAATCACCAAACCATGAATGTGGAGATATTAAAGGAATACCTTCACTGATGCTAAAGATTCCTGGTGTGCATCTTTCCATTAGAAAGCATATTTGGATGCAAAGTATAAGTTCTTTAAAAGGATCAAAAAATCTGAAGGGATTGAAAGTGTTTGTTATTGTATTAAACTTAAATTATATGAAGAAAAACATTTGAATTTTAGAAAAATAGTAGAAAACACTGTTTAGATTATTATTATTAGAATAAAAATATGGGCAATTATGAGTGTGCACACTCATTCATAATCACCAAAAGTATAAGAATTAATGAGACCTAATTCAGGATTCCCAGTCTAAATTAGTTTTTAAATAAGTGTGTGCCAACATGGCTCAATAATTAAGGTACTTGCCATGGAATCTAACAACTTGAGCCCCATACCTTAGACCAACTTGATAGAAGGAAAAAACTGACTCCCAGCATTATTCTCTGGACTCCACATGCGCACAAATATATATATGAGTATGCATTCACAAATCATATATATATATATATATATATATATATATATATATATTCACAAAAGTAAATATGTAACTAACGCACTGTAAACAAGCTGTCATACATCTCAATATTACATCCTTATTTTGCCCTTGATCCAAAATAGTGGTGTCATTATTGCTTTGTAATTTGGAGTTGCACATTTAAAACAGATTTATTGATTATTATCAAGTGTTCACTGTGGTTATTTCTGACAGATCCAATACATCATTAGCAAATCACTATTTCAATAATTGGTGCCAAAAAATCTTTACCTCCTAGCATCAGGTGTACGCCACTGTGGACTATCAGTGCTCTTTCTCTGTACATCTCAGTGTGAGAACCTTCTTTCTTACTCTATCAGAACATATTCAAATTAGTAAATCAAGACACTATGCAACCAACACATATGCATTTCCATAACAGCTCTTATGTCACTGAGTTACTGAGATATATTTAAGGTCGGTTTCCAAATTTTAGAGACAGAAATTGCTGTGTAACCCAAAACAGGGCTCCTGTAGACTTCCTCTGTGAAAGACAGTAAAAGATATGTTTTCTAAACAATATTGCGATTATCTCAAACAACCAAACTACTGCAACTTTACTCTCAGTTTTTGATTTTATTTATTTATTTATTTATTTATTTATTTATTTATTTTGTTTTTTTTTTTTTCTTCAAAACGCATCAATAGCCATTTAGGAAGAGATGGAAATATGCAAATGTTCATCTGAGGCAACAGGATACTTTCAAATCACTCATCTACCCTATTTTACTAGCAACTTTAAAATGCCCTGTGTCCTAAGAATTTAATTCTCATTTTATCTCCTGCTGGCCAACATGGTCTTAAAAGTAAACTCTGAGCCCCACTCATTGTTTTGTTTTTCATCCTGAATGTTCTGGTAAAAAGATATTAATAATAGAGATCAGTATATTAAAATCTGTATGTAAGCAAATTCCAACAACAAAAAAGCCTAATAACATGGTCACATCTCATTTAGCAATAGGCTTAAGGTTAAACAGACACACCCTTAGGTGATTTTGATATCCAAAAATACACAAAGTGCATTTATGCAGAGCTAGAAAGTATAATCCACTGTACACTGAGACTCCTAAGCTACAAACTACTACAGCATATTAGTGCACGGAACTCTATAGATCTTGCAACGTAATAGTAGGTATCCAAGTCAGCTTAGAAAATATGCAACAAGACATTAATTAGGTAAAAACATAATTTCTTCTCCCTTCTATCCTCATATGTGGTCTATATAGTAGTGGTCTCCTGATCGAAGTATAATTAAAAGTCTTTTCATGTTTTTTAATTTGTCAGTTTATTCTTGATTTCTTTTTGCTTTGATCTGATTTTATTTATTTATTTATTTATTTATTTGCTAGTTTGCTTATTTATTTTCCTTTTGCACATCAAATAAATTGCGTTGGATAGTTATCATTTACCATTTCCTGGGTTATAAACTGGCTTTTATTAAATTTCTAGTTGGAGAATTCCTGCAGTTTGCAATATTAATCACCTTACCTTCAAGTATTCAGGTAAGACATTCACTTTCCCAGACAAATTAAACATTGTTTTGTCTCATCAGCTCATAATTGACCAAGAGAGAGGAGGTGAAATAGATGATCAATGGCAGCATTCTTTTTTTTTTTTATTAGATATTTTATTTACACTTCAGATGGCATCCCCTTTCCCCATTTCCCCCCACCCCCCCTAGGAAACCCCTATCCCAAGCCCCCTTTTCCTTTTTGCATTTATACATTTTTTTAAAAAATAATGTTAATCATAGGCTTTATAAGTTTGGAATTGTTCAATCAGAGGTGTAACCCACTGACCAACCTAGATATAACAACTATCTTTGACTGGTGGAGATACTTGAACCTCTGCCTCCCTGTCTCCCCCCTCTTTCTCTCTTTCTTCACCTAGCTTCTCCTCTCTTTCTTCTTTTCCTCTTCTTACTCCTTTTCTTCCTCTCAGTACTCCTTCTACCTTAGCTCCTCCTACACATCACCTTTCCTGTTCAAATGAAACTTTTCTCTCAAAATACAATTAGAACATAATTATGCCAATTTGTACCAGTGAGGTACAGGATAGTCCTAATACCCAGTCCATCCTTTTGTTGACTAACCAGCTCCTCTGTCATCTATTCTAACTAAAACATGTAGTTCTGAACCTGGCTTTAGGATGAATGTCAGCTGACGACCATCCACTCAAGTCTTTTCTCTTAAGGTCAATAGCTATATGTTTTCAACCCCATCAGAAATCCAGAATGACTGAGTTAACTATAATTGTGGGAAGCACAAATCATAGTTTCTAAAACTTAGCCAATTTATAGAGACCTCTGAACACCTGGACACTCGCTCTACTTCAAAATGTTGAAGCATCTGTTCTTCTGCCTTCTGGCCCAGGATCATCTGACAGACCTTAGTGCTGCAGAATTATTAAGGGCTGATTACTCTGTCTAGGCAGATATAATCAGTCGACTATTCTGCAAGTGTGTCCATGTCTGGACAGTAATTTGTCTGTAGAAGGAAAGTGGCAATTCTTGCCTAGTGGCTGTCTCACCACAACTGGAGTAACTCCAAGGATGCTCAATTTCTTCTTAGAATTCAATATAGGAAGCTGTCCGGAGCAGACAGGTCTCTAATGAAAATGAACATTAATACTGAAATGTTTGTCATGTCAATTCTAAGGATTTCTGATGTTTTGAAAACCAGCTATCCATGTAAGGTAATCTGGACTGTTGCCTGTTAACTCCACTCAGCTATTTCTAAATAAAACATAGAGAACACCCTTATAATAAACTCCAAGCCATGAATTTGCTATAGTCCCTTAACTCACAGGCTGACCATCTCAAATCAGTTAAAAAAGTCAAAGGAGGACTGGGTCTAAGCTTTGTATTCCTAAATGTGTTATACTGGTACAATGCCTATGGGAGTAACAATATTCATCTCACTCTTATATCACTAAGAAGCTCATGCCAATGAAAATCTTAAAGTTTGTAAACAAAGTAAATTGGTGCCATTTAAGAATTTATATCTTCATCTTGATATTAATTATACAGATTTCTACTAATAGGTTATGGCTATGCAATAAACCCTAGCTAATCCTCTCTATTCCGACAAAATCCCTACTTTTCCCTAGAGAGACAGCCCAACATTTACCACCTTAGTCCCCAACCCCAGGGAATAGGGGCGCTGACTCATCATTAGCTTCTTCAAGCTGATTATGGGCGTTGAGATATTAGAAGAGAAGTGGGGGGAGGGGAGAGCAAGTTGACAATCCTCTGGTCAGAATGGCTAAGATCAAAAACTCAGGTGATAGTAGATGCTGGCGAGGATGTGAAGAAAGAGGAACACTCCTGCATTGTTGGTGGGGTTGCAAGCTGGTACAACCACTTTGGAAGTCAGTCTGGCGGTTCCTCAGAAAATTGGATATAGCACTACCTGAGGACCCATCTATACCACTCCTGGGCATATACCCAGAAAATGCCCCAACAAATAACAAAGACATATGCTCCACTATGTTCATAGCAGCCTTATTTATAATAGCCAGAAGCTGGAAAGAACCCAGATGCCCTTCAACAGAGGAATGGATACAAAAAATGTGGTACATTTACACAATGGAATATTACTCAGCTATTAAAAATAATGAATTTGGGAAATTCTTAGGTAAATGGATGGAACTAGAAAATATCATCCTGAGTGAGGTAACCCAATCACAAAAGAACACACATAGTATTTACTCACTGAGAAGCGGAGATTAGCCCAAAAATCTGAAACAACAAAGATTCAACTACCAGATGACATGAAGCTCATGAAGAAGAAAGAACAAGTAAGGATGCCTAGGTCTTTCTTAGAAGGAGTAACTAAATACCCAAGGGAGCAAATATGGAGACAAAGTGTGGGACAGAAGCTGAAGGGCAGGTTGTAGGGAGACCATTCCATCTGGGTATTCATTCCATGGGCAGTCACCAAAAATTGACGCTGATAGGGATGCCAGGATGGGAAAGCTGACAGCAGCCAGATAAGGCTATCTCCTTAGAGGTCCCCCAGAGTCGGACATACCCAGAGACAGATACCCACAGCTATCCATTAATCTGATCAAAGGTTCCCAATGGAGGAGTTAGAGAGTAAATAGAAGGAACCTTAAGGGCTGGTGGCCCCGTGAGGAGAGCAACAATACCAACCAGCCAGAGCTCCCCAGGGTCTAAACCACCAGCCTAGGAGCACATATGGAGAGACACATGACTCCAGCTGTATATGTAGGGGAGGATGGCCTTGTTGGGCATAGGTGGGAGACAAGATCATTGGTACCCTGAAGGCTGAGCACAGAGGGGGGGAAATCTGAGGGGGGGAGGGGGGCTGGGAGTAGGTGGGTAAATACCTTCACAGAGGCTGGAGGAGGGGGGAAAGGATAAGGGGTTCCTGGGTGGTGGGGGAAATATGGTAAGGGGATAAAATTTGAAATGTAAATATTATATCCAATAAAAGAGGGGAAAAAATAGAAAAGTGGTTAGAACCAACATTCTTAATAAAATGTCAGCCCTCTTTAAAAAAAAAAAAAACTATCTTGATACTAAAAGATGCTTTGAGAATTGTATATTGCAGAATGATCAGCCTTGGTGTATCTACTCAACAAGCAAGCTGGGCAGACCTGCTCAAACCTCTGAGGTCCGGGAATTCCATCTGGAGGCAATGGCAGCATTCTTGATCCAACTCCACGTTGCTCTACTATATGTTCTATTTTGCAAGCCAGAAAAAAAAAGAGTGGGTAAAAGTTTCTGTTATTTAATGAGTAAAATTGTCTTAATTTGCCAATGCTAATTATAAGCCTTCCTCGGTAGTGGAATAATATCTTTCATGCTAAATGAGTAACTTGGAGGAATTCCTCTAGAACAATCTCCCTCAGGGAAACTCTCTTGGCACCAATCCTTGGTACAGGCAATATAAATTTCATATAGTTTCTGGATTTCCCTGTAGCTACTGTTAGACAGTATGATAGATCATCATATGTGTAACTTTTCCAGATGGCCGTGTTGTTATACAAATCATGTACCCTCTTTCTGACAGTCAGTATAAAGAACTTAGTCATTTATTACCGTCTGCTTGCTATCTTCAATCAAAAGAATCAATCGAGCCTTCTCTAGTCCCACCAACTACAGTCATGTTCTAACTAGCACATTGTTCCTAATCATGTTACAATTTACTACAGTGAATAATCCTGACAGGAAAGGATTAGATAATCCCCAAATCTGTTGTTGTTCTTAAATTTTTCAGTGTGTGTAGAGAGTAATAAAACACAAAAGAGACTAGATAAAATGTTATAATAATGGGCACATCAATGTAGATATTATATTGTAATAAATGGAAATTTTGAACACTTTGTGAATTCTTTATGATAAAGGAATGGCCAATATTCCCAGTGTATCTGATTTGCATAATTCAAAGCGTAACCACAGATAGCTGGTATAAATATCTGACCAGGCAATATCATCATTATATATAATCAATTAAGGCAATTAGCTCAATTTTCAATCAAGTATTTTCACATTATAATTATTTAGAATGTTGATAAAGTAATATCTATTTCAAATATAACAGGGTCATGTAAGTAATAATTTAACAATCCAAGATGCACTATATAGAAAAGACAATGTCTAGGAACAAAAGGGAAAAATGTTTCTTAAGAATAAATGAAATGTCTTGATATGTAGCTCAGAGTCAAAGTATGGAATACTGTGCCAAACCCTGGGTTTGCTACCTAGGACACTGACATATAAAGCCAAATTAAGTTAATCTCTTTAAAAATAAACAATTAAGAAATATACTAATAGAATAAATAATATCAAACTTTGATGTGATGGACATCCAAGTTTCAAATGTCTACTAAAGAAGATGAGCAAAGAAATAGTTAAAGTGGAAAGCAGAAGACTAGCTCTCAGTAATCTGGGGAGTGTATGAACTATGCAGTATCATCTTCAGATTCTTCAATTTCCCGCTGTGCAAAATAAGAGAGTGGATTCCGCTAACTTTATAGGTTGTTTTTAGCTCTGTCAATCTGTGTGGAGAAAAGGCTTTTTACATGATGGAAAGATCAATGGAAAGGAGCATATTCCTTGTAAAATCAAGACTAATTAGAAGTGATTCAATACTACAAAAGATGTGTAGCTCATTAATGATCCCAAGACTGGAAACCATGCTGTCTATTATCTATTTTCTTTTTCATCTTTGTGAAAAGTGTTTAATTATCTTCTTGGGTACTCATATGAAGATGATTTATATTAAGATGCTGGTGTCACAGTTAATGGGCCTAATGAAGTATAACCAGACTCCAGATTTTCTTTTCATGTGCATAATTGATTTCATGAATTGTTTAAGCATATAAATGACAAATGTATAAAAATTATTTTTCATCACATTTTTTTTTCATATATGCAACATCTACATTTTAGAAAGACTTCATGGAGATTTTCAACTCCCAAATTCCTTAAATTCTATTATCTCATTGCTTACATATAACTTTTCATACTTTCCCAAGGCAATGGACAAAATGTTATGTTTTTAGAAGAATTACATAAGGTGCTTCACATTTTTCATAATTAACATATTCTAAGAAGAACATATCTTTATGTGTAACTCACAATTGGAAAGTGTTAAAGAAAATAGATTTGCTTCCACTTGTAGCCAATAGTGAGTAAATTAGGGCAGAATCTGCCCTACAATGTTAAGCATGATGAAATTAAAAAGTGAATCTCCTTCAAATAAAATGTTTGGCAACCTTTAGTTAATAATTAACATTCATTTTAAGGAAGATTAATTTACCTGGCACCAATCATGCAATTATAGGTCTCTGTGAGTATTATTCTTCAGTATTCTACACAAGTAGAGCTTAATCTAAATGCTAACAAACTTCTGGATCCAGTGAATGTAATTCCCATATGAAGAGAGCAACCTGTAATTACCAAGTGCATAGTATTTAAAAGGTGCATTTTCTGGGACTAAAGAAAGAGGGCACAGTGCAAATGGCAGAATTATTATTTTAGCCCCTGAACCCTGTTTTACCTCATTATTATGGAATTTTTTTGATTATTCAAAATAAAATTTCTGTATTGATTGAACAGAGTAATGCATTGACTGAATATTCAACCATTTAATACAGGAGTAAACACTCAAAAGTATTTTTCTCTTTCCCAAATACACCATAATTCTTCTGTTTTGGCTCTTCTGTCACTTTTGAAGACTGTATTTATTTATCTCTTCAGCTGTTTAATTCTGCTTTCCCTTTAAGATATATAACAAGAGTCGGTAAGGAAATGTCCAAAAGACTAATTCTATTATTTATAAAATTCAAGTTTCTAAAAAAAAAAAAAAGCTGTTTTTAAACAAACCATACTCCATATCCACTTATGTACTGCTCAGAACTATTTCATTTTACTATGATGTTATTATCATCATTTTTATGAAACCTTACTAACTCTTTTCCTAGATAATACCACACCTTCATAGTACTGCTCTAATCAAAAAAAATTTGTTGAATTTTTTTTTTTCTTGTATAAGCTGTATGGTGGCATGAGTACTAAAAATGGAAATAGCAATTTGGGTTTTTATATTCACTTTGGTTATCATAAGCTGATATTCTAAACTTTGGACCTTAAAAATGTTATTTAATAAAATGTTTTAAAATTAAATTACAGATTAGAAATCATTCTGACTAGAATACAAATAAGTTTTTATAACTCTAAGAAAATATGTTCAATTCCTTTAGAGTCTCTTCAAGACTAAAAATGGAAATAGAAGCAATAAGCAAAACATAAACTGGGACAGTCCTGCAGATGGAAAACATATGAACAAGAAGAGGAACTACAGTCACAAGCGTCACCAACAGAATCCAAGAGATGGAAGAGAGAATGTTAGGCATAAAAGACACAATAGAAGAAATTTATATGAGAGTCAAAGAAAATGCAAAAATCAAAAAAGCTCATGATACAAAACATCCAGCAATGTAATGTGGAACAGTCAGAGTGTGGACAGGGGTTGGGAGGGGATAAGATCTGGAGTGTAAATAAATAAGTAAATAAATAATAAAAAGAAAAAAGAAAAGACCAAACCTAAGAAAAATAGGAAGAGAAGAAAACGAATACTCCCAGCTCAAAAGCACAGAAAACATCTTGAACAAATTCATAGAACAAAATTTTTCTAACTAAAGAAAGAAATGCCTATGAACACACAAGAAGATTACAAAAGACCAAATACATAAGACCTGAAAGGAAAATCCTCCTACCACACAGTAATCAAATGTTAAAAGTACAGAAGAAACAAAGAATATTAAGACATGGTTGTACAAGTTTGTACTTCCATAAGCAATTGAGGAGTGTTCCTTGCCAGCATGTGCTATGACTTGAGATTTGGATCTTAGCCATTCTGACTGGTGTAAGATGGAATCTCAGAGTCATTTTGATTTGCATTTCCCTAATAACTGGTGACTTTGAACATTTTTAAGTACTTCTCAGCCATTTGAGATTCCTCTGTTGAGAATTCCCTGTTTAGCTTTGCATCCTTGATTTTAAATGCTATAAAGGAAAAGGACATGTGCCATATAAAGGCAGACTTATAAGAATTATACCCAACTTTTCAAAAAAGACTAAAAGATAGAAGGGCCTGGACAGATATCTTTTAGACCCGAAGAGACCACAGATTTTAGCCCAGTCTACTATACCCTACAAAACTTTCAATCACCATGATAGAGAAAGCAAGATATTCCATGACAATACCAAATTTAAATATCTTTCCACTAAACCAGCACTATTGAGGATGCTAGAAGAAAAACTCCAAACAATGTTAACTTCACTCAAGAAAACACACGAAAGTCATTTCATGCCATTAAAACCAAAACTGTGAAACACACACACCACCACCACCACCACCACCACATTCATCAAAATTCAATTGAAAGATGGGGAAGAACACTTCATACTCATTATCCCATAAAGACATTTGCTCAAATATGTTCATAGCAGTTTTATTCATAGTAGCCAGAAACTGGTAACAATTTTCATACCCCATTATGGTGGATAATGCTTTTTATGGTTTTGTTATTGAAGTCTGACAAGCCCCTTTACCTGCTGTCTGCAGCCTGGAGAATTAGGAACACTGGTGAGACAGTTCAGAGTCTAATGCCACTAGAAGAGTGTTGGATATGGACAGACATGGTTTATGCAACAGTCTGCATGAAACATGAGCCACAGTAAACAAGGTCAGAAAATAAGTGTTCCAAGATTAATAGAGAAAAATAATTGTCCTTCTTCAATATTTTCCCTCTTAAATCCAGGGCATACACTTTTTTAGTTTCACTAGCTCTAGTAACATAGCTCCCATGTCTTTAAATTGTACCACTCTTTTACATCTTACCCTATTTCTGATCTGAATTCTGCATTGCTTTAGTAGAATCATTGTAATGGTGCCAAGCCAACTTCAAAATCCAGAAGGCCTCCATTTCAGTTGCTTTAGTTACAACTACAATACACTTTTTACTATCTGATAATAGGTACAGCTTTAACAGGTTAGGGTTGGGAGAGTCCTGGACAATATTGTAAATTTAAAAAAAAAAAAAAAAAAAAAAAAAAAAAGCAAAAAAAAAAAAAAAACCTGCAAAAACTAAAACAAACCCACAAATAAACAAACAAAAACAAAACACAAACACACACACACACACACACAAATGCGCGCGTGCACACAAGACTGAAATGTAGTTACCTAGTTACCTATAGAATTTGTTTCATTTTTCCATATGCAGATAATTTACTGGGTGAGAGGCAGAGCCAAATATAAATAAATTCAAATTGAACTGAGGATGATTTTCTCTTTTCATTATTTACAACTGATGCAGAGTCTGTGTTTTAATACTCTGAATGTTTTCACACTTCAATTGACTAAACAAAGCAGGATTTAAAGTGGTAATTTCACAGTCAGACTGCATTCAAAGTCCGGTGCTTTTGATATTTAAGAGGTCACGAATAATGTCACTTTTTAATGATGTTTGAGTGTTTTTTGGATTTATAAACTCATCTGCTGTGATGTTATTATCCAAAGCAATAAAAGGTTTATTCTCCTGAAAGGCAGCATCTAAGGCAGGAGTCTCTAAACATTGATTTTTGGTCTGAGGCCCCATGGAGATTTCACTTGTCTGGGATGGATGAGGAAGATATGTGAAAATGTAACAGTTCCTCATAAAACTAATACATTCAGGTTTATGAGGCTTCTGTGCTCTTAGTTCTTTCCCAAACAATATCAAAAAGGAAAATAAAAACATCTAATCCCTTGATAAATAAGAACATTTACTAAAATTTACTGATTGTATTCATCAAATGGATACATTACACGGAATGTAAATTATACTTCAATGCATTTATTTTAAAAAGTAAGTAGATTTCAGAACTAATGCTAGGAGGCATTTGCTGATGAGATATAGTTTCCTAAAATGAGTATGCTGACACAAAATTAACAAGGAAAGATGTACACATGATGCTTGCTCAGTGATTGACCTATTTAAAAGTTATGTTTAAATGAATACTTGTAAAAAGCTAAATATTAAATGCCACATTTTTTTTTAAGTAAATGTCGAGAATGGATGGTGTGACAAGATGGCTCAATAAGTCAAGGCTTGCTGCCAACCTTGATGGTTCGAGTTCAGCATCCCAAAAGCCACATTATAGAAGAGACTCAATTCTCTGCAACTTTGCCTCTGACCTCCACACCAATGCAGAGGCATGAGTGCATGTCAATAAATAATTAATCAAATAAATAAATTGGCTACATGTTCATGGGAGATTTCATTAAGTAAGTAAAAGCAAGTGAAAATAAAGAAAATATGTATCACTTCTATTGGTATGACAGATGTCAAAGCAACTTACTTAGGGAAGGGTTTAGTTTAGCTCATGATTTGAACAGGCAAACCATTTTGATGGCCGGGGCGTGGCACCAGAATAAAGAGGCAGCTGGTCACTTGGTATCCATAGTGAAGGGGCAGGCAACAGTGATTGATGGTTCTCAGCTCACTTCCTATTTTATTAGGTAACACTGACATTTATGACCCATTGGTAACCTCAGTATAAAAGCTTTCTCACTGATAGGAACAAAAATTAGTCTCCTATGTGATTCCAAGTCTTGTTAATTTGACAATCATTATTAGTCATTACACATTGGCAGCTTAGTGTTAGAATATTATCCATGATTCCAATATACAAGGCATGACAAGAATTCCTTCCTAGTCTTTCATTTCTCAGCAGTTAGAAGAATGTCATTCAAGCAAGACAGTGTGAGGCACTTGTAGTATCTACATAGACACAAAACTATGCTAAATTAATCACATGAAATCACAATAATATGTAAAGACTATGTTTTAACCTCAGTCCTAATAGGGCTTTATTTTGAATCTTTACTGTAGAGTGCAAAATATCAGCCCTGCCCCCCCAGCTTCTACTCTTTAGACAACAATCAGAAGTATGTACCACCAAGGGTAATTTTTATAAAAAAAAATTAAAAGCTGGTGTGTGCGGGACAATCTTTGATGTAATTTACAACACTTTCAGAAAGGTGCTTATTACTTGGGAAATGAGACTAATAGGGTGGAAGAGAAGGTTAAGTTGTATTTATAATTGATAGCAAAAATAAATAACCAAAAGGAATAAATTGTAAATCTTTTTAACGTGGATGGAAGGAGAATCAATCATGAAAAAAAAAAACCTCTTACTATAACCATTGCAAGTTCTAAATATGTTCATATTAACTTTCATTCCTTTATTGGCATGAATTAGTCTTTAGCAACAATCATTAGCAATACATTTTCAATAAAGTGTATAACTATATACTTAGGATGCTTATTGTTGTAAAATTATTGTCATTATCATGATACAAATAAATGATTATTTTCAATTGCTTGGGTTTTCTAGGGAGGGGAAATGGGGAAAGGGGATGGCATCTGAAATGTAAATAAAATATCCAATAAAAAATAAAATAAAAAAATAAATAAAAGAAGTTGAAACAGTAAAAAAAAAAAAAAGCTCCACCCAACTATTAAAAATCATGATTGAGCTCTATTCCAATCATTATTAATATAGTTTAACATTGCAGATAGTTAAAAGTCAGTGTTAAAGCATATCTGCTTCAAACAAAATTTACCCATATGTTAAAATACTGATCAAAGCAGTCCTATGGAAAATTATTTACACATATAAATATTGACCAAGTTATATATTTTAGCAAGACATCAGTAAATCACATATTACTCTCTTTTATTTTGCAAGTTGAAAGGCTCTGTTTTATAGATGTGGATGCTGAGATTTAGAAAGTGCAAGTGATTCCCTTCGCCAAGGTTGCCCCATCAGCTGTTAGAATAACTATGTAGAGCTCTTATCTTCATTCCCCTGTGCCCTTTTCTCTTTGTTGAAGTATCTTCTGCATTATCTTTTTATTTCATAAGAGTAGATTTTTTTTTAACACAACATAATGACTTACTTAGTATCTACGGGCTTAATATGCATTTAAGAATGCATTAAGCACATTAGTGTCATTATTAGGAGGAAAGCTTTTAATTGCAGCTCAAATTTTCATTTGTACCCTTTGTAATATAATCCCAGTTCTTAATGGGTCAAATCACTGGCTCGGTCAGCAACTTGTAACTGGTGAAAGTTCCAGGAGTGTCTCTAAGACAGCCTGAAGGTCAAAAGACTAGATCATCTCTACATCAGTCAATTCTCAGCAACTCAAGGATGTCAATCACTGGGAAGGATCAGCTAACCTATCTTGGCACAGAACTCTGACTGATTTAATGTTCAGAGCATCTGTTGTCAACAAAAGAAAATTGAGGGAGAAGAGATTCAATTTGTTAACTTCCATTCTCAGGCAGTCAAGGCACACACGAGAATAAATATACTGTTTATTTTCTGGACTGGTGGCATTTTCCTGTTTGCTTTTATCTCGTATTTCATTTAGCTCAACAAATCTAACTTTTTACTTTATCGCTTGCTTCCTTTGAGACTGAGAACTCTGGGGTTCTGCAAAGAGCTACTTGGATGAGGCTTACAAAGCACAGAAAACCTGGCAGTGTGGTAACAAGGTGACATGAAAAATTGTTTTAACACATAACAGTTTGGAAAACAACTTTATTAAGTTTTACCTTTAAGAAACCTGTGTGTATTTCCATTGCTGGTATAAGAGCCCAATTTGTTTTTATTTCTGCCTTCACAATAGGTGGTGGCAAAGATTGAATTTGGAGCACAATTATCTTGGTTTTATATTGTATATGGAGATGATTTACTATCTGAACAGGAGCGTTTTAATAAAACAAAAACTATAACATAAATTATATACTAATTAATATAAAGTCAATTAGAATTATATTGTAGACACCACTGTTTAAAACGCAATAAAATTATCTTCTCACAACAACCAAATACTAGGCAAGCAGAAAAGGATCCAGAATTCTATCTCTTGTTATACCACTTGAGATCTCTAGCTTAGAGTTAAGTTAAGAAGAAAGAAGAAATGCTGATGATGTAGCAGAGGGCATATATGTGCTGACAGATGGTGAGTTACAAACCAAGATTTCTGTGAAATTACTATTTTCTGAAAATGCAGAGCACGACATGTAGACTAGAAGAGGAATTGAAGTGACTGAGAAACCATAGTAAGTAAAACTTTTGAAATCTGATTCACGTATAAATAGGTTGGTATGTTAAAGAGATAAATATGTGTGTTTTTACATGTTATAACACTTGAGACTTACTTGGAATGATATCACAGCCAAGTTTCAAGTATAAGGGATATAGTATTTGTAAACTTCTAACTTGATAAATAAGTGAACACGTGTTCACTTATTTATACATGTATTATGGTTCAATATTCATAGGGTACACATATAGTTATTTTACTTGTTTTTATATAGCTTTTTATGTTTACATAGAGAGTTGAGAGCAAATGTCTATTAATCTCAGATTAGACCCATACTAGAGATCAACATAAAAATTTCATGTTTAACTAACTTAACTAATGACTGTGTTTATTAAGATTATAAGAGTGATCATGTGCAGGAGTACATAGGTTGTATTCATACAATACAGTTATTATGTCCTCTCCTCCTACTCCTTTGAACCCCTACCCTAGGTCCACAATATTTTTGTATCTCATTTAATAATAACAACAGTTATCCAAGGAATAATAATAAAAGATAAAAACAGACACATAAAATCACTTTAGGACAAAACAACCAAACAAAAAATAGAGCAAAAGAAAAAGCACAGGAAATGCATATAAACACAGTAACACACAGGTTTGTACATACAGGAATCCCATAAAACCTCAAACAGGAAATTATAGTATATATGCAAAGGGAATCTAAGTTTTTCTTTTACTTCTTTTTATTTATTTTATACAGATGAGTACACCACCATTGCTCTCTTCAGACACACAGAAGAGGGCCTCAGACCCCATTATTGGTGGTTGTGAGCCACCATGTGGTTGCTGGGAATTGAACTCAGGACTGAAGAACTGCTCCCAGCTTGTCTTTTTCCCCTTCCCAGGGATAACCATGCATCTCCACTTGAGGTTACTCCCTCCATGTTACTTAGCTTAATCTGGGTTATAGGTTGTAGCTAAATGTCCTTTACTTAATATTCAATGTCCACTTACAAGTGAGTATATACCGTGTTTATTCTTCTGGGTCATGGTAATCTCACTTAGGATGATTTTTCTCTTTCTTTTCTTTTTTTTTTCTGTTTTTGACTGTTAAGCAAAGTTTTTTAAATGCTTTATTGATTCAAAGTACCAAATTTATAAAGATTAACATGTCAACCTATTCAAAATTAATAATTAACAATGACATGATAGACATGTGTATTCAGTTCACATACTACCCTCATACTGTATGCTAAAAGCACAGGATTCAACATGATTACAAATAGGTACTGTCTAAAATCTGCAAATGCATACATTTTACAACACCCTGTTTTCATTCTTTATTCCAAAATTTCATTCATTTCATGAACAACTGTTTAAAGTTTTATAAAGACATTGTGACATATTTCATGGGTAACTGACTTAAAGTGTTTGGGTCTTTAATAGTGAATTTACTATTGATCAATGTCTAAAATACCAAAGCAAAACAAAGTCCTCTTGAAAACAGTACATTTAATGGTCATCTGGAAAAGGGAAAGTAGTGGACACTTCATGCTGTGGAAGATTTAAAAACAAGACTTCAAGCACTGACTATGGGAACAACCTCATATTCTGAAGTTCCAAACCCAATTTACATATATACCTACTTAAAAACATGTCCACAAGTAAAAACCTGTTCATTTGTTTCCAAAGTGCAGTGTATGAGTACAGCAAATTCAAAGACACAGTGGTCCTCTCTGCTGTAGAATGCCATCTCCATTCAGTTGTGCTGCACAGCACAACAGACTGTTATGAAGCCCTAACACCTGCCAGTAGTGGCAACTTAGCAAGCATGAGACCTGGAAAGTCTGCTCATTGTCCAGTAAGTGCATCATTTATGACGAGTAAGGTACATCATTTATGACCTGGTGTCAGTAATCCCAATACAGATTACTGCTCTGCAATGAATCCTGTATGGTTTGCGCGTTCTTCAGTTATTGAAGGTTTTTCCTGCTTTTTTTCTCCAGGTCTCTGTTTGGCCAGATCCTTCTTACTTGTGGTCCTTGTGACTCCAGATGAACGACCAATGCTGTTTCCTTCTTCGTCAAGAGTCTTTTTGTTACCTTTAAATCCTTCTTCTGCTTATCTGTTTTGTTTCTCCAGCTGGGCTTGGTATTTTCCAACATTAGTTATCTGGTTGGCCTTTGCTCCCATTCTTCCCACTAATGCCTCCAATTCACACTCCAGGTTGCCTTTTGGTTTCACACTTGGTGATTCCTGTATGAGTTTAGTAAGCTGCTGATGATCAAAGCTCATTTGCCTAAATTCACCCTGTAAAGTCTGTAAGACACCCGAAAGTTCTTCATTAACACTGCTGGAAGGA
This sequence comes from Arvicanthis niloticus, assembly GCF_011762505.2. Classification (NCBI taxonomy): domain Eukaryota; kingdom Metazoa; phylum Chordata; class Mammalia; order Rodentia; family Muridae; genus Arvicanthis; species Arvicanthis niloticus. Next base: position 73,259,752 of record NC_047659.1, read on the forward strand.
GGAGTTGCTGACTTCTTACTCTTACTGCCTCGTGAACAAGCTTGCTTTGCCAAGGGAACACTGCTAACAACTCCATCATTGCACAGGGCTTTACTGCGGTGTTTCATCAGATGCAAGACATGCTGAACAGTGGCTACCATGGCATGGCTGTGACTAGTGGACGTTCCAGCAACAAAAGGCATACCACCTAAGCACAATCTGTAATGTGGCTATGCACAAAACAGTTCCTAGAACCGTCCTTTTCTGGTGGTTTTGGCTTATTTATTTATTTATTTATTTATTTATATTTTTTAGTGCTGGTTGGAACCCATGAAGTAGTCTTATCTTCAAGCATAAGTCTATTTGCTTCTAGACCGCTCTGTAACTGCTGCCCGAGCCTGCATACGCTTCCTTTCCTGCTCTTCTTCATGGAGTTTGGACTCTAACTCTTGCATTTATTTTTCTACAAGGGCCTGCATTGCGCTGAGTGTGTTGTATTCCTGTTCAAGAAGATCCAGTTTTTCCAGCTGGCTCTGAACATGGGTTTGATCATGCTGTCATTCTCTTTCTAGCGAAACCTGCTTTTCTAAGACACGTTCTCTCCATTTCTGCATGCTTTATCATATTTTGCATGTATTCCAATTGTTTTTCTAAAAGATTACATTTATTTTCTGCAGCTACCAACTGGGATTCCAGTTCTTGATTGTGCTTTGGTTATTCATTCTTTGAATTCTCTCTCTCTCTCTCTGTCTCTCTTGTATCTGCTCATTCAATACTTTCTTATATTCAATTATTTCCCTAGACAAGGTTTTTACACTTTCTTCTCCCTGAATTCTTTCCAGTTCGAGGAGCCAAAGCTTATCTTGAAGACTCTTAAGAGCAGAAAACATAGCGCTGCTGTTGCTTTTCGGGTAGGCAAATGTGGGCTTATTTGGGGAGCCTCTCAGATCACTGTTAAGGAAAGGATTATTTCGTGGATACAATTCATATGGAGATGAAAAATGGTGAACCATATTTCCATTAGACCTTGATGGTTCAGCTAGGATGCTCGAAGACTGAGAATCAGAAGCCGCCAAGACCGAGGCTGCCGCCATCTTCCCACCTGAGCAATGTGGGCCACTGTTCTTGAGCTCCTCCTTGGGATTCAACCAGGATGATTTTCTAGTTCCATCTATTTCACCTGCAAATTTCATGTCAACATTTTAAACAGCTGAGTAACACTCTACTGTGTAAATGTATCATTTTTTTTTTTTTATCCATTCTTTAGTTCAGGGACAGCTAGGTTGTTTCCAGTTTCTGGATATTATGAAGAAAGCTGAAATGAACATTTGAGCAGGTGTCCTTGTGTTATGATGAAGTGGTCTTTGGATATAGGCACAAGAATCATAAAGCTGGATTTTGAGGTAAATTTATTCCAAATTTTCTGAGGAACTACCATAATGATTTCCAGAGTGGCTTAACAAGTTTGCTTTCTCAGCAGCAATGGAGTGTTCCCTTGATCTGCATCTTCACTAGCATGAAATGTCAATTGTGTTACTGATGCAAGCCATACTGACAGGTGTAAAATAAAATCTCAAAAGTAGTTCTGATCTCCATTTCCCTGATGGCTAAGGATGTTGAATATTTTTAAAGTGTTTCTGTGCCATTTGAGTGTCAATGAAATAATTCCTAATGATAGTCTTCTATACTCCTAGGCCAGTAATTAGCCAAATTAATTGTCAATAGAGATATGTCATGCAACAACTGATGGGAGAAGATGCATTGACCCACAGACAAAGACTAGGCAGAGAGATCAAAACTCTGTAGAGGAGGGGGTGGAAGGATTGTAGAAGCTAGAGAGGATGAGAACACCAGGAGAACACACAGCACAGAACCAAGTAAGCAGGACTTATAGGAGCTCCCAGAAACTGAAGCAACAAACATGGACCCTATACAGGTCTGAGCAATCTCCTCTATAATACTGTGTGGTTGTGTAGCTTGGTATTTTTGTGGGATTCCCAACAGTAGGAGTTGGGTGTGTCTGTGACTTTTTTTCCTCTACCTGGGATCCTTTACTTCCTCCTGGGTGACCACATCCAGTCCTGATATGAGGGTTTGTGCCAAGTTTTGTTTTATCTTCTTAAGCCATGTGTGGTTGATATCCCTGAGAGGCTTGCTCTTTTGGCAGGGAGGGAGGAAAGAGAGAAGTTGTTCAGGGAGAGAAGGGAGGTAGAGGAAGGGACTACTAGTAGGAGTGGAGAGAGGGGAAACTGAGGTAAGGATGTAATATAACAGAAGTATAAAAGTTAAAAGAAAGAAAAGAGTTAATTCAATGATTCTCCTTCTTAATTCAAGTAAAACCAATATCTAAACATTCAGTTTGAAGACTAATGAGAGTAATTGATGGATTTACTGAATGTGCAGAGTAAAGAGTAAAGTATAATGGGTAAGGGCACTCACCACTAACCCTGACAACCTGAATTCGTCCTCTGGGTCTTACATTGTAGAAGGACAGAACCAATTCTCACCACTGTTCTAAATGTCCACATGTTCTCTTCTTTAAAAATATACGTAATAAGCGTTTGAAAAAGAAAAAAATGAGACAGAGAATTTTGTTTCAGTTTTTACAATTTTTATTGGATATTTTATTTATTTACATTTCAGACGACACCCCCTTTCCCTATTTCCCCTCCCTAGAAACCCCCTATCCCATCCTCCCTCCTTTTTTTTTTTTTGATTTTATACCAGTTTAGTTACATGCAAGTATTAAGGTCACATCTAATTTGAGGAACTAGCAATATAATAGATGCAAATAGTCAAGGAACAAGCAAGACAATAAATACAAATAGTCAAAGAACAAGAAAGGCAATAAACAAAGTTCCATGAACTCTCCCTTGATCACTGTTTCTAAGGGCTTATCAGGAGGACCAAAATATCTGTGCTAACTTCCCTGTTCCAGCCCAAAGTCATTTTCATGTCTGAACCCTACTTCCTTGTTCTAGCCTAAATTTCTAAAGATGTCACTAAATTTGTTTTCTGCTGGCCATCTACTGCTTTGTGTTGCGTGATTTGTCTCTCCCAGTACCCTGCATCCCTCCTGTTCCCCACCCTACATGTCCCAAGCCTACCACCAAAATCTATTCTATTTCTTTTTTCCAGGGAGATCCTTGTGTTCTCCAAAAAGACTCAAATCAGGGGACATTCTGGAAGCAAGGTAGAAACCAATCAATCAAAAGTCCATGGATTCCTCAAGGGTAACCCCAGCAAAGTAATGAGAGATGTGGACCCTGAACCAACCATCTTTTGTAACAAGAAAAGGCCATAAGCAGAAGAATTGGAACACAAACTCAGACCAGTAGAGTGTTCTGGGACTGAAACCTAGCATAATCATCATCAGAGAGACCAAGAGACTTCATCTCCCAGCTGATGGGAGCAGATGCAGAGATTACCAGCCAAACATTATGCAGAGCTCAAGGATCCCCATGGAGGATGAGATAGCTTGGTGTTCTTGTGGGACACCAAACAATGGGAGTCAGAGCTGTCTCTAACTCTTTTGCCAGCTTGTGGGACCTTTTTCCTCCTATGAGATTGCCTTTTCCAGCCTTGATGTGATGGTATGTGCCTGATCTTATTTGCAGCTTATTTTGTCATGTTTGGTTGATTACTCATGAAGACCTGCTCTTTCTGAGGGGAGGCAGATTGGGGAATGATGAATTTGGGGAAGAGGAGAAATAGGGAAGAGAGACTGGGGAGGTTATAGAGGGGAAATGTCATAAGTATGCAATATATGAAAGGATGATGATGATGATGATGATGATGATGATGATGATGATGATAGAATGATTTGTTATTCCAGTGAGATTCCCTTTAAGAAAACCAATCTTTCATTTATAAGTTCTAGGTTGAAGGACATAGCTTCTGGGTTAGGAATGGGGACATGTGCCCATTTCTCCTTTCAGCTCTAGGACCACAACTATTATAAACCCATGCAGGACCCCATTATGCTGCCTCAGTTTGTGTGAGTTTATATGTGCACCATATAAACCTGTTCTTTCTAGAAGCTTTGATTCCTTGGTGTCCTCCAATCCCTCTGGCTTGTGTTGGCATCCTCCTTTCATTTAACCCTTTACTTTCTGAATACTCAAGCCTTTCTCAAGATCACTTTTAACGGAGTTTACATCAAGTAAAGTCTGATATCACATGTGAGAATACTGTGATTCTCCCTCCTCTTTTTGGTATGTAGTGTGGGCAGTCTCCTACACTTTTCATAGACCTATTTATCATGGTATTGTTTCATTGATATGGCTACCAAGGTAACTATCTCTACTTCCAAGACAGAAATGGAGTTAATATTACTATGTGCAATCGTCTAGTGAAATGCCTCAGGGTCATGTAATGTTAATTTTATATCAATAGTACACATAGAATATAAATAATAACAATGTGTTTGCCAAATTTGATAGAAACCCAACACAACAGTCTTGCTACAATAAATGCAAATTCATCTTTATGTAAGAATCATTTGTGGACTAGGGGTACACATCTTTGCATTCACTGACACCAAGCAACCCCTTTTGCCACTTCTAATAGAGGATAGAGAATAAAGCCAATACAGCAATGGACAATTATAATTGTTATATGTAGAATTTAATTACATTATAAGATATATAGTCTTTGCTTCTACTAACAAAAATAAATCTCACATTTTCCAATATCCTATGAAAACTTGCATCTATGAAATTCAAACATAGAAAATACACAGTAGTCAAGAAATAATTAGTATCCTGATAACAGGTACATGTAATTGTACAGTTTACTCCCCGTTCTAGTTATATAGATGGATAACTAAATAGCTTAAGTGACAACAGGGGAATAAAATAAAAATTTTCTTCCCCCTAGACAAAATTGGCACCACTTCTTCCTTGCTTCTAAGTTGATTACCACAGATCAGCTGCTACTATGCAGAGCTAGGTCTCTGCTCAAATAGTTCAGCTGTGTAAGTTGAGTTCTGATTTCCTTCCTAATAACTTCTGACAAGGCTTTCTAATAAGCCCTGAGAAGATGAAAATCAAAACATACTCATATCTATCCATCTAGATGAAAAGAAAAATTGGGGGAAGTTGTATAATTTGTAAGTTTGAAGGATAATAGGTGGAAAATTTCCAAAATAAATAAAAGATGTTATGACATGTTTCAAAAGTTTTGTGGACACTAGTAAGCAAGATACATTGAAATCAGACACTGTACAGTAAATCAGACACACATGTGTGTACAGTGAAACTGGGCATCCACATATATACAGTGAAATCAAGCACACATAGGTATACAAGGGCCAAGTGATTTACTGTGAACAACAGTTCTGCAGCTCATGAGAAAAATTATAGTTGCTTCAGCAGATGATGCTGAATCAACTGGATATTGGTTTGGGAAAAAAAAAAAACACATTTACCTTACATTAGACTACAGATAAATCAGTTCCTAACATTGATGAATGACAAAATACCAAAGCTTCAAATAATATTTTATGTCAATATATCATGTCATGATATTCTAAATGCACTCACCATAGTATTGTATTTTATTAAAATATTTTATTTACATTCCAAAAGTTGCCCCACTTCCTGGTCCATTCTCCATTGGCTCTTCACCCCATCCCTTCCTCTGCCTCTGAGAGGGTGTTTCCCCACCCGGTAACTCACTCCCACCTTAACCCCACTTTCATTTCTGTTCCCTGGGGCATCAAATTTCCACAGAATTAAGTGCATCCTCTTTCACTGAGGCCAGACAAGTCAGTCGTCTGTTACACTTGTGCCCAGGGCCACTGACCAGCCCATGTATGATCCTTGGATTTTGACTTAGTCTCTGGGAGCTCTCAGAAGTCTGGGTTAGTTAAAACTGCTGTTCTTCCTATGGTGTTGGAATCCCCCTCAGCTCCTTCAGTCCTTTCCATAACTCTTCCATATGGTTCCCTGGCCTCAGTTGAGTGGTTGGCTGTAAGTATCTGCATTTGTCTAGTCAGGTGTTAGTATAGCCTCTCAGAGAACAGTCATGCCAGGTCCCTGTCTGTAAACACATTATGGCATCAATAATAGTGCCAGGGTTTGATGTGCGTACATTGGATGGATCCTCAGTTGGGCTGGTCACTGGGTGGCCTTTCAATCTCTTTTCCCTTTTTGTCTCTGTACTGTAGTGGGAAGTATTTGGAAAAACGGAGGTGCGGCTTGGCTAGCTCCTGGGCCGCTGCCATGTTCCCACTCTGACCTTGGCACTGGCTAGCCAGCAGCACTGGCCCTGGACCCAGGAGACATTAGCATGGCAGCTGCCTCCTCCTCCTATTAGCTTCATGGAGTCCATGCCCCAAAACTCAGGGAATAACTGCCACCCCCATGCGGTAGATATAACATTTCCTTTCCTTCTTTTTTCCCAACTCCCAGCTCCACCTCCTCTTCTACTGCCCAGTCACCGAGCTCTACTACAAATACAATGGGCAGGAAAATATCCAGAGAGGAACAATTCCGGGTTAAAATTTTTGAAGTCGGGTGGGTGGTCCCTTGCCTCAGCTGAGGGTTCTGTCTATCTACTGAAAGTGGTCTCTTCAGGTTCCATCTCCCCACTGTTGGGCACTGAGTCTAATATCATCCCCACTGAGTCCTAGGAGTCTCTCACATCCCATGACTCTGGGGCTTTATAGAGATTTCCTCTTCCCCCACCCCCTCACTGCTGATTATTATTATTCATTCTCCTGGTCCTATGGACTTCTCTCCTGTCTCCCCCATGCCTGATTCTGCCCCTGTTTCCTCCTCTCCCTTTCCCTCTCCTACCCAGGTTACTTCTTCTCTCTGCTTCCTATGATTATTTTGTTCCCCCTTCTAAATGGGTTTGAGGTATCCACACTTGGTCCTTCCTTCTTAAGCTTCCTATGGTCTGTGAGTTGTATCATGGATATTCTGAACATTTTAGCTAACATCCACTTATCAGCATGTACATAACCATGTATGTCCTTCTGGATCTGGGTTACCTCATTCAGGATGACATTTTCTAATTCCATCCATTTGCAGTGCACACATTTAATCCCAGCACTTGAGAAACATAGGTAGGAGAATCAGGGTGTAAGGTCCTATTCTGCTGCACAGAAAGTTCTTGGCAAAGCCTCAAATATGAGAGACCCTCTTTCAAACAAATACACATAAGAGCATAGTACTGGAGTTAGAATGCAGACTATAGAGAGGGTAAGAAACTTGGTAATGCATAAATCATATAAAAACACTTGTGTCCAAAATAATCTAGATGTATCATAATCCAATGCAATTATACATAACCTTAAAATTTCACTGTCTGAGGACTATAGACTACAAACCAATTTGAGTAAAGTTATTATTCATCTATTTCATAATTGAAAACTTATGTTATTAATAAATACATGAAAACACTAAAGTTCAATATTTAAGGAAACACTAATTAAATGTCAGTGGCAAATTATATCAGTAAGTTGAGAAAATGGTAACTATAATGCAAATATAAAACCTAACAATATAAAATTAAAAATTTCATATCCTGTGAGTTGGAATATGTTTGAGGGAATCCTCTTTGGAGAGCAGCTAAGCAATGTTTATGGGATTAGCATATTTTCTGGTAGGGTAGTACCTGTATATTTTATTTTGAACCTTTACTAGAAATGTTTGGTGCTCTATCCATTTCCCTTAGGGATTGTCTAATCTCACATACTCTGAAATGACAATTTCCTACTTGAGAACTTTGCTCATGTTTTAAGCCAGAGATTCCCTCTTTAAATCAGTTGTAGAATCTAAACTACTGGTGGCTTGAACATGCTGGCTTCTGAGAGTTTCTCTCGGTAATTACTGACAGGTGGAGGTAGTTGATGCCACGAAGCCTTGGCCATGGATCAGGATGCCTAGAGCTGTTTTCTTACCTGTCTACCAAAGTTCTATAGTAAGAATGATTAACAATTACCCAAAGTGTTTAATATTGTGCTCTATATTAGCTATCTTCTCCTTTTTCAGCTTTTACTAGCACTTTTAACCCTACATAAGTATAAATATTTATATCAATATTCTCTTCCAAGATTTATTTTTTAGAGAATCCAAACTCGATACACACTGCATACACAATATAATCATATATTTAAAAAAATAAGTTAAATACTTATTATGACTTTACTATTCACAAGAATCCAAATTGGAAATAATTGAAATGTTGATTATTATTAGAAGAAATAATACATTTCTTATGATAATACATTGTACTATGAACAATGAAAGACAATGAATCATTAGCAAAATATATGACACAAATACACTAACACTTTACATATATACTTAGTTTAAAATAAAACTGACACAAAATATATAAAGTACTATCTTATACAAAATATATAAAGAACTATCTTACAAACATTTTTTCCTTTTTTATTGGATATTATATTTACATTTCAAATTTTATCCCCTTACCCCATTTCCCCCATCAACCAGGAACCCCTTATCCTATCCCCCCTCCTCCTGCTTCTTTGAGGGTGGGTCCCCACCTACTCCCCACTCCCACATCCCCACCCTCAAATTCTCCCCCCACCACTCAGTGTTCAGCCTTCCTGGGACCAAAGATCTCCTCTCCTACCTATGCCCAACAAGGCCCTCCTCCCCTACATATATACAGCTGGAGTCATGGGTCCCTCCCTATGTGTTCCTAGGTTGGTGGTTTAGATCCTAGGGAGCTCTGGTTGGTTGGTATTGTTGCTCTCCTCATGGGGCCACCAACCCTTTCAGCTCCTTCAATCTTGTCTCTAACTTCTCCATTGGGAACCCTTGATCAGATCAATGGTTAGCTGTGAGTATCTGCCTCTGGGTATGTCAGACTCTGGGGGACCTCTAAGGAGACAACCATGTCAGGCTTTTGTCAGCATGCACTTCCTGACATCCATATCAGTCATCTTTGGTGACTGCACATGGGGTGAATACCCAGGTGGAATGGTCTCCAGACAACCCCTCCTTCAGTTTCTGTCCCACACTTTGTCTCCATATTTGCTCCCTTGGGTATTTTGTTACTCCTTCTAAGTAAGACCTAGACATCCACACTTGTTTTTCCTTCTTCATGAGCTTCATTACAAACATTTTTAACAGTCCAAAATGAGGCAATAAAAATCAGAGTAACTATTAACTTCTATGAAAGTCATTATTATTAGAAACTAATAATATAAAGCTATGTGATATAATTGCATTTCTTAATTAGCAAACTTTTATTTAATCAGTAAACTTTTATTATATTTTTCTTCCATGTAGGTTTTGTTTTGATACATAATCTACTTAGCCAAACACATAAAACACAAGCATCCTAATGTCAACCAAAGTTACACTTCTACTCTAACATGAGGTTTTTTTTTTCAGTTTTATTACTGCTGTGATGAAAAATGCCTGACAAAATGTGGCTTATGAAAAAAAATATTTGGATTAGGATTCTATATTTTTCCCATTGTTGCAGAAAATTCAAGGCAGAAACTTAAAACATGGCATCCATGTTCAAGAGCAGAGAGGAAAAACCACTTCCTTACTGTGCCTTGCTTGCTTTATGCTACTTTTCCAGTCTCATACTCTGCAGGACCCATGGGCTAGGGAATTCATTCATTCATTTCAGTATATTTCAGAAACAGTAACAAGCAATAAAGTTTTAATAAATTATAATTTCTTTGATCCAGACTACCAATAGAAGACCTTCTGCATTGAGCTTCATTACAAACATCTATGTGGTTGAATAAGAAGACAATATGAGACCAGCTTGTCTGCTTCTCTGAAGACAACACAGTCTGAAGGCCTCCCAGGAGATCCACTACAGGCAGGGCAACTCGTATGGGACTCAAGAAGCTAACGACCAAAAAACAAAAAAAACAAAAAAACAAAAACAAAAACAAAAACAAAAAAACACAAACAAACAGCCCAATCAAAAATTGGGATATAAAACTAAATAGAGAATTCACAACAAAGGAATCTCAAGTAGCTGAGAAGCACTTAAAACAAAATGTCCAAAGTCTTTAGTGAGCAGGAAAATGCAAACCAAAACCACCCTGAGATCTGACCTTAACACCAAGCAGAATGTCTAAGATCAAAACTCAGGTGACAGCACATGTTGACAAGGATGTGGAGAAGAACACTCCTCCATTGCTGGTGGTATTGCAAACTGGTACAACCTCTTTGGGAATCAACCTGGAAGTTCCTCATAACACTGGAAATAGATCTACCTGAATATCCACCTATACCACTCTTGGGCATATACCCAAAAGATGTCCCACCATGACACAGGGACATGTGATCCACTGTGTTTATACCTTCCTGGTTTGTGATAGCAAGAATCTAGAAACAACCCAGGTGTCCCACAACAGAAGAATGGATACAAAACATGTGGTTCATTTACACAATGGAATACTATTCAGCTATTAAAAATTTGACATCATGAGTTTTGCATGAAAATGGATATAACTAGAAAATATCATCCTGAGTGAGGTAACTCAGACCCAAAAGGACATGCATGGTATGTACTCATTAATAAGTAGACAATAGCAAAAAAAAAAAAAAAAAAAAGTACAGAATATCCAAGATACAGTCCACAGAACTGAAAAAGGTCAACAAACTGAAGAGCCCAAGTGAGGATGCCTCAGTTCCACTTGGGAAGGAGAAAAAAAGCAATCATGGATGGGGAACAAGTAGAAGGAGGAAGGGAGCTGGGTGGAAGAGGAGACAGGGAGGGGAAGGGGTGAACATGATCAGGTTGGGGGTGGGGCAGGACTGAAACCTTGAGTGCCAGCAGAAAAAAAAATGAAAACAGGCAACCTTGGGAGATAGGAGGTGGGGGGACCAGCTAGAATGTACCAGAGACCTGGGAAGTGAGGGACTTGAAATGCCCTACAATGCAGAGGGGGAACTTGTAGAGTTTACCTCCAGTGGAAGGATAGGACACCAAGTGGAGGGATGGGGTTGCCATCTCACAGTCAAAAGCTCTGACTCAGAATTGTTCCTCTCTGAAGAAACTGCATGTACTAAAATGGAGAAGAGCCTGAGGGAAAGGAGGTCCAGTGACAGGCCCAAATTGGGTTCCAGCTCAAGGGGAGGCCCCAGGGCCTGACACTGTTACTAATGCTGTGGTCTGCCTGCTGACAGGAGCCTAGTATGGCTGTCATATAGTTGGGTCTGAGAGGCCCAACAAGCAGCCGAAAGAGTCAGATGCACCCAATCAATAGACAGAAGCTGGGAACCCCTGTGATTGAATTGGGAAAACACCAGAAGAAGCTGAGGAGGAGGGCAGCTCCTTGGGAAGACCAGCAGTCTCAGTTGACCTGGACTCCAAGATCTCTCAGACACTGAGCCACCAACTAGGCAGCAACCAGCCGATATGAGACACCCCGACACATATACAGCAGAGGACTGACTGGTCTGGTCTAAGTGAGAGAAGATGCATCTAACCCTTGAGAGACTCAGGCTCCAGTGAGTTTGGTGGTCTGGTGGGGTGGGGGTGGGAAATGGGGACATCCTCTTGGAGAAGGGGAAGGAGAAACTGGATGAGGAGGGGTCAGGGGACAGACCAAGAGGGGAATGAAGACGGGACTGTAAAAAAAGGACTAAAGAAAATTTAAAATTATATAATATGAAAAAATCTGATGAACCTACAGGGCATATCTAACAATACCGATTAAGACATAGGACAGACGCAAGAATTTAAATAGGAAGTCAATTAATGATTCAAATGTTCAAATAAATTAAACTCTTATTTTTTATTTTAGTGTTTGATATCTGGTAAAGTAACACTGCTACATCTTTTCTGTTTCTTCCCTTAAATTTATTCTCTGCCAGATTTTGAGTGGTTAAGAGTAAGCACAAATTTGTTTACCAGGTAAAAACTGACTATAATTCTAGCTCCAGAGAGACATGGTAACTCTAACCTTAGTAATCACTGGCATTCGTGTGGCATTTTCCACATGAAAACTCATAATTACATATAATAAATATAAATTGTTTAAAAATTCACATTAACCTTTTAGCCAGAACATTTTTGTCTATAAGATAGGTAAAATAATGCTTGAAGTTATGAACAAAGATATGCCATAGGAAGAGTAGAGAGGTAAAATATGTTGGTTATTTCCTTTTTGAAACCTAATTCGTTATTGCAAAAAAAAAAAAAAATCAAATTCTAAGATACTAGGTTCATTCTTTTAAAAATTCACCTATGTCTCTGTTTCTGACTTGTTCATTCTCTGGGAGCATCATACTAATGATAGATGAATAGATGATACATAGATAAATAGCTGATTATTTCACACTTGGATCATGACAGCCTTATGTGCTTGCATGGGATGAAGCAAAAAATCTTGAATATTGAGCACTAAACCTGAAGCATAAAAGAACTCTCACTTTTGATACTGAAAAGATTGCTCAGACTTTAAGAGTGCTTACTGTTCTTACAGGGTACCCACGCTCGGTTCCCAGAATCCGTGACAGGCAATGCAGACAACTTGCTGTGAATACAGCACAAGGAGGAAAGGTGATGTATCTGGTCCCAGCATGTCAAGCTCCCGAGGGTACCTACATTAATCTGCTTATACCCACACAGAGACACATAACCATATACACAATTAAAGTAAATAAAAAATAATTCTAAATTAAATTTACCACCTCATTACAATAAATTTAGAATTTGCATTTATATGTAAATAGATAAATTTCATAAAGTTTATATGGAAGTGAAAAAGACTCTGCATAGGAAAAAAAAAAAAAAAAAAAAAAAAACAATCTACAGCAAAAAGGACAGAGCTGGTAGTTTTGTAAGACCTGAAACCAAGACACAGCTTGGCGTCATAGTAACCAAAGAACTTAGTAGTGACATTAAAACAGGCATACAGACAAAGCAAAGAGAACAGAAATCCCAGAAATAAATCCACACAACTAAGACAAATGCTTCTCAACAAAGGCATCAAAAGTATATATCAGAAACACAGCAGTCTTTCAACAAATGTTGGTAGGAAATTGGACCCCTACATCTCATTCTATATAAAAATCAACACAAAATGGGATCAAAGACCTAAATGTAAAATGAGAAACTGAAAATACAGTAAATGGAGGGGAACACTCAAGATGCTGTTATACACAAGGCTTTTTCACAAGGGACTCCAAAATCACAGGAAACGACAAAATTTAACAAATGGGCTTAAATTGCACTAAAAGACTACACTTCAAAGAGGAAAAATCAACAGAATGAACTAAAAAATTACAGAGTGGGAGAAAAATACTTGTAAGCTATATATTTAACAGGGTTTCAATAGGTGGGACCCAGAAAGAATTTTTAAAAATAAGGCTCAGGACTGCCTTTCCCTCAGTTTCTCCTCCATTTTTGAGGTTCACTGACCAGCTCAACTTGAGATCCATCACATGGAGAGGCTCCAAGGCCTGACACTATTACTGATGCCATGGTGTTCATACAAACAGGAGCCTAGCATGGCAGTCCTCTGAGAGACCCAACAAGCAGTTGACTGAGACATATGCAGATACTTACACCCAAGTATTGAACCTAAGTTGGGAGCCCCTCTGTTTAAATTAGGGAAAGGCTGGAAGAAGCTGGGGTGGGGGAGAGTGACACCATGGGAAAACCATTAGTCTCAATTAACCAGGACTCCTGAGATCTCTCACTGAGCCACCAACCAGGCAGCATACAAAAGCTATGCTTCCACACATCTACAGCAGAGGACTGCCTGGTCTTGCCTCAGTGGGAGAAAATGTGCCTAATCCAGGAGGCTCCAGGGAGTGGGGATGTCTGGAGGGGTGAGGAACATCCTCTTGAAGACTAGGGGGAGGAGAAACAGGATGAGGAACTATAAGAGGGGCAATGACTGGATTGTAAAAACTAAAAGTAATAAAATATAAAAGTAAGTTGGGACTAACACGAGGTCTAATCTCCATTCCACCTTCACCCTTCAGTCAGTACACAGATGGAGGGCATGAACGGTCCCTAGAGAGATTTACATACTAATGAGGTACCTGAAGGCCAGAGGTGGAGCTGAGTAAACATTCCTCCCAAGCCCCTCCTCCTCCTCCCCTCCCCTTTTAACTCAGGTCCATCCTTGGTTTTTAGGGGGTATGCATCCAGATCCATCCACCATCCGCCATGTGAATGAACCGGTTTTGGAAACCCAAGGACTTCCTCGTGTGTTGGGGCCCCGCCTCCATGAGGAATCGTGAGGAGCCAGGGAGAGGCTTTTAGTTAAAGAGCAGCCGGGCCCAACTTCCTGCTGGAGGAACCCAGACTGCTCCCAGCGGACTACCCACAGCATGGCAGGAGGAACCCTGGGATCCCCAGCCTTATTTTTTCCCTACAAAAGTATTTAAAAAATAAGGCTCAGAGAACACTGCAAAGGACAGAGTTAAAGGAATTTAAAAGCCAGAGGATCATAGAGTGTGCTGTGAGATTTTGTCTTCTAGAGATTTGGTCTCTTAGTAACATCAAAAGCTATACCAATAATTCATATCAACATGGTGATCTAAACATGAGCTGAAAAACATCATCAACAACAGCAACAACAACTGACATGCTAAAGTCAGCAAAGGAAAGCCCACAAATCCTCAACACTTCACAAAGAACATCAGGCAAATGAGGAATGCTAACACTGGATAGAGTGGCCTTCCTCCGGGAAAAGCACACAGTTTGTGTTTCCAATATAAAATGGTCAGCCCTGAAAACATAATATAAGTAGCATACGTACATATTTGTGTGTGTGGGTATTAACAAAGATTAATGTAAAAATGAGTCCATAAATTTTAAAAAGAACAAGGTGTATATATGAAAGGGTTTGGAACAAGGAAAAAGAAGAAAGAAATAATATAAATATACTATAATTTTAAGAAGAAAATAATAATATTAGAAGAAAGCAATACAATTAAACAATAGGCAGATAGACTGAATAGATACTTCTCTTCTATAGAGAAGAAATAAAGGTTGCTAAGAAATACAGGACAACATTGTACAATAGCCTCAGGCAGCATGGAAATGAAAAAGTGTGAGCAAAACTTCAGTGACAGAATCTCACCACACTTATAATGTCTAGTATCAAAAAAATGAAGAAAACAGGAACTAGTATTGATGCATAAGAAAAACCTATGTGCATTCTTCTTAGCACTGAAATGATACAGTTACTAGGGCAAGGAGTATAAGGGTCCTAAAAGTCCTACATGGTTTAGCTATCTAATTCCTGGATATCTAGTCAAAGGAAAGGAAATCAACACACTGGGACACAACCGCATACCTATGTTTGCTGCAGCACTATTGAAAGTAGTTAAGGGCCTATCATGAAAAATATCTAAATATATACATTTATTGATAGAGAGAAAAAAGGCAAAAAGATAGTACATTAATATTAAAGATGCATTAAGTCCTACCATATGTAGCAAGATGATAAAACTGTGAGATCTGTTATTTAAAATGAACCAATAAACTAGACATAAAAAGATATACCTACAATTTTCTCTCATATGTTAAAACTAAACAGTCTTGAACTAAATGTTAAGTATTGTTTACTAGAGTTTAGGATGGATGTGTGACCAGGGTCAGGTGGAAAATGTTACTGGATATAATCAATACATACTGAATACTAACATGGAATAATTACATAATCACATAATAATCTCATAATGCTTTATTAATATGGGTGATCAATTCATGTTAAAAACAACAGGAATATATATATTCCCTTATAGGCACCAGGGAATGTATAATATAAGGAAGTTTATCAAATAAAGAGAAAATAATCCCTACAGGGAAATAAGGCTGAAGAGACAAGGGCTATTTTATACAACCCTGAGACTCACATACCTGTGTTAGTTAGTACTAAGCCAGTCCTTGGGATACATGAGGTTCTTCAAATTGATGATGACCAAGAAATACTGCCCATTTCTAGCAGTATGCTGTGAAATAGTAAGAGTTCCCCTCCAAAGTACTTCCTGCTGCTGTTCCATACCTCCTGAAGAGGAACTTGTGCCTTGTATTTCCAGGCAACTGTGCATATGCAGTCTTGAAAGTGCAGGGAATCTCAAATTTCAGGAGTTAAACCTTTGAACAAAACAAAGTAGAACTTGAAGATGGATCCAATGGAAACTTTCTCCTCGCTACCTTGCCCCTTCTCATCCTGCCAAAAACACTTTCAGAGCAATGCAGTTGATAGGCACTTGCAAAGCTGCTCAGAGCCATGGTTATCAGAATGAAGCTTTCAGTCACACTTAGCAGTGCATACTGGACATTATTGTCCTGACCGCCCATTCCTTCCTGCATCAGCCCTTTGTCCTGGACAATTATAAGTATTCTTCCCTTGACACGATGTGCATATAACACACTTCCACAACCACTAATTTTTCTAGAATTCAAATAAAAACACAAATCTTAATGCCTCATGTGAATAAGATATATAAACACAATGCATCGCTGAAAAATTAGCCAAAACTGGCATCAAAGTGTTAACATTTCTCTCATTCTAACTAGGGTAAGAATATGCAAAAAAAACCCACCTCTTTTATGGCAGAAATCTCAGGAGATAAAGGATAATACTCTCACCAGCTATGAGCTCAACCTGTAATGGCAAAGCACAGAAAGAAAGGTTTAAAATAAGGAACACAGAAATCTAGGAAGAGAACTTAAAATTTGAAAACTGTCATGGATGAAGGAAGAGAGCCTAAAATTTGAAAGCTCTCATGTATGATCTATAAATTATCTGCAAATATTTTCATCATGTCTATTTTTGCCAAGACTTTGTTAACTTATTTATTTTTATTTTTTGGCTCCATTTCTGCAAGTCCTTAATATGTTTATAGATATTTTGATATTATCTATAGTGTCTAGGGCAGGTCTCTAAAGTCTCCCAGCACGTCTTCATCATACACTGCTTCTTACAGCTTAACATCACATGTTCTGGGGTTCGGTTCTGTGTCTGTAAGCCCAGCATCTGGTAGATGACCCTCAGCAGTCTTAAACATATGTCTAGACTCCTCACCCCTGCACAGCTACAAATGGCTTCCCTCTCCTCCATTTTGTTTACCTGTGTTTCAGCCACCTGTAATTGTCTAGTTCCACAAACCCTGTTTTGCTCTTTAAGGACTGATCCCTGTTGACATATTCTGGAAAATGTCCTCATGCATAAAACCCAGGCACCTGTTGGAACATTTTCTCAAGGTTCTCCTTGCTACATGATCTGCCCTCTGGGAGAGTTGCCTCCTACACTTCCTCCATGTGTGTAGCTGATTATAGTCTGAAATCACATCTAGAAACAGTTTGTAACAGTGGCCAGAATAAAACACCTATAGCCTCGTGCTTAAAAGCAAAGAACCACCAAAAATGGTAGGGTTGAAATGAACTGAATAGTCCTGTGTAGTTAATTAAATAAGTTATTTACATAATTATATTCCAGACTTCCTTTGAAAAGAGTAACAAATAGGACTGTAAAGATTGCTAAGTAGTTAGAATTACAGCCTTCTCCTGCAGAGGACCTGAGTTTAATTCCCAGTACTATGTCCTCAGACATCTCATGACCACCTGTAAACCCAGGTCCAGGGGATCCAGTACACTGGTTTCCATTGTCACCTACACTAAATGCATATACCCATAAAGACACAGATGCAGACACATGGATATAATTAAACACAAATAAGAATACTACCAAAATGAGTTTAGAGTGAATTTACACATCTGAGAAAAATGCATACACACACATGCACAGTTCTATACATAGGAAAATCTAGAGAGAAAATTGTCTTTGTAATATCTATGAGCTTACTTGTGATTTAAAAATGTAAATTTTAATGTAAAAAACATTTATATTGGTAATTGCTAAGGAAACTATAAACTTCTCTCTCCTCTCGCTCTCTCCCTCTTTCCTACTTTCTCTCCCTCCCTCCCTCCCTCTTTCTCTCTCTCTCCCTTAAGGTTATTTTCATGGCCCTTCTTGGTTGGTGTTTTGTTCTCAGCCCCAGTCTGAGCATTGATCTGCTTTGCCTTTGGTGTTTTTCATTCCTGTGACTGTGAAACTCTCTATCCTTGCTATTACAAAAAAAAAAAAAAAAAAAAAAAAAAAAAAAAAAAAAAATTGAAGGTTCCACCTCTGTAGAAAATGTGACATGCCAATTTTCAGGAAGGATTTGAATAGTAAACACTTGACACAATTTATTTCCTTTTAAGTTGTCAGACTCACAGTCTCCCCCAGGCCCAGGTTTGAATATTTGAAAACTTACTTTATGTCTTTCAGAATCTTGACAGGCATGAGGATTCGAAACACGCCAGCAATATGTCAAACTGCATCAATCCCTCAGTCTCCAGGAATGATGAAGACTGTCTTTAAGATGAGTTCCCAGAGAGTGATTCCGTCAAAGTCAATGCAAACAAGAATTCTTTCCCCAAGTGTTCAAAAATCCATGGTAATTGGACTTCGAAACGACTCAGCTCAGGCAATCAATTTTCCATCTTCCACTATTCATCTCATAACCACTGCTTTCTAGAAAATTAGTTATGTGCTAATTAGACTCCTTAATAGTTAAGCATTTCTATCAAAATATGTGCTATATATTTTAATTACACTTCAGCTGAGAAGTGCACTGTCAGTATAATCATCTAGAATAAATATGTCATAGAATCTCTGAAGTCTGAAAACTGCAGACATTTATTCATTTTAAAATATCTATAAGTTATTAGCTTTATTAACTTAACAAATATATTTAACTTCATGTGTGTTTCTGGGTTTTTATTCTTATTAACTAAATGCAGCTAATGATGATTCTCTGTTATTCAATTGTTTGAGATTAAGTGAATTTTTAAATACATGGACATATAAAGATTCAATGTGTTATCAATACTTTTATCATAAATATATTATCACAATTATTAGTATATCTTGATTTAATCATGTTACTCTCTCTGGAAAATCAGTAATGGTTTTCAGCAAATTAAGGCTTAAAAAAATCTGTCTTCTTTGAGCTTTTCTGAGATAGTAGAAATGCTTATATTGTGAGAGAATAAAGTTTAGATACAATACAAATACTTAATTAATTTTCATTGTACTCACTTGTATCACTAATCTTGTACAAAGATTAATGGTAGTCTAATTTAAATATCATAAATAGGTAGTCACTAATTATTAAGTGAATGCTATTATAAAAATACATATACATACTATATATGTGTGCGAACAGACACACACACACACACACACACACACATATATATATATATATATATACATTTCAACTTAATGAAACACTAGGGTTTCTCAAGCAGCTGTCATGTGATTTTTCATAAGACCACATTCAAAGAGTCAATGCAAATTGAGATGGCACTGACAAATCAGAGAAGCTCATCCAAGCTCAGCCTGGAGAGCAAATAATTTTATTAGGGTTACTTCGAGGTCAGAAAACTCAAAAAAAGTTTCATCACCCAAAGTTCCAATATAGTGAGTAATAATTCATAAAAACTTTACCAACTATAGAATCCCCCAAATGCCAGTCAACTTTTATCCTCCTAGATTCTGTAACACCTCTTCTCTAAGACCTCATAAAACAAGGGTAGGATCAGGGTAGGATTATTTTGCCAGTAAGGCAGAAGTAGCTGATGACTAGAATCTCAGGAAAGAGTCTGTTAGCTGTGCTTCTTCTATGAAGGAATGTTAACAGCCTCACTAAGATTAACATATATCTTGCCACCAGTGTATAATTCTGGTTATTTCATTATTGTGGTGGGTCTTTGTTAGACATCACAAAAAATCTCTGCTTTGTGAAAGCAAAGGCTATGTCATACCTGGAGGTAATGGGTCAGTGTTAACATAGCTGATTGGCATATTAGTATACACATGTACACACACAGACACACAGACACACACACACACACACACACACACACACGCCCTTGTGAATGGGTCGCTAAGTAGGATTTTGTGGTTCATATTTCATTTTCTTTAGAGAGAAATGCAGCTATAAAGAGTTCCATTGGCTATTAAGAATAAAATTCATATTCTTTCATTTCTATTACTATAAAAATGCTAAAAATAAACTGTGAGTAGCAGAGCTAATCAATATCCACATTCAATATCATCCTCTTTTCTTTTTTATACCTTACTTTTTACTTGTTCATTGTAAAATGCCCAACATACACAGAATGAGACATGGAGAATACTATTTGGAGCCATTCAATCCCCTTCCAAAGATGGTACAATGTACAAAGACCTCAACCAAGGGGAGAATTGCTATGGAAAACCTGTAAGAAGTGTGAAGGTAGAGCTATGAATGGAGTTCCAGTAAAAGAAAAACATTATCTTTCCTTTGATATAAGGCTTCTGTTTAGAACAGCAGGGGCAACCTGGTTCAGAAGCCAGATTAGAATGATGTAGATGCCATTTCATCCTCTTTTCATGGGTATTTGTACTCGTGTCTCTTCACATGTGTGCTAAAAGAGTTATGTCAAGGGACATCTCAGATTCATTGTCATACGAATTCCAATGTTTACCCTGTTGATTTTTCATTCTTATGTATTCATTTTTTGCATGTAAGCATTTGGAGACCTAGTAATGAAGAATGTCCAGCAACAAACATAGTAAATGAGCAAAACAAACACACACAGAGGGGGATGGGGGAGGGAAGAATGGCAGGAGGGATGGAGGGAGGGAAAGAGAGACAGAGAGACAGTGACAGAGACAGAGACAGAGAGACAGAGCAAACAAAAAACTCCCACAAGTGACTAGTGTTTTCTACAACTAATCAAAGAATGGAAAAGGTCTCCTACATGCACTAAGGCTTTCAGGGAGATAAAACACTTTGAGGCCAGTGTCACTCTGACAAAAAAGTTTCCATGGAGAAGTATAATGAGTTGAACAGTAGCCAGAACCAAAGAATCAGAAAATTTCTTGTGGTGTTTGGTGTCTTGGGAGCACAGTAATGAAACTGGGTAGAGGCAGGACATAAGGTTGAAAATGTTGAGCTGCTGCCAAAATACTTTTAAAAGGTTGTAGGCGTGTCCAGCTTTCAGGTTTGGAAACTCTAATTTGGCCAGTAATGGAGACCTTAGGATTTAGACTAAATTAGACTTGAAATGAGGAAATGGATAGCGTAGCAATTACAATGAAATATGTCTTTTACTTTCATTATATAGGTTCAACTAGATGCTATATGGAAGGTATTTGTTCTTGAAAACAAATTTCCTGAAAGACTTACCTCAAGATGATTATGGGAATAGTTGAAGATTCTTCTAAATGACCATTTTTTAATCTAGTATTAAGGGTGGATACTAAACATGAGCTTTATTTATTTATTTATTTTCATTAATCAATGTGTTCTAGTTCTTAAAAGACATCTTTTACCAGAAAGTGATGTCAGAAGCCCCAGGTTACTTTCTCTAAGCAGTGTATTGAAACAACTACATCAAATAATATAGATCTTTTTATATTGAATAACACTAATATCTCCTTGATGGTTAGAAAATACAGGTCCATTAAAAGGCTCATGTCGCGCCCCGCTTGTCCAGCAAGGAAGACGCGACAAACCGGATTCTTCTCAACAGCCTTTATTGGAAGCGCTCTTTTAGGTTTCTGGGAGAGACTAACTGGAATGCTCAGAATGGGCTACTTATATACCCCCAGCCCTGGGCGTGGCAAAGCACATGGAGGTGTCCGATTGGTCAATTTGCAATGACTCATTAGCATACTCATTAGCATACCCCGCCCGGGCGGGGTGATTGGCCAGGTTCGTGGTACCCTAGTTGTACCTTATTTGCATGCCCCGTTTGGGAGGGGCTGGAGTCAAGTTCCTAAATGCACTGCGCATGCGCAGTGCACTGATGGTTTTCCCTGAAAGCCTTGAGTTAGCCGCCATCTTGGATAGTCACCTCAGCGGCTGATGGGCGAATGTCAGCCCGTCAGCCGCTTTTGAGGCTGCGGCGCTGCTTCTCTCGGCTGGCAGCCACAGCCGCTTTTAGTCTGTGGCGCCGAGAGAAAAAACGGGCAGCCGCCTTGAGTCAGCGGCTGCACCGTAAGAAAAAACAGGTAGCTGCTTTGAAGTGGCGGCAGTTCCGCTGCTTTTAGCAGCTTTGAATCGGCCCGCTTTTCAAGCTGACATGACAGACCTGCGGTGCCTTCCAACCGTCAGGTCTGTCAGGTCAGCTTCCTACAGGCTCAGTGAAAAAAGAGAAAACAGAAGTATAAATCAGAGTGTTAATATTAACAGAAGATAAAACAGTTGTGATTGTGTTACTGGAAAAATGACTAAGCAAAGGCTTAAAAACAGAGTTATTTCTCATGTAAAGAATTTGTTTTGTTGTCTTGTTTTCTTTTCTGATGCAATCCAATTTATTTTATTGTATTTTCATATTTGAGATTATATTTCATTTAAGTTTCAAATATTACATTACCTCATCTCAAGTGAAATTAAGAAAGGGTTCAAGGCTGGTTTATCTAAATTAGAAAATGATGCTCTCTTGAGAGTTAGATGGAAGAATTTTGAAGACCAGTAGTGAGAAAGGATGAGTTCCCAAGAGAGGGCTTGGATCTGAGTTTGAGTTTCTAAGCTAGTAAGTCCTAAGGTTCAGAGTTTATAGCATCTGGAATCTTCTTGAGCAAAAGTTACAAGTCTCTGCTTTGGTTACAACTGAAGTGGGTTGGAGGATCTTGGTCTGGTAGGGATGGAAGCTTAACTCAGGAGAGATAGCCATGGAGAAAAATCCCTGAACCTCAGCATATGCTAGCAGAAGCATATGCTAGCAGAATTTAATGTATTTGAGCAACAAGAGCTGTAGGAGTCCTTATCCAGTGGAGAAAATCAAGATATACCTAATCTTCAAATGCTAGGGGAAGTTTTATTGTTTTTGTGAGAAAACAATCTTAATGTTGCAATTATCGTGACAATTATAGCCTTAGAGAGGTTGCTTACAATATAATAAACTAATTTCAAGTTGCAATAAAAGCTGTCTAAATGAATGTCCTTATGTGTAGGGCCCCAAATTGATGAAATTTATTCATTTGGGGGGCATAATGTGAGACCTCAAAGTGCTGCTGGACAGAATATTAATCATGACTATTGGGAGACTTGTTGGTGTCTGCTTGGTGTTCTCTACTTTTCCTGATGATTATGTGTGTTATGTAAAATGAGTAATATGTTGTTTTAAGGGCTTCATTTTCTAATGAGAGACAGAAAGGGTGTAGATCAGTATGAGAGGGCTGGTGAGCAGGAAGCTGGAAGAGTGGAGGAAGGAAAAACTACGATTAGGATATGTTGTCTGTAAAATAATCTATTTTCAAAAAAAGATGGAAATCTTTGAGTTTACTGGAAGAGAAAAGTTTGGTGGGTTATTGTCTGCTTGTAAAGTGAAAGTAAGATCAAAGTGGAAAATTACAAGTTTAAGAAGTGTTCCTGTGATCTACTCTCTCTGTTTTCTCTGTCTCTGTCTCTCTCTATCTCTCTGTCTCTCTGTGTGTGCCTCTCTCTCTTTCTCTTTCTCCCTCCCTCTCTCCTTTCTTTTTTTTACTTTTTTCTTGTCCTCTTTCTGTCATTTACTTTTTTGTTCTTTCTTCTTTCTTCCTTGCCTGTCTGTTTGCTTGCTTCCTGTTTTGCTTTCATTCTTTCTTACTTTGCAGTTCGTAGTTTTTCCTCTTCTTTGAAAATAGACTATTTTCACATACAACATATTTTAATTGTAGTTTTCCCTTCTCCCACTCTTCCAACTTCCTCCCCACCTGCCCTCTCATACTAATCCATACCATACCCTTTCTGTCTCTCATTAGAAAAGAACAGTTCTCTAAAACTTAAAAATAAAACATAATAAATAAAAGTTGGACAAGGCAAATCAACACAAGGAAAAGAACCCAAGAGGAGGCACTTGAATCAGAGACCCATTCAGTCACACATTCAGAGAAGTCCATAAAAATTCTTAACGCTTAGCTGTACTGTTTACCTAAAAGACCTGTACAGACCTGTGCAGGCACTATACACACTGCTTCAGTCTCTGTGAACTAAAGACTTTTCTTCATCCTTTGATATTAAATGAGTCCTCTAGATAAGTAGATAAAGGTGAAATTCATCTGCCAATCTTCTTTTACAAGGTTCATCTTTCATGGACTGTAAGAGTGGAAGTTGTTAGTGAGTCTCCTGGATCCATATCGTAGAATGTTGTACAAAATCAAGAAATCAACTGCAAAGTTTGGGAATTTTGTTTTTTTAGCCATAAATATATTTTGATTGGATGCTGAAAGTTCTTAGCCCCTATATAAGTAAAACGATGGAAGTTATTTAGAATCATACACTGGGCTAGTAAAAATACTTGATTTTCATTGCAGAGGTCTTTAAACTATTTTATTAGAGTCACTAAAATCTTGACATCTTCCTTTCCTATTTATATCTCCTTAGTTTGCATTTATTTTCTTATTTCCCTAGTGAATATGCCCACCACTGTGTTAAATAAGAGTGAATATAGTTACACTGTTGTCTTATTACCAAATTATTTTTGCAAATACTTTGAGGCTTTCTATATTTATCATAATGATGGTTACATAATTTGATGGTTAATAATAGGCATACAAATGTCCTAATTGAAAAATGTATGTGTCTCACAGTCTTCAGTTCTAGATTCATATATCTACATCTACAACTACATCTATCTATCTATCTATCTATCTATCTATCTATCTATTTATCCCCTTCTTCAAAAATGAGTGGATCATTGTGAAGAAGAGTAAAGAGAATGTTGAGAGCCAGCAATAGTGGATAACTACATGGAAACAGTGTTTTCTGCACCCAGCAATCAACTTATACATATGAATTCATAGCAGTTGGGAAACCATGCACAATATTTGTATAAGTTCAAGCCAGACAAACCTCAGAATGGAAGAGAGAGATGGACATAGAGTCTCATCTCTGGTTGAGAAGCTTTTGGCAATAGATAGGTACTACTGGGACTGTAACAGTATTTGCTTGTTTTTTTCATTTGTTCATTTGTTTCTTTTTTAAAAAGTGTAGTTCTTTGCAAGTAGATCATGCTATAGTATAAGACATACATACAAGAATATCTGACTACCACAAGTTAGTCTTGAAGGATTTATAGAAAAGAAAGAACAAGTTTGTTTGATGGAAAAGGAGGGAATGATCTAAGAATAATTCTGGTACATGATGAATATGACCAAAACACACCAAACATAATTCTCAAAAAATTGTTGTTTTAATGGGAAGTAAATTGATGGGTCTTATTTTGTTTTGTTTTGTTTTTTGTTTGTTTTTGTTATAGTCAGTCTGGGTCCTTGGATTTAGAAATTAAGATAATTACATATGTTATGAATAGTGTGTTTTA
The DNA here is from genome assembly GCF_011762505.2 of Arvicanthis niloticus. Classification (NCBI taxonomy): domain Eukaryota; kingdom Metazoa; phylum Chordata; class Mammalia; order Rodentia; family Muridae; genus Arvicanthis; species Arvicanthis niloticus. The sequence continues at coordinate 73,285,057 of NC_047659.1, forward strand.
AACCATCTTATTTCCAATTTTGATTGGTTTATTTAAACTAAAATAATGGTAAATTGTGTGAGATAATTAATATTTACACAGACATCTTTCCTATTGAGAAACCTGTTGCTATTCTAATAGATCTGCTTACACTCATGACTTGGTGTTTCTGTCTTACTGCTTTTGATATTTTTTATAAAGTATTTTTGGTTTAATTATAATATAACTATACATTGTAATATGATTAAAATAGGTTGATCTTTTCTAGTCTTATCTGTTTAGGCTCTAAATGTCTTTTTATTTGGGTTATCATCTCATTCACTGATTTGCAGATTTCTGTGATGACTTTTCTGAAAAATTTTATACCATTTAAGTAAAATAGAGATGTTTATTATCCAAAATTCATATATGTATATGGTAAAAGTATCCCTTATTCATTCTCAGTAATTTATGTTTATATTTGTCTGAATGTCCCAGTACCTTGCCTTCAAGCTTAGATTTAGCGCCATCTCTTTATCCATCTTGTTGGTGAGGATTTCCATGAAGCTCTTTATTTGTCTTCTTTCACTTCTCATTTCTAGTATTTCAGTTTGGATTTCCTCAGTGATTTCATCACTTTAGTGGATTCCACTTTCATATCTTATATTGACTCCCACATTTCATTTAGCTATGTGTGTTCTCTGAGAATTCAATCTGAAGTCTGTGACTTCTTTCATTTCTTTGAACACTGAGTCATTTGTTTGAGATCTTTGTCTGGAATTTCACATAAAGCATTCTGCTAGAGATCATTAGTGTATGATTAGTCAATTTTGGAAGAGTTATACTACCTTGGTTTTTTCATATTGGCCGTTTGCACTGGGGCTTACATACCTGGAATTTTCTCAATCATGTAATTATAGTTTTATTTATTAATTTATTATTTGTTTAGCATCACCCTTACTCTTTATCTCTTTGTTCAGAGAAAATAAGGTCAAAAGAATTATGTTGTTATAAACTTGGTATGTATGTTTTTTCCTATCCTAGATTGTTGGTTATGACATTGGACTCAACCACAGTAATACCTAGTTTGCAGAATTATACCCTGAGTCTGAGTCTCTTGACATTTGTTTTACAGCTCACAAAAGTCTATCTTACCCCTAAAAAGTCCTGAGTATTTTCTGTCCCCCTCATTTTACTCTTTTCATCCTCTTTCATCCAATTTATTTTAGACTAATCCATAAATATAAACACTGCCTAGCTGGTAACTTGTTATGTAAACAAAGCTGGCCTTTAACTTGAAGCAATCGTTCTGCTTCTATCTCACAAGTAGTGAGATAACTAGTGTTTATCACAATCCCTGAATACCAAAGTAAAAAAAAATATATCTTCACCTTCTCTGAACAATTCATCTATACTTTAGAGGATGAGGGTAACCCAAGTCCATAACATACAATGAAAATATTTTATTTGATCCTTATCTTTAAAATAGGAGATCTAATAACAAAAAAAAAAACATAGCACACAGGTTGAGAAAATGGAAACATTTAGTCAAATAGCCTCCTACATATAAAGAAAAAAATCTATAGTAGAAGCATTAAGCATTCAAAATACCTACAAAAGCATTTTCCCATTCTTAAAAGGATTTCTATTTCTTAATAATATTCTTCTGAATTATGGAATAATTTGTTCTCTATGGGAACTAGGTGTTAGTAAGCCACATTCTGTTTCAGTAATTTCTTCACAAATTATTTGAGAATTTCTTAGTGAGCTCCTTTAAGAGTAAAGGATCGTTGTTAGTTTGAACTGACAGAATCAACAGGATAGCAGCCTCAGTACAATTAAGTATTTACTTTCTTACATTACAAGTTAAATGATAAATTTATTGATAGTACAGGTGTAAAAGAATTTTCTAAGTCAACTTCCTTGTAATTCTGGAAATGTAAAGACACAACCTGAGTATAATTTTGGATTTATTTCTTCACAAAAAAAAGCGAATGTTTTCTGCTTCCCAACCTGTGTATTTGTCATGAATATTTATTCAGATTTTTAAAGATTTATACATTTTCACATGAAGACATTTTTAAACTAAAATAATTGTTGAGGGGGACCCTGTCATTGAGGCAGTAAACCAAGAAGAGATTTAAATAGAGATCGTATTCAGATTGCCTTTTTTTAAATATCTTTTTTATTTTATTTTATTTTGACAGGGTTTCTCTGTGTAGCTCTGGCTGTCCTGGAACTTACTCTGTAGACCAGGCTGGCCTCGAACTCAGAAATCTGCCTGTCTCTGCCTCCCAAGTGCTGGGATTAAAAGCATGTGCCACCATAGCCCAGCTCAGATTGCCTTTTTTACCTGGATGAGACTTCAGGGAGTCTAATACCAGGAGCTTCATTGTCAGCATGTAAAACACTGAATAGTTTGCTAAAGGTTTCCATACAACAGCCATTTCAATTCCAGGTTCATAATAAATCTTAAAATGTGACCAAATAGAAACTCCTTTACATTGTGCATGTGACCATGAGGATGAATTCTATAGCTAAAAGTTCTAGACTCTAATGTCTCTGTCTGATGTCATGGATGTCATGGATGTCAACAGACTATAAAATACAGGTGACAGCTCCTCTAAGAATGTGTAATGGTATAGGGAGGAAAGAGTCAGGGACAATCATTCTGGGAAATTTGGATGAAGTTTGCCTCTATAACAAAAGATAGATGAAATCTGCCTTCACAAATAGCAAACAAGTCACCAGATTGTTAAGAAAATCCATTCCCAGCCATCTCAGTGGGAAAACAGGTACTTTATATCCTCCATAGAGAAGAGATACTTGTAAATTTAACATATTTGGTTTCACATCAGTTGGTTTGATTACATTGAGAGAACACTCTAAGGTCTGGTTTTCTCTGTGTTTGATGATAACCACCCTCTGTATTTTAATCTAAAGATGGTTTGACAGCACTTTCATTTTAATTTGTGTATGTTCCTAGATCTGAAACTATTTCTATCTCTGTATTTTTAAAGAAGGCTTTAAGTGTTGACACGTATTGGTTTTCATATTTCTATGATTGATTGATATCATTACTGACATGATGTCTGCAATTACTGAGCTTAAAAGAAGGCTTTTAAATACTGAGTAGTTTGCATGATCAAGATTAATAGATTTGTCAGTCATGAACCCTGGCAACTGCTTCCTAGAAATTCAGAAAAAATATAATTATAGATTGGTAATAGTAGAAGTCATTGGTATGGCATGTGATTAGCAAGGAGATTTGGTCATATCCAGAAAGAGAAAAAGAGAGGGGAGATTGGATTTGACTTATAGACACATATTTCTTTTAGTAATATTCTTATTGGCATATATATATTATAATAGCATATTTTATAATATTTTATATAATGAAAAACAAAAAAATGTTGATAAATATATTGAATGTATGACAACAGAAAGCATGCCTTATCCAATACCAATCTTTATAAAAGATAGTCTTTGGAATGGGACTCAAATTCCTACTTGTCATCAATAGCTTAATAACTTTCAAAAACTGGATATTCCAACTCACACAAACCTCAAATTTCTATATGAGACTGAAGCAGGATGTCAGTGGGTTCCTCCACTGCCTGGATAGACACTGTTGCTGTTGCTAAGATGTACTTGCTGACAGGAAACAGGTATGGAAGTTTCTTGGGAGGTTCTACCAGAAACTGACCAATGCAGTTGTGGATACTTGAAGCCAACCATTAGGCTAAGTTCAGGGACCCCAGTGGGGGAGCTGGCAGAAAGACTGGAGGAGCAGAGGGAGGATTGTAACCCTATAAGGAGAACACTATTGGCAGGTCAGACCACTCAGTGCTCCCAGGGACCAGACCACCAACCAAGGTGTGTAAATGGAGAGATCCATGGGTCCAGATACATATATGGCAGAGGATGGCCTTGTCTGACATTAGTGGAAGTGGTACTGTGGAGGTTTGATGCCCCAGTATAGGGGGATGATGGAGCAGTGGAGGAAAAGAGGGTGGGTGGGTGGGTGGGAAAGTACCCTCCTATAGGCAAAAAGGAGGAAAGAAGGCAGAGGAGGGATGGGTATTTGTGGAGGGGTAACTGGGAAGTGGGAGATCATTTGAGATGGAAAGGAATGCAATGATTAATAAAAATAAAGACCTCAGGAAATAAATGGTTTTCTGATTATATGTTTGTTTGTATTGTTTTTGAATATCTATTTCAAATGTGTTTCTTCTTAATACCCTCTATGATTCTTTTTTGCCAGATATGTCACTTGTCCTTTGAAGAACAACAGAAATACTTGTTTAGAGCATTTATTTTTAGTATTACATATAGTGAGTCTGTAAGTATATTTTCCATTTTAGAAACATCAGCTCTTTCACTATCTAGAGATACGGCTCATGAAAGAGATGGTTAAATTAGCTATCTTATCATCAAAATTCTGGCATCAATAACTTATTAAAAGGAAAGGTTTATATTTGCTTGCCATTTGGAAGTTCTATTCCATGGCTGTGCAATATTGCTGCTTTGGGATCCTTGCAAAAGTGACATACCACAGTGGGAGTGAGAAGAAAGACGTCACATCTCTTGCTAAGATTGAAAAAAGAAATAAACAGGAACAGAAAGAAAACATGGACCCAAAATGCTCTGAGAAGCCATATCTCCAAAGGTATAAGGAGTTACTAATGGTTCCATGGGCTCCCAGTAACACTGAAGTGGGAACAAACCCTTCAATATATAGGCCTTTAGAAGCCAACTGTCCCAGATCACAGCACTATTAAAACATAATAGATATTCAAGTTAGTTGAACCTACTAGCACAGACAGAAGTGTTCTTCTGCAGTCTCTCCTCTCTTGCTTCCAATGCTAGATACAAGGGATTAAATTTAGGTCCTCAGATATGCCAGACAAATGTACTATCTCTTACTATATTCCCATTTCATTTATTCAATTAAGTATGTGGACACCCAACAGTGACTATTGAAAATTAATCTCATTAATAAAATGGGAAAACAAAACTATGTGGGAGGTAGTTGAGGAGCAGCACTGCGGAAAATGTTATTGTTGTCCCACAAATAATAAATCCTGTTGATATCTCAGCAGTTTCTCTGTATCTGTTGATACCTTTATTATTGCCATGAGTGTATCAGGAACTCTATGAGTTTATGTACTCCTCATTTTCTGTCCAAGAAGCTGAGTTCACAGAGACACTGCTCAATTCCAGCAAAACCAACCTCATGAGACTATTTTTCCAACAAATAAGGGTAACTTTTGAGTAAAAGATAAAGGATGTTTACCAGGCCATCTAGTCCTTAGTTTTTATTCTCTAATTCTACCTCTAGTTAATTTCCACTGTGCAGTAGAACTTTCTTTTGAGGGGTGATATAGGATTATTTTTTCCTCCTTAGGCTTAGTTGAGCATTTTTATTAATTATTTCATTTATTTACAACCAAAATGTTGCCCTTTTCTAGTCCCCCTTGAATAGATATTCTCCCATCCCCTTCCCATAAGCCTCCAGTATCCCTCTACCTGGGGCACCAAGTCTCTACAGGATTAGGCATATCCTCTCCCACTGAGTCCAGACAAGACCACTGCTACGTATATGTCTGGTGCCTATGACCAAAACATTCATGTTCTTTGGTTGGTGGCTCAGTCTCTTCGAGCTCCCAGAGGCCCAGGTTAATTGACACTGTTGGTCTTTCTATAGGGTTGCCATTCCATTCAGTTCCTGGCATGAGAGAGGCTCCCAGGATTCAATGTGGGTGACCTGGACCATCACTCGGGATATGGAAATTGAAGAGACCATCTGCAGTAGTGAAAAAACAGGGGCACCAACCCACTTGCAAAACTTTCAACCCAAAATTGATCCTGTCAGGGACAAAATTGGAGCAAAGACTGAAGAAATGATTGACAAGTGACTAAGCCAACTTGGGATCCATCCCATGTGTGTACACCAATCCCTGATACTATTACTGATGCTGTGTTGTGCTTGCAGACAGGACCCTAGCATGACTGTCCTCTAAGAGGCTCTACCAGCAGCTGATTGAGACAGATATAAGTCATAGCCAAGCACTGGATAGAGGTCGGGACCTCTATGTAAGAGTTACGAGAAGGATTGAAGTTGCACATTTTGAAGCTGTAATTTTTACTTCCTTTGAAGTTTGATTATTGCTGTATTTTTTCTGTGAACTATTAGAAGGCTGTGTACTTTAACACAGAGTCATTTATACTACAAATTCCATTTTTGATTACACAATTGATAAGAATAATACAATACAATCTAGACAATATAATTGCATGAGTAAATATCAACTCATTTTCCACGATTTATCTATGCCACATGCAAATATAATCCATGTTTAAAGACAAGGATATCAAAACCTTGATTAAAGCTTGAGGTTCTTAATCAAAGTCCCTAAGGTAACAAATAAGGCCCATAACAAAAAATTTGTTCAAAAGCCATTTTTTTCAGGGACTAAGAATATTTGATAACACAGTAAGCTTTGTTCTCTGAAAGTCAGTCATGCTCTATCTCTCTGATACATCACCCATTCCATTCTTTCTTTGTCTAGTTGGTCTGCAGATTCTGAAATATTTAATTGAAGCACAATTTTGAAGCCCAGCCCTATCTTCCATGCCTTATGTATTGTACTTGGAGTTTGTCATCACACAATACATTATCTGATTGACATGAATTTTATGCATTTTCATCTTCCACTGGGCAAATCTTAGCAGAGTCTTAAAGAGAATAAAGACATTGTGAATTGTTATATATCACCTACTTTTGTTCCTGTTTGTTTCTTTTTCAGTATTTTGCTCACTATATTCAAGCTACAGTACACTGACACATAGGAAATAAATATCTGTGAACTCTTAAATTTTTTAGTTACTTGTGTTAATTATTAAATAAGCAAAAGAATATCTTTTCCCCAAATTTATGTTTGAATAAAACATTGTTTAGGATAAAACCAAAAAGAAAGCAGTAATCTTCCTTTGGCACCCCGCCTACTCTCGGGAGTTCTCTCTCACTTTGTTTTTTAAAATTTACATTGGTTCTACATAAAAGGAATGTGTGAAAAAACAAACAAGCACCATGAATATTTTTCATACATTTATAAATTTCTCTCTTCTTCTCCTAAAGGAGAAAATGGTAGTACTGTTTTAGCTTGGGAATAGGGTAGGAGCATTTCTCAGCTGAAGCCTCTGGATCATTTGATTTGTAATATATTTGATTACATATTACAAATACATATTTGTAATATATATATATACACATTATTATATTATATATATATTATATATAAATATATTAATATATATTTATATTATTTATATTATAAATATATATTTATATTATACATATATATAATATATATATATATATATATATATATATATATATATATATGCCATAGCCTGTGGAATGATGAGTGCATTTTCTGAAAGCTTGATAATTTGAAGAGTGTTTTGCAACCTCAAATACACAGAGAACTTAGAATATTTGACTCTTTTAGATCTCCTTGCTGATGTCCAAATAGCACAATTGTAAGTGGCAGGGGAGCTGGGTACATAGGCTATTTAACTTGAAAATTGAGCCACTCCCTATAGTCAGTTTTGAACAGCAGAAATAAAAGCAAGTTTTTCATTGTCTTTTAATTTACTTTTTAATGTTTATGAGAGTAATCAATCACTTTTTGATTAGATGTAAGGTCTGTTTCATGATATGGAACCTATACTTGACCCTGCTAAAGTGGCCAGGAAACTGAGACTAGTTAGGTCACTAGCCATAGAAGGAAACTTACTACTATTATTCTACTAAATAAACATAGAAATAAAATAGTTACTAATGACATATTGCTATACACATAGATCTGTGCATTAGCCAATCCTTGCCTGAGATGCTTAATTAATGATAATTAGCACAGAGACCCACAGCTGGACAATGTGCAGAGAGTGAGCATTTAGTTCTAAATGGGTAGTGTCTACCAAAAGCTTCCCTTCAAGGTTTAGGGATCTACCCAGATGAAGAGGCAGAAAAATTATGACAGCCAGAATTGATAAATGAGACCTTCTTCCAGACACAACAATGCTGATGTTCACGTTGGACTCTCAGAGACTGTGAAAGCATGCACAAAAACTACACAAATTTAAGCCAGACAAAATCACACCTTAAAGAATAGGAAATTGACACAAAGTTCCACATCAAATCAAGAATCTAGCTGTAATTGTTACCTACTGGGAGAAGAAAAAAAAGTTTCCCCTAGTGGAATGACACTGACTATACAAATCAAATCCAAGGCAGCCCCAGGCTGAGTCCTTAGAAGTCAACAAAAAAGGCATACTCTGACTTTTGTATGATTTTTCTTTTGTCTTTGTTATTATTTGTTTGTTTTTATTGTTCTGTAGTTTATTTTAAAGATAGTAGGACATAAAATTGCCTGGATAAGAAGATGAGGAAGTAGGACAAGGGTAAAGAATATGCTAGAAATATTACATGTGGAAGTTTATTTTTTAGAAAGGCAACAAATAAATAAAATTTTAAAATGTTTTACTTCATACAGTGCCAACAAATTGATGCTTTTTACATAACTTCTCTGGAGCTATGGTTATACAATTATAATGCCAACCTGAGTTGGCGAGGAAGCTAACATGTACTGTTTTTGGATTGACTACATAAATATATATCTATTAACTTTATATTACAGGAAAATTCAAACCAGAGGTTTTCTTGGGAAATAAAGAAACTCTACATATTTTTTTCTCAGATAATGAATGCTTTAATATAAATGGAACACATTCCGAGAATTCATTAGGTATAGACCCACATAACGCCAACCTCCTGAGGTGGTTGACAAACTATGACTTACAGTTTATAATAGATAACACAATGGAAGTGTGTAAACCTTCTGTGCATTATTTACTTACTTAAAATTGTCATTTATTTAGAAATTATATTCGAGGCCAGCCTGGTCTACGAAGTGAGTTCCAGGACAGCCAGGACTACACAGAGAAACCCTGTCTCAAAAAAAACAAACAAACAAACAAAAAAAGAAATTATATCTTTCCTTGCTGAGCAGATAGAGAAATAAAATAATTTTAAAAATATTGCATTTTAAAGTAAACTGTATCTTAATATTTAAAAAATGTTTTTCAAGTAAGTTCTTGGTGAAATTAATAATCTCAAAGTTCTAATACTTCAAAAACATTATGCTGTTCCTGAAACCCTCTCTACATCATGTATAAGCATTTATGATACTGCAAGCTGCATTTATACATAGGGAACATTTTTAAATTTTAAATAGATTTTTAAAGACTGTATTTATTTGTATTTTAGTAGTATGAGTGTTTTGTCTGCAATGTGTAAGCTTGCTATTTGCAGTCAGTGCTAATGAAATAAAGAAGAGGGAATGGAATCCACTGGAACTGGAGTCACAAATAGTTGTGAGCCACCACATGGGTGCTGAGAACAGAGACCAGATTCTCTCCAACAGAAAGAAGTGCTTTTTACCACAGAGGTTCTATCTAGTCTCTTAAATCTCTTAAAAATATAATAATTCCTCCAGTTCCAAGAATCATTTTAACCTCTCATTTTTAACATAGGAGTATGCTTTATTTAGCAACTATGTTCTTTTTAAAAAATCTTTGTATAAGTTCAAAATATAAAAGATAATACATACTGTATTTACATATAAATATATCTGCTCAAAACTATCTGGTGTAATGAGATTAAATCAAACTTTCAGCATCTATTTGTTAGTCAAATTAGATTTTTATAATCTTAATGTTTTGTTTTAGTTTTGGGTTCTGTCATGTGTGTGTGTGTATGTATGTATGTATGAGAGAGAGACAGAGACATACAGAGACAGAGACAGAGTGAGCAAGTATGTGTTTGCATGGAGTAATGAACACATGAGTGGACATGTCTCTGGTCTCCAAAATGACATTTTCATTCATCTATATAATCTATTAGGACCACAGTCATCCATTATACCACCTTCTGTTTTCTTCTTCTTTTCAATTCTTCCTTTTCATTTTTAAGAAAAGTGAGTAGGTAGAAAATCCCAAAGGAAAGTTCTCCAGTTGACTTCATAAACTTTCCATGCATCCTTTGTGTTTCTGGAAAATTAAATCACATGATATATGTAAAAGACATTGAAGAATGGCTGTGTTTATAGAAAGCACTTGGTGAGTGTAGCATTACAACTTTACCTTTTACCTATTCAAGGGTAAACTATCTCTTTGGATCCCAAGTTCATCCTCAAAAGTGATTCAGTAAGCAAAACTCCTCTGATAAACCCATATACAGTTAGGACTAAAATTTAATAGTAGAAACCTTGTTCTATATTTTCTCTTCCCATTTGCATTTAATAAAATACAAAATTAATTTATCAATTCAAACTACCTTGTGATCCAAATTGTAGTTTGAAAATGTTTAATGAAATGTCTTTTATATTTACAATAAGAAAAAAAAACAAATCTTCATCTCAAATGATAGTCTAAATAAATTCAGATGTGAAATTTCAAAAAAATCTTCCAATGACATTAATTGTTAGATTTCAGTCAAAAGTAGACTTAATGTAATATTCTGTATCCACAACCTTCTCAGTTTTATTTAATAAGGTGGAACATTGTTGATTTCATGGTGAACGTACTTCCTGTGGTGACTGAACAAACAAAAGCCATAAGGCTCAAGTAAGAATTCAAGGATCACAATATGCATTCTATTGATTGGCAACTGTAATATACTTTTGCTGTTTCCAAAGCTGCTTTCCACTCAACATTAACTACATACTATTAGATGTCATGGTGGGATGTCAATTACTTTTTGATTGCATTAATATAAAGAAGAATCAATTTGTAACATATTAAACATGTCACTGATTAAAAAAGTTATATTCACTGCAGTACAGGGAGCCTAGACATTTGAGAGTTTAAGAGTCTACGCTAAACTCCATTCATTGAATGTGACATGCCTCTCCTTACTCCATCACTTTTGAAAATCATTTTATGAATAAATTTAGTTTAGTCATGATTTTTAGTGTGATTTAATTAAGAATATAGCCGTGGTATAGAATTAAGAAGAAAAGTATCTTTTTCTAGTTTATCCTTATATGTAAAAATACTATAACATTGCAACTTCTATTTTAGCTCAGTTGTACTCTCATGGCCTTCTCAAATGCTGTCTAGAGACTAGTCTCTCTAAAATGGTCATGAATCTGGTAAAATACAGTATAGTATAGTCTATGGACTTAGAACCTTTTTGTAGGCATTCATAAAAAACCATTATCCACTTTTGATGTGATGTCAATTTTATACCACGATGCGAAGTTTAGTTTTCTGAACTCCATTTATTGAGACCTCTTCAAGAAACCAACATGGAAACTCAGTCTGTGATTTTTTTCTCTTTTGGATTAATAAGAATACATTTTGAAAATGATAAATAAAGCGACTGTAGTGATACAATTTTATGAAAATATCTTACTTTTCAAGAGACTGGAACTTTTGCTAGACCTCAAGGCTGAGTTAATAATACACCTCAATGACTTTAAAGATATAACTTGATATCCTGCTGTGTACTCAGCCTGTTTGTTTAGCCTGCCTTTAAGAGAACAATATAACAACCTACATTTCTTGCCTTGGGTTTTTCACATATCCTGCTTTTACTATTCAAACATATTGATAGTTGTAAATCTATTTTCTTTTTATTTATTTATTTATATTTTACTTACTAAATGTATATGACCAGGCCTCTGACTCAGAAAGTAATTGTGTATGTTATGATAGCCATTGGCTGAAAACAGAAAATACATTAAAATTGACTTTATATGGTAAACATAAGCCATAAATATTGAAAACAACATAGAGGTGTTGCTTGATAAGGTATGTTTGCAGTACTGAGTGCTTTTGGGTTAGTTGAAATCCATTATTTAAAACCTTGTAAAACTCTGTTAGCATTTTAAGGTAGCCCCCATTCTTTGCCTAAGTTATGTTCTCTGTGCTGCTCAGTAAATAGAGAACATGAGTACTTCTTTAGGGAGGACATACATACACACACACACACATACACACACACACACACACAAACGCACGAGCTCAATAAGAACAGAGCAGTACATAATTTAAGAATTAAATAACAAAACACAGACAGACAGAAGTAACAGGAGTGGCAGTAGATAATTCAAACTTGGGTTTGCTCTTGGTTAAATTAATTCAGAGGAAAAACTAAATTTTATTTTCTTAATGCAACACCTATGATTGGTGCCTCTGAGGCTATCTCTAATACATTTAACCCACAGAAAGGACCAATGAAAAAAAATTTTTTTAAAAATACAAAAGATCTAGAATAATGTCAGGAAGAGAAAAGAATGCCTGAATAGGGAGGAGGAGGGAGAAACAAAACAAAACAAAACAAAACAAAACAAAACAAAACACTTTTCTGAGGAAGCCAGATAAAGTTTTCTTTAAACTAAGTAAAACTGACTTGTAGATGGATGCTCTAGTCATCATAAGGGTGACAAGGTTCTTCAGATAGCTGTGCCACCTCCCACCTACTGCCCACTTGAGGCCATTTTAAGTGTTGAATTGAAAAAATCTGGAGGTTCTGAATCGTGTAACTGATATACAAAGAAGGAAAGTGTGCCCACCCAGAGTCTGGTATCATCACTCCCACTCAATACAGATTTCACTGTGTCTGGAAACCAGAGGCAGAGCTAAGCTCTCGTCTTGTCTCTGGGCTCTTTGTTTCTTTCTACATATGCTCCTACATGGGACAATAGTCAACTTGTATTTATTATTAGTCACAAGGGTCAATCCAAGGAAAGATGCTAGTGATATCTGCAGAAAAGTACATGTTAGGTCAAGCTACTTGTTATCAACTTTGGATACTTAGTCACATAGACAATTTCTGAAAGCCAATTAGCATATTCTTTTTTTCCTTCTATCATAGTGGCTGAGAGTTTCTGGACAACTGTAAAATCCACAAGGACTGTTATACTCATATGGTCAAGCCTTCCTCTAACAATGCTTAACAATTGTCAAGATATATTTTATTCCCAATGGATAGATATTGCACAAGGCACTGTTATTTTTTCCAAAGCAGGATATGAACATACATGTGTGTGTATGTATGTATGTATATATGTATGTATATATGTATGTATATATGTATGTATACGTATACATATACATATATATGCATATATATGGGATTCTATGTGTGTATACACGTATGCATATGGAATTGATGTTTTTCTTGCTTAAAATTCTACATGTGGTGAGAGAATGTCTCATGGATTACTACTCCTAAAGCTAAGGCAGGAGAATTTCCATGAGTTCTGTGCCATCATAGCTATATTATGAGTTCCAGATAAGCATGGTCTATCACACCAGATTCTATCTAAGCAACAAAAAGTCCTCTTTCTTCATTCACAAATTCAGTCAAAGTATTGAATCAGTGTATCACCCCCAAAGCATGAAATATGTATTTGTTATTTTGATATGTGTGTGAAGTATTTCACATTTTATGTCACTTATTTTTTATTATTTTATGGGCCAGATACTGTTATTTTCACCAACAAAAATAACTGGGGAAAGTTTGTCCCAGACAAGAACTATTATTCTAAAATAACACTGGCTATAAATGCAAAGTTGGATTTTACCAGAGTATCAGTGAATGGGAATCTGCTTCTATTTACTACATTAGCATTATCAGCCAGCAACACTGACAAATGGCTGGTAGATTCTTAAATGGAAGGTGTTAGCTTAGTCACTAAGTGATAGCAATATGCATGATTTCAGATGCAGATGCTTATATTCCAGGCATATAACATGCTAATCCACTGTAGTAGGCAAGAAAGCTACAGACTGTTAAGTTTTTCTATGTCAGTCATTGTCATGTGTTCCCAGTTACAATTACACATTTTAATTCACAATTTAAATGTGAATGAAAGCAAAAAAACCGTATCCCTTTAACTTTTAAGCAATAGAATAATAAAATGAATCCTAGAATAGGTTTTAGGATGTGTTTTATAAAACCCACAGGGATCTGAAATTAATTAATTAATTAAATTAAGTATTTAATTAATTAAAATACGGTTTCATCCATCTTTCAATTTGCCTCAAACTATGTAGCATGTTAGTATTTACCACTGCATCAGTGTTTTTTAAGAGTGTTATAGATTGGCTGTATTGCATCCAAACACATGTTTCAAAATCTAATCCCCAGTGTGAAGGTATTTAGTGATGGGGATTTTGAGAGGTCTGAGTCAGAGTTTGATCTCTGGTGAGAAGTTTAGTATTCTTTGAAGAAGAAAACCAAGAGACAGTTCAACATCTTCCTATCATGTGATGACACAGCCAGCCAAAAGAAATGATTTAGGTAAAACCTTGGGGAAAAAGATTCAAATATGCAGATATACTGATACACTCAGATATACTCAGATACATGCAGATATACTCAGACTTGAAGATTTCACAATAGCTAAAAATAAGTGGTTTTGGTTTAATACACCTAGTTCAAGGTAACCTTTGAACAGCTGGCTAGTACCAAACAGATAGATTTGGTACCGCCTTCCAATTTCTATTGCTACATTTTTTTTCAACTCTTTCACCTCAGTTCTTGAAAGGTAATAGGATGACAGAAGCCTTGAAGGATCATCTCTTTTGCTTAAATTATTTCTCAGTGGGTCTAATAGACACTGGCTGCAGTCTGCTCATTCAGATAGATGAGACTGGAACAGTCACAGTTGGCAAACCCCTATGTTTTTCTTTATCCAGAGATAAAAATCAAGAAGGTGTCCTTGTCTAAAAGTAAAGTTCTCTGATTTCCAAAGAGTATAACCAATGATAAAAATGGAGGCGATCTGTGACATGAGAAAGAATCATTTCCTTCGCTGTTGTCTCCTCTCTCAAAAAAAGTTCGAGAGAGTGTCCCCTTGCCTAGCCAGACAAGTTTTATGTTGCAGGGATCAAATGCTATGGTCTACCTGCTCAAGCTTCTCTCTGGAGATTAGAAGAATTCCTATTGTGTTTTATTCCCAAAGACACTAGGTATTTTACATCATTTATGTATGATGTAAAATAAACATCAAACATCAAAAAGAAAATAGAATTACTTTAGTTGTCAATGATACTGATTTAAGTTAGTCAATAAATATTTGAACACTAGTCCAATTACTAAGCATGAAGAATTTGGATATTTCTATCAGTTCAGGGGGAGATACTATTTAAAATGTCTCTGTCTTTTTCTGAATATACATGCATATGTGTAAGATATATACATACATGTTCGTATGTGTTTTCAGTAGCACAAGAATATGTAAGGTTTACAGATAATACTAGGATACTTAAATGTTTTCTACTTTATGTATTCAGACAAGGCATTTGGTTCAACTTAGAATATGCTACTCAGCCTGCTCCGAGGACTTCCTGCTTCTTCCTCCAGTGTGTTGAGATTACAGGCAAACAGGTAGGTCTGCCTGATGCATATGTGAATTGTGGGGATCCAAACTCCAGTTCTCAGGCTTTCAAGCAGGCATTCCCTGCAGACCCATTTCCCAAGCTATGTCAAAATATGTTTTTGTTGGAATAATGAGATGTCTTTGTGAGTGGAGTCTTTAATACAAAAGCTTGAAAAGCTGAGTCTGGATCCCAAGTACTGATGTGGTGATTTAAATAATAACGGCACCCATAGAATTGTGTGTTTGAATGCTTGACCCATAGGGAGCACCACTATTAGGACATGATGCATTGTTGGAGTAGGTATGATCTTGTTGGAGGGGCTGTATTACTGTAGACGTGAGCTTTAAGGTCTCCTATGTTCAAGCTACTCCCAGTATGGCTTACAGCCTTCT
Source organism: Arvicanthis niloticus (assembly GCF_011762505.2). Lineage (NCBI taxonomy): Eukaryota > Metazoa > Chordata > Mammalia > Rodentia > Muridae > Arvicanthis > Arvicanthis niloticus. The sequence goes on from NC_047659.1 coordinate 73,300,866, forward strand.
TCTGCTATCAGTGATCCAAGATGTAGATCTCTCAGCTCCTTCTACCGCACCATGTCTGCCTGCATGTTGCTGTGCTTCCCACCAAAATAATGGACTGAACCTCTGAACCTCTCTGACAGCCCCAATTAAATGTTTTCCTTTATAACAGCTGCTAGGGCTATAATGTCTCTGTTTCTTTATGACTATGGAAACCCAGGACACCTGATGTGGCATAAACATCTATATCCTAGTGCAGAGGAACACACACACAGATGAATACCTTGAGCTCTCTAACCAGCAATACTTGCTGAAAATGAAAGCTCCAGGTTCAGTATATTCGGAGTCTTTTTTATAACAAGTAAGGTGGAAATCATTTGAGAATGAAATTTCAATATTCTCCTCTGCCCTTCACAGGCACAAGCACAAGCATGTGCTTCTGCACACATCTGATCACACACACACACACACACACACACACACACACACATATTTTGAATAAAAAATATTTAAATTTATAGCAATAGATATAGAGATTGATCTTCCAAGATTTCACAAATAAAGCATAAAGCATCTTACAATTGGTGACCTGAAATGTGCTCTTGAGCTATCTGTGGTAAGTTTTCTATAATAATTCAAAAGACACTGTCTTTGCTTTTTTGAAAAGTTTTTCATGGGTTTAATTTTAAGACGATTCTTCTCATTATATCTTGTCAATATAACATAGGCTTTGATTTAACCAAATGCTTTGCTAAAGCAGTCATGTCAAAGGAGTCTAGCTTTTCTTTGTATAACATTCTCATCCGGTTGTAGTATAGCTATAAAAGTATTCATAGAAATTCTAATAAAAATGACTGTGTGTGTACATCCATGTGTATGCTCTTTTATGAACTATTTCACAAGAAAATGTTCTGTGATACTTTCTCTACAATATTATGTTGTTACTGTTTAGCAAGGCATTCCTTGAGTCACTGACCTTGGAGAAAAAAACTACATCAAATTTATCCTATTAATTTGCTAAGATCAATCACCATTTTATTAGTATTTGCAAAGTGATTCACATGAGTGTCAACTGTAGACAGCACAAGTAACAACAGAATAAACCTATTAGGTCATTATTAAGAAGTCCCTGCATTCTATCTACTAATCATCAGTTTAAAAGTTTGTATCATTTGAAGAAATAAAAATTAATAAACAAAGTTAAACAGAATTCATCTGGATTAACACCAAAATATGAGTGGTATCATCTACTTGTTTGAGAAAACAGGGTGGAGAGATACTTCAGCATTCAAGAGCATTAAATGCTCTGGCAGAGGACCTTGATTCATTCCCCAGAACCCATATGCAAATCACAAAGTCCTATCTCCTTTAACTCTAAATCCAAAAGTCGTGTTGTCCTCTTCTGCCACCATGGACATTGCATGTGGCACACAGACACACAATGAAAAAAACTTCTCAATCACATAAACTAAAAACAATTAACTCTAATCATAAGACTATATTTAGTACATGAATTACCTCAGGCTATTGCTGTAAATTTGGAAGGTATCTGACACTTTTTAAAATATGAGCTACAAGTTCAAGAAGAGCAGAAATTGAAGTGTTCTTTGGTTTAAAAAGTATCAACATTTACCTTTTGACTATGAGCATTCATATGCTTCCCATTCACCTGTCTTAAGCTGGCAATAGAGTGTAGTTTACTATAGAAAATAGTTTCAAAACTAAATTATTCTCTCCTCCCTCCAGGTACATGTTAGTGCTTTCTGCATATATTCCATAATTAATTCACCAGACACTTATGACCTGTCATCTGAATAAAACAATAGTGTTCTAACATTCAGGCACTTCTAAACTGCCACATGATAATTTAAACATCTTTGAAATTTTAAATATAATACATTGATTGTTTCAACTTCTTTATTATATTTTCATTCCTTCAATAAAAATGTAGACTTAATTATTCACAAATGAAGAACATCAAATATGCATTCTGTGCTGATTTGTTTCCTCTATTATTCAGATATAATTTCATCACATGATATCAGTGGTTAGTCTCCATGTTATTCAGCATACATTTGGTAATGAGATCTTAGCAAACATTTTAGTGCTTGGTGTAAATTTTTTTAGCCAATGTGGGGAAAATGTGACATTACTACAAGTTTGAATATAGTGTTTACAAATATTTTCATGTCTTTAAACACAAAGATTACATACAAATTCAGTAATTTGAATTTTAAAGCTGTAGACTGAGTACTTTAATCCAAGAATTGTATGCTATGTCACTTATTGTTTAAGTAAAACTCGTATAGCACGTGAATCCAAAGTGGAGATCAGTAGAAGTCACCAAAAAGCCAATCCCATGTCATTTATAAACTTGGGAGCATTAGTAACTCTTTTCATCTAAAAATTTAACTTAGACATGAAGACTTAACACGTTTTGAGACACCAGGACACAGACTGGTACTAAAACAACCCAAAGCCAATATACTAAATGTGCTTTGAGAATAACTATTGGACAAACCTTGGCAACTCATTAAGAAAAGCTGTTTGCATGGCAAACAACTGCCATGATTGTAATGTATGGTAAGTTCAAAGATGTAACATGCACACAATAAATAACATTTTGAAATTGAGCAACAGCACTTCCAGACAAGAAAATTTTAAATTGTCATCTGCATTTTATAGACTATATGTGGGTAAATGTGTGGCTTTACTTTCTCAGTTGTATCATTGACTTCTTTCCCAACTCCAAAATCTCAAGTGAAAAAAGAATTTTCAAAGAAAATATTTTAAGGTAAATGTCAAATCAACACTTACCATCTAACTAATCCAAGTAGCTTCCTTCAGTCATTTATTATTTAGTTATTCCAGAGGAAAAATATGTTTCAAAAATAAATTCTTATTGTGTGAAACTTCAAACAGAATGATATTATATCCAATTCATAGAGAAATGGTAAAGTTTTGAGACATCAATAGTAATGAAAGTTCTATTGACCTGTCTGCAAGGGGTCTAAAGAATCTTATAGTTATATACACAAAAATGTCAAGACTTTAGGTGACAATGTGTGTGTGTGTGTGTGTGTGTGTGTGTGTGTGTGTGTGTGTGTGTGTTTGAATAGCTTCTAATAAGTGAAAATCAATTAAGATAACAGCAGGAAAGTAAAGCTTGTGCACAGAAGCATGAGCTCTGAGCACCTCAGAAAATATCTATTCCTGGGAAACAATGAGTGACAAAGATTTTGTTCATCCTTAAAATAAAAAAAAGGTGCTGAAGCTATATTATGAAGATAAAAAATGTGAAGCATTTTCTTTTATCTAATGAAAAAATTATCAAAGAATAACTTAAATATTTGCCGATTGAAGGAGTGCCATAGACATATCCTTTAAGGAAGGTAATCAACATATGTGGTATGAGGTCAGCAAGCTCAGCCAATATTTAGGAGGAATGTCCTGTGACACAACAGCATTTCAAATATAAACAATGGAATAGATACATTTTTGAAAACCAAAAGCCAAAATTTACATAATTCTTTAACATGTACCATCTCCACATGTATGTGTATATATTAGTATTACAGTCTTTAGCTAAACCTGTACTTAACAATATTACTTCTCTGAAATCTTACTGTTTTATATTTCTTATATATGACATTGTAGAGTATGTCTATATTTGGATACATCTTACATCTCATACAATAGTCTTTGTCTTATGAAAGACAAGCACATATCTAAACCTTTGCATCCTTTGTTCCTTTGTTGTCCTTGTGACCCACATATCCCAGAGACTCAATGAATGCCAGTTAAATTTTATAGATAGATAGATAGATAGATAGATAGATAGATAGATAGATAGATAGATAGGGAGATGCTTGTTAGTACCCTTGGACTCATCAAGAAAAGTAATACCAAGTAATTTTAAGAACAAACCTTGGTCTTAGAAAGACTACATATAAAATGATAGGTTTTTTTTTTTTTTCTTCAAATTTTAGATTAGGAAACACAAGATTTTCTAGGCTTGGAATACTTTCTATTTTATTTTATGTGTATGTGTATTCTTCATATATGTGTCTGTAACAAATATTTTCCTAGTGTCTATAGAGGCTAAAGATAGTGTTAGATCTTCTGCAAACATAGTTGCTGATGGTTTGAATTATCATGTTTGTTCTGGGTAGCAAATGTAGGTCCCTGTACTTTTAGCCACTGAACCATATCTCCAGCCCCATAAACATCTATTTCTTTATCTTAATATAGTTTAATTAACTAGTTAGTCATTGCAATGAGTTATAAATATCAATTGAGATATTGTACATAAAGCATATGAAAACAAACAATTTTAACTATTATTTATGTCTTCACCCACATTAGGTTTACTACTTGCAACATTTCTCTAAAGGTAAGACAGCACTGTAGAGTCTAGCAATGGTAAGTGAGAATACAAATCATCATTCCCAGTTATATGGTTCATTTTTCAAAATTCAAGGTGCTATAATTATGCAAGAAGATCTGAATTCATATTCATTCTTAAAGAGCACTGACTGGGGGGGAAAGGTAGTGTTTATGGATAGGCAAGAGACTTTGAATATCGAATATTTTCTGATAAAATCTAGTTATATAATGCAATACCTGGATTAGATTAGTATTATATAAATACCCATCAGAATAGATTATCCATAACTGTGGAAATCGGTGTCTTCCTCCTTTGCATTATCAGCTTTTCCAACCTGAAATTCAGCCCATAAAACCAAAGTAATTAACAGATATACTGTGAGGAGCCTTCCAACTTTCTTGAAATGATCAGTGTGATTTGCTTGCAGGTGTAACATGCTGCCAATAATTAGACTGGTTTGAATTTTGCAGTGCAGCATCTGCTGACAACTCCTCTCCTTCTAATTACAATTATTAAAGCTCTTTTGACTTTGTCAATTTCTAATTCCAAGGCATTGGTTGTTCAAAGCTGCTTACATAATTATGATTATTGCTCTTAGGCATAGATGTATTCTCTCCAGAATAAATGAGGTGGTAATTAAGCAATGCTATTGCCTCTTTATAAAACTGAGAGTGGGTAGAATTTAACACATAAAGCTGGTATGGATATGTATGCAAAGGTCTGCATTTACATACCTATGAGCAGGCCACAATACATTTAAACTTAAATAATGAGATCTATTCTTGTACATATATATTGGGATTAACTAAAAAATATTGATTTGTAATATGTACTACATTAATTCATGCTTGTGATAGAGGGAGACTATTTCACCATGAGCTGTAATTTATGATTTTCTCCAAATAATTACCTGCTTATTTTTAATGTATTTTGTTTCTTTATTCCATGATAAAATATTTAGTCTGAACATTTTAAGTTAGTTCTCTTTTTACTTAGTTGGGGTATTACTAAAGCAAATGGTTTAATTATTCAATGCGTAATTCCTTTCCTTGCTTATGAACCTCAAATCAAACAGCTGAATTCTTGCAATGTGTTCTAATAGAATTATATCAATCATAAGGACATTAATTGTTACCAATGAGAATGTTATAGCAGAATTAATATATTGAACTTTTAACAAAATCATTATGCTTTAGTGAAGGCTTTGCCACAGTGACCTTATGTGTGTCAGTTTTATTAATGTGCAACTACTTAGGCAGGGTTGCCTGCCAGAAGAGCTAAGATCAGGAATCCAAGTGTTAAACCCAAATAAATCAATCTGAAGTCACTTTGTAACTGTCTAATATTGACACTAACAACTCCAGACTCAGCCCATTTCTCAGATGTATGCAGTCAATAAGAGTTTTCTTTAAAAGTTATTATTGTGAATTTTATTGACATGCTCTGTGTACTTAGCAGAGAATGCTCCAGAGATAGTGCATGAGGAAAGAATCAATATGTAACTGCAACATAAAAAGCTTGATTAAAAAAAAAAACCTTAAGCATAGACTTACATGATGAAGCAGAAGTTAGGATCACTTGTTTTCTTCAAGGAATGTTCTAAAATGTAAATAAATAAAATAGTTGTATAAATTATATTTCATTGTGCCCATGCATTCAAGGCTCTTTTATTTTATAGGCAAATTTACACATGTGATCTGTCTTACACATAACCTCTACTGGCTCACCAATAAAAGCTACAAATTATTGATGATAATAATAAATAATGTGTTGGTTAGTTGATTAACACATACTTAATATGTGTTAGATGCATCATATATTAGCATATTTACTACAAATTTCTATGTTATTACTGATTAAGGTAGTAAAATTTAAGCTAAAATTGACTCACCTAAGAAGACATAGGCTTCCACAGTTTCCAAGGATATTAAAAAACTAAAAATAATTGTTTCCAGAAATATAGAGTAAAGCACATTGAAATATATCAAGATTTTTTTCAAAGAGCAACTTTTGACATATGTTTATTATGCATGTGTGTACATGCGTGTGTGCTCATTTGTGTTTGTACACATATACAACACAGCACATTTGTGGGAGACAGAGGACAGTTTGCAGGAGTCACTCTAAGTCTACCATGTGGAAATCAGAGATTGAACTCTAGTTTTCAGGCTTGATACCAAATATTTTTACCCACCAAGCCGTTCCCACGGTTCCCAAATCAAATTTTATATTAGCTTTATATGGAACATGCAAACTGCTTACAAATTAGATATAATATTTTAGAGTTGTAAAAACAACATTGAAACAAAGAAAAATTATAAGTGGAAATCTAACCACTTAAAGTTGATTATCTCAGAAGTAGAGGGAATAGAATTGCTGTATTTTTGTTTATTTGTTTGTCTTCTGTTCCAATATGTCTTATGGACCCCATTTGTTTTCTTTTAAAATAAATTTTTATAACCTTGATACATGTTGGCATATATTATACTATTGGGAATTCTGTGACACTACAAAATCATATGAGTAACAGTAAGCAGTAAGCTAAATTTATTGAAACAAAAAAAAATATGCAGCAAGCAATACCCAGTGTCCCAGCACCAACAATCTTTAAAAGATAGAAAGCAATAAGAAAGTGGACAAGTTGCACATTTGTCAATAAGTGAATAAGAAAGTGAAACCCTAAGAAAAGTATCAGGTTTATAAAACTCTGTGTGTGTTGCTGATTAGGGATCAAGTACTCATGTCACCAAGTGAAAAACATTTTTTTTTTCTTTTCAAGAATGGAGCAGATACCCAAATTACAAAATCAAAGCCAAGGTCACAGCAAACTGACAGCCATGCTGCCTGGAGTCTGAGTCCTCTGGGTATTTACTTTGAGACAGAAAGGGTCTAAAGTATAACCTTGAAAAAAAAAAAAAGCTTTACCTTTCTGGACTTTCTGGTCTGTAAAGTACTACACACACAGACTCTGTGGGGATCTGTTAAAGAGAAAATAAAAAGCATATTTAAATGCCTTTCATAGTGCCTAACATACATAAATTAAATCTAAAGTGTGTTGAAAAGTAGTATAGAATTTTACCTCCTCATCTACAAGTGTATTCAGGATTATATTAAAACCAAAATTTAACATGGAATGAGGAAATAATACAATGTTAGTTGGTTCAACTCTGAGCAAAATGACAATGTACAGACACTTAGATCTATTAAGACTATTCCCTACCCCCCCCCAACAATCAGTTCATCTAAATAAAAGAAAATGTGCCAGCACCTGACCAATACATATGCAATTACAGCCAACCATCAGACTGAGCCCGGGAACGCCAATGGAAGAGCTAGGAGAAAGACTGAAGGAGCTGAAGGAAATTGCAACCCCATAAGAACAGTATCAACTAATTAGGCCACCCAGAGCTCCCAGGGATTAAACCATCAACCAAAGAGCATACATGGAGGGAGCCAGGACTCCAGATACATATGCAGCAGAGGATGGCCTTTTCTGACTTCAATGGCAGGGGAGGGAGGGAGGCTTGATGCCCCAGCATAGGGAAATGCTATAGCAGTGAGGCAGGAGTGGGTGAATGGGTAGAGGAGGACCCTCATAGAGGCAAGGAGAAGGGATGAGGGAGGATGGGTTCAGGAGGCTGTGGACGGCTAACCGGGAAGGGGAATATCATTTGAAATGTAAATGAATAAAACGATTAATAAAGAAGAAAATAAAATGTAATTATATATACATATATACATATGTAGTTATATATGTATATATATACAATATACATATGTAATTAGATAGATAGATAGATAAATAGATAGATAGATAGATAGATAGATAGATAGATAGATAGATAGATAGATATTGGGTGAGAAGACAATAAAAGATGTTCTTATTCCCCATAAGCAACATGCAAAATAAAAATCAAGTAAGCTCATGTCTCTATCCCCAGCACTCAGGAAGTTGAGGCAAGAGGATCAGGATTTCATGGACAAAATAATGAAATTCTTCCTTGAAACTAACTAGCTAGCTAAATAATGTAAAAAAGCAAGAATGGAAGGCAAGAAGGAAAAGAAGAGAGTGAGGGAAATGCTATCTTATTGCTTCATGAAGCATAAGTCCATACAATCTAGCTTCTTGATTCCACTTTCTTCTCAACCTGATGTACAACTCACCTTCATATTTGAAAGGGTTGTAACAGGGAGAGAACCAAATATCTTTCAGTCTGATCAGTCACACCTTCTTGAAACGGTTTCCAGGAGATTGGGACTTTGTGGAAAAGAGGTAAATGAAGAAGTCTGTGAGCTAAGCTGTGGAGAAGTAGAGGAGATAGAAAGCCTGATGTACTTTATGTCCTTTCATTAGTGTGTAAAGGTTTGGTGTATTGTTGAGAAGAAATGCGTACAAAGTGCTCCCTCACTCCTGTAGAGTCTAGCAATAGAAGGTACCATTATCTCTTTATGTTTGAAGAACTATATAGAAAGGTTTTATATATACAGATTCAGGCATCTATCTTAAATACCTCTGTGTGTGTGTCTCTCCCTCTGTTTCTCTCTCTGTCTCTGTTTCTCTTTCTCTCCCTCCCTCTACACACACACACAGAGAGAGAGAGAGAGAGAGAGAGAGAGAGAGAGAGAGAGAGAGAGAGAGAGAGAGACAGAGAGAGACAGAGAGAGACAGAGAGAGACAGAGAGAGAGAGAGAGACACAAACATGCACACACAATGCACATATTAAATTCACATGAGTATACAATAAATACATATGTGTATGTTTACATTTATTCTAGGAGACAATTCTGTTTCCTGAAATATATCATGTTGAAGAAATCAGAGGCACACAAAAATTTAATAAAATCCTTAATCATGCTTCGATACTATAACCGTACACACAACTCATATAGTGCTGATCCAATAGTTACTGAAAATATACCCAATTTTATAGCTTTTACTTTTAGGCAGAAATAGCCAATCTTCATTTTAAGCCACATATTTTATTTATAACGAGTCATTTGTGAGTGTCTTGACGCTGTTTGATGAAGGGTATCAGTTTGTATTTCAAGCTGGGCTGGAATTCTATGTAGACCGGGCTGAACTTGAATTCAGACTTTTGCCTTACTCTTCCTCCCCAGTGCTGGAATTATAGGTATGTGACAGCACACCTAGATACTACATCTTATACTAGACCATACTTATGTGTCAATCAAATGATTCACCACAGTAAGGCAATTTTGTGAGAATTGGAGAAATGTTTAATTGTGGCATGATAGCTCTGTTGTGAAAATTCCAGATTTTTTTTCTTTTTTTTATTGGATATTATATTTACATTTCAGATTTTATCCCCTTACTCCATTCCTCCCACCACCCAGGAACCTTCTATCCCATCCCCCCTCCTCCTGCTTCTATGAGGATGTGCCCACACCTACCCCCCAACTCCCACCTCCCCACCCTCGAATTCCTTCTCCCCACTCAATGTTAAGCCTTCATGGGACCAAGGATATACTCTCCCACCTATGCCCTACAAGGCCATCCTCCCCTACATATACAGATGGAGTCATGGGTCCCTCCCTATGAGCTCCAGGGCTGGTGGTTTAGGCCCTGGGGAGCTCTGGCTGGTTGGTATTGTTGTTCTCCTCATGGGGCCACAAATTCTTTCAGCTCCTTCAGTCTTCTCTCTAACTTCTCCATTGGGAAACCCTTGATCAGATCAGTGTTTAGCTGTGAGCATCTGCTTCTGAATATGTCAGACTCTGGTAGACCTCTAAGGAGACAGCTATATCAGGCTCTTGTCAGCATGTACTTCCAGCCATCCACATCTGTGTCTACCTTTGGTGACTGCAATGGTCTCCAGACGGCCCCTCCTTCAACCTCACTCTCAGCCAGTTGAGCTCTTTTGCACCCACTCATCAGCTATGCAGTGATAATCTGCATGACTACAGTCAGAAAAAAAGCAAAAACAAAAACAAAAACCCTTGCCATAGTCTGTCCTCCAATGAGCTCATCAACTAAGTTTTGAAGTCAACTAGAATTAGGACTTTAAAAAGAAAAACACAAATCCCTTCCTGTTCTCCCATCTACTAATCAGTCTTAAGTTTCTATTTTACACCGTTAGGGTCACTTCCCTATGACATATTCCTGAATACTAACACTAAGACATTTGAAATAGAATGAGTTCCCAGTCCCAATTTACAAGAAGAATTTGAGCCACTTGTTATTTGCAGAGATTTCTTTCTATAAATCTGAGAGAGAGAGGGAGTGGGGGTGGGGAGACAGAGACACAGAGAGACAGGGAGACGACAGGGAGACAGGGAGACAGGGAGACGACAGGGAGACAGGGAGACAGGGAGACAGGGAGACAGGGAGACAGGGAGACAGGGAGAAGAGCAAAACCCAAGAACCTGTTGGTTCTTCTCAGCCTAGGTCCTGCAGGACGATAGTAGGTGATTAAGAGCTATTACAATTATCCTGCCAAAAATTTCTAAGGTATTTACCTTTCCAGCAAATACTGACTGCAGTCCAGCTACATCATGTTATGAAGCCAAAGAATGTTTGAGCTCAGAGTGCAGGCAAAGCTTCAGGCCTACTGCCTTTACTCAGTTAACTAATGTCAAAGATTATTAGCAAAACTGCTGATGACACACACCCCTACTATAGAACTAGCCAGGTAGAACGTTCAAGAGACCACAGAATCCAAGTTAGTTATCTCAGGGAAGGGATGTGAGACAAGAGTAACTGGATTTACAAGTTTTTAGTGCCAGACAGCAAAGTTTAATTTAATTTCCCTTGTTTCCAGAATAGAGAATCTGTATTTTCAAAAATTTAATGTAGAGCAAATTGAGAAGGAGAATTAATATTTCTACCCTCAGTAAGATATAACTATTAAAAACATCTATTGTGAATAAATCAATGACTCATCACAGGAACATTTTTCTAAATAACTGATGTAGGTCAGTGTTTTGTACACCAATCACTAGCACATAATTCATAGCATTTAACATAAAAATAAAGGGACCCTGCCCTTAGATGACATAGCTCTTACTATTATAGATTTCTTCACAGTAGAGAGTTTTCTTTGTATCTAAGCAAAACAAGTGTCATAAGATTTGAATTTAGTTTGTCAGTCAATAGATTTTCAGACCCTAACAAAGCTTGATGACACATATTCTAAGGAAACACTAACTTACAGTGTGGATTAAAATATGCATGAAATAGAATGCAGAGGTGTATCTAGCCAATGGTTTTGAACATCTAGTGCATGTGCAACATAGGTTTGGTTCCACTTCTGTACACTTGGAGGATCTTTTTCCTTATAATTTACTACAAAGGCATTCATTCTCTACATCTCTCTCTGTCTCTCTCTGTGTGTCTCTCTCTGCCTCCCCCTCGTGTGTGTGTGTGTGTGTGTGTGTGTGTGTGTGTGTGTGTATGTGTTTCATTCCCTTTAGTTTGTTGCTGTACATCCTCCATGTAAGAGCATATAAAGGCCAGAGTAACATACTAGATGTATTTTTTCCTTCACTCGCTTTATTATTTCTTTGAAGCAAAGATGGTGCTTGAACCTGAAGCTCCCCATTTAGGCTGGGCAGTGAATGTTCAAAAGAAGTATGTCTCTTTCCTCTTTCCTCCAAGTTAAAAGTATGCTAAATGAATTAAAGGGATGCTGGGCTTTTTACATAAATGATGAGAATTTGAACTCATGTCTCCCTGCTTGCAAAGGCAAGTGCTCTTACCCAAAGGTCCATCTCTCCAGTCCAGGATTAATCCTCATACTATTAAACAAACCTCTTACACATTTCTTCCTTTAGTCCTGTTTTCTATATTTCCAAACCCTCCTAAAATATTGCCTGTATATGTTAGTGATTCTTCTAACAGATAAGCCAGTGAGATAAGTACAGTACTTTCTAAGAATTAATATGAAACACTGTGCACGAAGAAACACTCTACATGCACACCCCAAAGTTGTTAAGAAATTGTCTGTCATCTATATTTGTTAGTAGGCATCTTTTCTATTACATATGAGAAAGCATATTCAGCATAACAATCTATTTGAGCAGGTACCCTACACAACCCTACACAACTCCCCACACACAACACACAGAAAGTCATACAAAACAAGTGTCAGGAGTGTGCAATGAGGGAAATCAAGGAGAAGGTGTTCTCTAGGCAACTTACTCAGTTTCTGCTTCAGTAAAATTAATTTCTTTGTCATTGTTTTTAGAATAATTATTTTTATTTCGTTAAAGGCATCCATTACTTTCTCAAGCAAAGTACTTAGTTTTTTTTTGGGGGGGGCAGGGGTGTTAAGATATTAATTCATTTGTTTTCTAATAATTTATTTTTTCATTAGTTGTCAACAGTAGTCAAATTGCTTTTTTAATAGACAGAAGTGGAGATACAAACAACAATGATCAATCAATTTCCTATAATCTTATTCTTATGCAGAGACAGACCATAAGCAAAATGTATAATAAATTATTTAAAATTTGTTGAGTACAGCTACATACTAAAATGAATAAAATAAGATAGAAATATTGGCAGTGTTAGGAATAACAGGACTTTTGGTTTAAGCATTTAGCCCTGGAAATTATTTTTAGTTTAGGCTTCTGACTTACATTGCAATCCAATAACTCTTTTATTAGCAAATATCATATAATGTGATTCCATGATCATTTTGTGTTGCATAAATTTCTTTAAATTTAAATGCTTCACATTCCTGTTATGTTTCTATTGGAAAATTTATTGTGTGAGACTTAAAACGTAAGGACTTATTCGGTTTTATATTTGTATTTTCTTTACTATTTAGGTAGATTTTATTTCTTTTGAATTTTGATTATGTGTCTGTGTGTCTCTTTGTAAGTGTGCACATTCCTTTCTGCAGAGCCAGAAAGGAATGACGGATACTCTGGAGAGGAGGATACAAAAAAGTTGTCCAGTGTGTGTGCTGGGATTTGAACTCAGGCTCTCTGGAAAAGCAGTGTAGGCTTTGTACTGCTTTCTAGCCCATTATTTTATTTTTAATCACATAAGAACACACACACACACACACACACACACAACCTTTTAGGTTGCTTCAAACACTTAAACACTTAAATTCACACTTGATTTTAACTCATGGAATGGTTTACTGTAAATCCCATCAACATTCATGATTATTTATTTATTTATTTATTTATGGCACAGTAATCCTTTCCAAAGGAGTTCTTCAGTTGTAAAGCTCCAAACCTCAGAGTCTTATCACAGCAAACTCTTAATGTACACTCACAGATTAGCAGATGTTTCAGTATGGGCTAATATAAAAGTCAAAATATAAGAGCATGAGACAGGGCCAAGGGCTAATAATGTGCCATTTCTTGACCAGTTTCATTGGACAGTAGAAATCAAGAAGATCAAACTCAACAAAATAGAGGTTGAATTATAATCTCAATGTAATATAATGTAATATATTACAATATAATATAAAAGTCTTTAGACTCTTAACTCTTTTCTGGTCATACAAATATACTATTAGAAAATAATCAAGATTTTAAAATAGAAAAAAAAAAGCAAAAGTTAGCCCATACTGAATTATTTCTCTGTAATTACCCTATTGAGCAAGCCTGTGCTGTCTCCCTTTGCTGCTCATGACATTCTGCCCTACACAATAGAGATTCTACTTTGCAAAGCTTTGCTTATCAAGTCCTTCTTTGTGGAAGTTGGCATTGTATCCCATAAAGTATTAGCCTCTTATTGCAGAACTTATGGTTGATACATTTATTCATGAAGTTTATTAGAAAATCCATAGGATCCAGTGTTCATCAGTGTTTATTAGCAACATGGTTTCTGTGAAGACATGTTCTCACCCCTGTACACTGACGTTTGGTCTACTTAATAGTGGCAGGGACGTTCTAATACAAGACAACCTATCTTTGACATTATCCCCACCTTAATATTCAAAACTCAAAATACTATTATCATAAAGAATGCAAATATTATTGAAATTAGTAGTAAGTGATTAAATAGACCTAGCATTAATAAGAATCTCTTTTTTTACTGGATATTTTATTTACATTTCAGATGTGATTCTCTTTTCCCATCCCCCCACTCAGAAACCCCTTAACTCATGCCCCCTTCTCCTGCTTCTATGAGGATGTGTCCCCACTCATCCACCCACTCCTACCTCTCCATCCTCGAATTCCTTGACCCTGGGGCATCCAGCCTTCACTGAACCAAGGACCTCCTCTCCCACCTATGCTCAACAATGACATCCTCCCCTACATATACAGCTGGAGCCATGAGTGTACAGGGGAGAGAGCTCACTCCTCCACTGTGAACTCCACAAAACACAGTTAAGAAAACTATTTTCTTGTACCTTTAATCACATTTGCTCTAACCTGTAGCTCCGGACTTGGATTTTTCCTCCTCGAGTTCCTCTTTTTACGGTATTCAGAACTGCTCATGTTTGGATTGCTACCCCTTCTTCCTCTCATTTCATAGCACTGGTTTTGGCAGACAAATGGCTTCTATGCACAGCCAGGTGATCGTGCTGGCACCTCACCCCTGGAAGAGGTTGACTCTGATGTTTGCCACACCTGGGAATTTTATGCCCAATCTTCACCAGCTGCCATGAACTTAATTACCTTGTTTTATTTGAAGATTCCAACTCAACAGAGTTGAAAAGAAGATGTATTAAAAACTCAGATGTTTCTATGGCCAGCTCCTACATCATTTCCACCCCACCAAAAAAAAAAAAAACAAAACAAAAAACCATGGCCATAAAACAATTAATGTTTCAAAGTCATCATTGTGCTTTCATTTGTAAGATAAGGAAATGCAATGTAACTCATTATGTCTGAAATACTCATTAATTCTAGTAGTCAAAGCATCTTTGTGTGTGCCCATCATATAAAGAATACAACACATCACATGATCCTTGGGCAAGGTAAGGAGCCATGGATGAAGTTAAAAGACACCATATTTTCAAGGTATTAGAGTTATATGTCAAAAGATGAACTTGAACATATTCCTATAATTCACCATTACTCAATCTAAGCAAGGATATTTTATTCTCCTAAAGTAAAATGTGTTTGAATTCACTGAATGCCATTCATTTGCTTACTAGCTTTTCCAATGTTTTCTTCAACCCCTATTTATTCTACCAACCACTTTAACACAAATTTAGTATTCATATCTATGTGCTAGTGTTGGGAATAGATATATAATGTTAAGTAATCTTCAATTTGACAATAAATTTAACTGTTTGCTGTTAACTTGTTACCCCCCCCAAAAAATGCTAAGAGGAATTGTAATTTAATTAATTCAAATGGTTATACACAAGCAAAATACTACCTACTGGCAAATATGAATAAATTCTCACAATGGCCAAAGCGGCTTTGGAAAAGAACACAATTCATAGATTGACACTTTAAAAAAAAAATATGGACTATTCAAAGCTTAGTCTATTGACCAAAGACAAAAAAAAATGATATATTTTTGAGATCTTTTGGAAGGTTTTTTTTAATGTACTAATAGAATGACAGTTATTACTAAATTTTAAGAGAATCATGAAATTACTAAGGTTATGTAGGAAAATATCCTTTTTTTCTAAGAGACAGTGTTTAAGGTTTATGATACTTAATAAGGAATAAAATATCATCATGCCTGCCATTTACTCTTGATTTTTTTCTGGACAATTATAAAAACCTATATTTACATCTATATGTACTAAGTGTACACATATATTATCTATATATATGTAAATGTTTATAAAATATGGTTTAGAGTTGGTAAATTTATATGAAAGGTACATGAAAGTCCAAACATTATTTTTATAAATTTGAGCTTGTTATACTTCGCTGTGTACTTTAGCTTGATCATTGGTGTACTCCTTGTTCAGATCACTGTTGGGTTGTCAGGTAGATGACATGTTACAGGCACACCCTCTCAACACACCAGCTGAAAACAATATTAACACTGGGTCATGCTATTCAAGTGAAACAGTTAAAATATGATGGGAATGGCATGTAATCCAAGCCAAGCACAAATCTCTGCCCTTGGTACATTACTATACTGCACTCACAGCACAGATAACCCATTTTCAAGCTAATTTGGTGACTACTTTCTAATCCCCTGATTACAACTCTTTTTTTTATATAAAATTCTACCTTTAACTGAGCAACTGGATTAATTTTACTTTGACTATTGTGTGTATGTTAAGACAAGTTCTTATCTCTGTTGGCCTCAAATTTTTTATGTAGCTGAGAGAGCTCAACTCCTGATCCTCTTTTGTCAATGTAACTTGTTGGTGAAATTTTAGATGTATTATTTGTACATATTTTTTAAAATCTTAAAATACTTAAAGAACCTTTATAAATTAAGATATTTGGAACATTTTGGATGTTTAGACTACTGTTAAAAATCTAAGATTCTTGATTTGTTTAAGTTTTAAAATTTTCTGATTTTCATTTGTTTTCTGACAGTGGATCCCTATTCATTTCATGACGGCCTCAAACTTTAAATTCTCTTGCTGCAGCCTTTTCCAACACAGGATTACAAGTGTATACCACCATGCCTAACTTGACTTTATATATTCTATATGTCACATCTACAAAACAAAATTTATTATTTAGTGTATTAAGCCATTCTTTAAGTAGTATAATGAGATCGATGTTCTGTTCTGTTTTTTTGCATATATTCTGCTCCCCAGTATCATTATTTTTTTATATTTTTATTTCTTTTAGAGGTTCCCCCATAATTAAAATTCTAAGCATTCAGTTAATTTTCAGTTGTACAACACTTGAAAGTTTTAGTTTTAAAATGTAAATAAAAATAAATTATAGTTATAAATATAATTTTGAAACAATCATCTTCAAACAGTTTAATGCCTTTAAGTTATTTCAGTTTATGAGTCTAGCTCCTTTCTTTTGTTACTATTCTTGGCCTCTATCTATACATTAAATTAAAAACTCATTCACTGGCAAGGGAATTCTGAGAGTGTTTATATTGCTTCTCTTGTTAGGATAGCCATTTCCTTTGCATTAATTAAATTGAGTAAAACCCTTTTACATTCTAACTGACTTAAACACAAAATGTACTGAGGAAAGGCATAAGAAGAAAGAGAGGTATACACATGGAAAACATTCAACAAATGCAGTAAATAATGGGCACGATATTTGGGGGCAAAATCCTGATTTTTTCTTCTATAAAAATATTTTTGTACAATGTATTCTCAGTAGATTTGTTCCTCCCTTTCTCCTCTTATGTCTCCTCTTCCATTCAGACTCACATTTTTTTCTAACTCTTGTTAGAAAATAAATTACATCTAAATGATAATAGCAATAATAAGTAAGACAAAACCCAATTGGAATAGGACAAAACATGTAGAGACCATATCCATTGTTTAGGCATGGTCCCCGGTTGAGGGATGGGACCACCCACATTCTCAAAAATTTCAACCCAGAATGAATCTTTTCTAAAGGAAATACAGGGGGACAAAGAGTGGAGAAGAGACTAAAGGAAAGGTCATCCAGAGACTGCCACACCTGGGGATTCATTCTATATGCAGTCACCAAACATAGACACTATTGCTGATGTCAAGTACTTGCTGACAGGAGCCTGGTATAGCTGTCCCCTGAGAGTCTCTGCCAGGGCCTGACCAACACAGATGTGGACACTCACTACCAACCATTGGACTGAGCATGAGAACCCCAATGACGAAATTAGGGGAAAAACTGAAGGAGCTGAAAGGGACTGGCAACCCCATAGGAAGAATAACAGTATCAACCAACCGGACCCCTCCTCCAGAGCTCCCAGGGACTAAACAACCAACCATAGAATGCACATAGAGGAACCCATGGCTCCAGCTGCATATTTAACAGAGTATGGCCATATCTGGCATCAATGGGAGAGGAGGCCCTTGGTCCTGTGAAGGCCTGATGCCCCAGTGTAGGGGAATGCTAAGACAGTGAGGCAGGAGTAGGTGGGTGGGTAGGTGGAGGAGCTCCCTCACAGAACAGGGGGAGGGAGAGATGGGATAAGGGGTTTATGAAGGGGAAATGGGGAAGGGGAATAACATTTGAAATGTAAATAAATAAAATAACCAATAATTTTTTTAAAAAAAAAAGAAAAGGCCAAAGTAAAAGTAACTTCTTTTATTATTATTAAATTATTTTATTTATATTTCAAATGTTTCCCTTTCTGGTCCCTCTTCCTAGAGTTCTTCACTCCATCCCCCACCACTTTGCTTCTGATAGGATGCTCCCGTATCCACTCACCCACCCCTAACTCAACCATCATCTCCCTACCCTGGGGCATCAAGTCTCTACAGTATTAGAGGTACATCCTCTCTCACTGAGGTCAGACAAGGTATTCTTCTGCTTCATATGTGCGGGGGGCGGGGTGGGCATGTATGCTTTTTGGTTGATGGCTTAGTGTCTAGGAGCTCTGAAAAATCTGGGTTAGATGATGCTCTTGTTCTTCCTATGGGGTTTCCATCCCTTTCCACTCCTTGTATCATTCCCCTAACTCTTATATAGGGGTCTCTGACCTCTGTCCAATGGTTGGTTGTAAGTATTAGCATTTTTCTCAGGCAGCTGATGGAGAGTTTCTATGAAGACAGTCATGCTAGGCTCCAGTCTGCAAGCACAACATGGTGTCAGTAATAGTGGGTTTGATGCCCACCAATGGGATCCAATTTGAATTGGTCACTGGATGGCCTTTTCTTCAGTCTCTGCTCCATTTTTGTCCTTTCATTTCTATTAGACAGGAAAAATTCTGGGTCAAAATTTTTGAAGATGGGTGGGTGGCCCCAACCCTTCACTGCATGGCCAGTGGTCTTTTCAGGATCCATCTCCCCACTGTTGGTCACCCCCATTGTGTCCTGGGAGCCTCTACTCTCAGGTCTCTGGGACTTTCTAGAGGTTCCCTTACCCTCTGCCCCCAACCCTCACAGCTGTCTATTGCCATTCATTCTCCTGGCCCTCTGAGCTTCTCTCCTGTCACACCCATAGGTGATTCTGTTCCCCATTTCCCATCCTTCTCTCCTGCCACTCCCTCCCTCTGCCTATGATGATTTTTTTCTTCCCTCTTCTAATTGGGATTAATCCCATCATTTGTTAGAGATACAACAATGAATTCTGTTACTCATGTAATAGGAAAATAGATGAGCAGGATACAATGCATAGCCACATCTTGTCAATTGCTTTTGGGGCCGGTGGTTAAAAAGCAGGATTTTATTTTGTTATAGTTATGGAGACTAAACGTCACTTCCTTGGGGCTCACTCGTAATTAGCTTCTCTGTGTCCAAACATGATCTTTATCTTCATCTGTGAATGAAATCCTGAGTTCTCTTTGTGTGCCTCAATTCCCTCTTCTTATAAGGGCATCAGAATAAACTAATGTAGTGACAGTTTTGAAATTTTTGCTTAAACAAAAACACAAAAATATCATGAGTATGGTTTTGGTTTATTTCTAGGTGTGTGATATAGGACTGCTTCCAATTGTCCACAGCAGCTGATAATGATTTGTCTTGTTCTCTAGCAGGGAGATGGTATTCCCAGTGCAGATAGCTTCTGATTGTGTTATGTTTGGAATTCTGGAAAATATTCAGAGGTTATATAAATGCTAGAGCTCGAATAGGTCATTGTTTGTTGGGTTGTTGGTTAGTTGGAGATTGTTGTAGGTTGCATTTATTAAGTAGTTGCAAAGAAGAAACAACAAAACTAAATTAGATATCCTGAGGGTGAAGATTAAACTTGTCCCAAGGAACTCAGCACCCATAATTAGTAGGAAGTAGTTTAACAATGAAATCACCCACTTTCTGACCTCTGGTTTTATTAGGGAGCTCTTTCCTTTCCCTTCTATCCTCTTTTCTCCCTTATCCAGTGCTAGTGGGTTGAAAGGTTAGAAGAATAAGCACGGAGAAAGGTGGAAGTAAGAAGAAACCACAAAGTAGCTAAAGTCCAGCTGCAGACTTAGACCCATCCTAACAGACTCATTTTGTTCCTTAGTCATATATTTAAATGCTCTATCTTCAAATATATTGTTTTCCTTAGACACTGGTGTCTAGAGTTTAGTGTATCAAAAGGGCACTTTTCAAATTATAATTACCTATTGTCTAAGCCTCACTTTGACAAGAATAGCAAAGTAGTTTAATAGAGAAAGAATTTTCCTTGAATAAATAATACTGAGACAATTGGAAGTACACCCACAAGTAAATTAATAACAACCTCCACTTTCCAAACTCCAAATACACGTAAGTCCTGAATATAAATGACAGAACTCAACTTGGCATATGTGATATCCCAAGTTAGATCCTCAGAATGAACTGAAAAAGACATAATTTTTAATTCTTACAAGGAAACAGAAATCATCACTGGTTAAAAAAAAAAAAAACAAAATAAGTTAGATCAAGATTTTCCAAAATTATATCACAGTACAGTACAATGGAGAAAGAGATGATGACATACAAAGTGGAGGAAATATTTTCAAGTGATTATCTGATTAGAGTCAAATTTAAAGTACAAGAGAAAACTATTTTAGACTTCAAAACTATATATGCACGTAAAAAGATACTGAACGCTAGGTAATGGTGTACACCTTAAACCCAGCAATAGGGAGGTAGAGGCAATCAGATCTCTGTCATTTTGAAGCCAGCCTGGTCTACTGAGTACTGAGTGAGTTTCAGGAGAGACAGAGCAGACAAAAAAAACCTGGCTCAAAATAACAACAATAACAACAACAACAGTAACAACAACAACAAGATATTCAAAATTAGTAGTAGTTAGAAAGATGCAAGTAATTGTAGATAACACTTCACCTTCTTAAAATGGGTATAATGAAAAACAAAACAGATAATGCCAAGTTATGAAAAGAATGTGAACTAATGGAAATGCCTCTCATACTGGGAAGAGTACAAAGTAAAGCAACCACTTGAACCACAAATAGTTTGGCAGTTTATGAAAAATTCAACAGTAGAGTTCACATAGGACCAGGCAATCTCATTCTTCAATATATACTCAAAAACTTGAATAGAGATGTCCATAAAAGCATTATTCATAATAGCCTACAGGTAAAAACAACCCTAGTTCCCATAGAATGCTAACTATATAAAAATGTGTAAAACAATATTATTCACCCATAAATAGAGGCATGGAATACAGCACTGGCGAACCTTGAAAATAGTAAATGAAAACCACACATAAAGAACCACATATTGTCTGCAACTATATTAAAAGTTCAGATTTTAGAATGTATACAGATAGAAAGAATATTAATATTTCACAGGGACTTTGAAGAGAAAAGAATGACAGCTAGTAGGCATGGCACTTCTTTGGAGAGATATGAAATTATTCCAGATAGTTTTGATGGCTGATGCTATCATACAAACAAAATAGAAACAATAGAATTACATGTTATACCAGTGTGCTTTTATGATACTTGAATTATATCTCAGCACCATAAAAGTAAATAATATATTAATACATTAGCCACATTAAGATAGTACCAATATGAGAGAAAAATTAGAAAATTTTGTTATTTATTGCAAAATTACTATTATATAACCCAGAAAGTACAAAATGATATACAGAGGTAGGGGTCAGATCAGTGTTTGAAAGGGGTAGCAAGAGAAAGGAATGGAAAAGTGGTATGAAGAACCTATCAGAACTGATGATGTATTTATTGTCTTAATTTTGATGATGATTACATGGATGAGTGCACACTCCAAAGCTTATAAAATTGTGTCTTACAGTATGTGTCAGTTATTATCTGATGATGTGATGAAATGAAGCATAACTGTTCAATAATTTTTGAATAAGCACTGTTAACCAAATACTTTATTAGACCATCAAGATAGAAAAATGAAATAAAGTCTGAGATTATCCTCCTTCAAACAGGATAATGAACATGAAAGGAGACAAAACTGGATTCAACTCATCTTGAGGTGGTGATGCCAATAAGCTTCACAAGAAGAGATAAATGTAAATAAATGGTCAAACACAAGTTTGGAGAAATTCTGTAATTTTTTTTAATATTTTGAATAAAAAATTATTTTATTTAATACATTATTTTATTGTAAACAGAATTTTTAATACAATAGATCCCAATTACTGTTTTCCCTTCTATGGCTCTTCCCAGTTCCTCCCCACATTCCTTCCCATCTAGATCCACACTTTCATGTTTTGGTTTCAAAACAAATAGCCATCAAAGGAAAAATAATAAAATAGAAAACTATCAGAGTGGAATGAGAAACAAATAAACAAACTTAAGGAAAATAGTGAAAGAAAAAGTACACATGACACAAAGAAACACAGACACACATTCACATATCCAGGAATTGAATAAACAGAAACTGGAAGTCATAATATACATGCTAAGAACCTATGAATTTTAGGGGAAAATGCCTTCATACACAAGACTATGAGAGAAGGAACCTTCAAACATACTCTTGAATTTGTTTGTTTTCTGTTGGCCATCTAATGCTGGGCAGGGGGGCCTACCCTTAAGAGTGTTTCTACCCACAGTTAGACTCCCTTTGAGAAAACTAATTTTTTTTTCTTTCCAAGTGTTTATAGCTTCTGGTTTAGGGATGGGAAAAAGTATAAATTTTAATTAACTCACCCTCCCAGTGTCCCATTGCTATGAGTAATTGAAAGTTAGCCATATTGCCAGATAGTACTTCATTCCATGCATAATTTGATGCTCAGCAACTATTTACAACAGAAGCAATTGTCTTATCTTGGGACCTTGGGACAAGTTAATAGAAATTGTCTTATGGGTGCTAGAGAGAAGTATTAGCACTTAAGAGCACTGCCTGCCCCTCCCAGACAGCTCAGGTTCAACTCCCAGTATCCACAAGGTGGCTCACAACCATCTAGAATCCTAGTCCCCAAGGGACATGATACACTCATTGGGCACTGCATACACACACACACACACACACACACACACACACACATACTATATATATATATATATATATATATATAAAATTTTTAAAAGAAATAAATTGAATTTTGATGGTATTTTTACTCTTGACATCATATATTCATGCATATGTACATATACATATATATGTATATATTCATGAATTTGCTATTTAGAAAAAATCAAGTCTATGCTAATGCATTCATCTTTTCTGAGACGATTGTCATTATTCTCTAAGACAAGCAGCACAATATGAGAACTATTTGAATACTTTCATACTGCATATTTATTATAGATTAACAAAATCCTTAGACGTACAAGTCTCTTTTGTTAAAGTATATAGTTTTGCATTGGTTGTCTCATGCATATCATTGGTATACTTGAACTTGTTTCTATAGGACATATACCTATAGAATCTATGTTTAACATAGCTACCTTTCTTTAAATACTTGCTATAATATGTGATTTAAGTAATAATGACAAAGATACATGTGTGTGATCAATGGGATGTATTGGTTGTTGTTGAATGAATCTCCAGATATAGAGTTATAAAGGGCTGACTGTCCAGATGTGGGATGGCTACATTAGCATGAGTGAGAGAAGTCATCACAAGGAAAAAGTCAAACCGAAAGGCAGAAAATGTCCCAGTAACATTGTTTGAGCACAGACGACTAGATTTCCTTGAAATAAACCCATTCTTACACTGTCCAGATAAAGTTACCAGTTCATTCTCTTTGAAACTTGAAGTAAATCAATTGGCATTTTGACTCAATAAAGAAAAGTTTAAAGATTAATGCCATTCAACTTAAAATAGAATAGCTGGAGAGAAGGAAAATTACTATTTTGTAGCTATTATATTATTCATCCATCAATTTTAAGATTATTTTCCTAGACTTTGATGGTTATACTGTTACACAACAATTTTCTATAATACAGAACATTAAAAATAAACCTAATTTTATTTTAATACAACCACAAGCATACACCCACACACACGCAAACAAACACACCATTACATATCTATGTAAAAATTTCAGTGTAAAAGTAGATGAATTTCTTTATTGTAAGGTGTCTGAAGCAAAATATTAAGGAAATATTGCAGTTTTTATTATTATAACCAAATTTATGTAACATATTTAAATTGATGAAAATGAGAGAGAAATGACCAATAATTCAGTAATAACTGAATTAAATGTTTTGAAAATGTAAAACTGTATGGTTAAGACAAAACACAAGGACAAGTACATAAGAAAAATCAGCCCACAAAGCTTAGATTTGTAGATGATTTATTTCAGGTGTCACTCATTTTTAGAGGCCTCAGGTGAAAAATGAGAATTACATGGTCGGCTCAATATTGTAGACCTTCCAAAAGCTTACAGTAAATTACATGAAATATCTATGTTTAGCGAAAAGACCCTGACCTTTCACTCTATGACTGCAATTTACCGGCATCTGTGCAATAGATACACTTCATTTTCTATTTTTTAAGACTATATATAATAAAAATATTTACACGACTACAATTTTTGTTCTAGTCAGATATCTAAACATGTAAACTCTAATTTTATAGGAATGACTAAATTTTTGTTATTCTTCTTTCATACCATATATTCAGACAACAATTACCCTCTCTTCTCTCAACTGCACAATCCACCCATCCTCCACTTGTCTTAGGAAAAGATCACAGCTTCCACCACACCAAACACAAAATTGCAAGGTGCAATAAGAATAGGCACAAACACTCATATCAGGGTTGAGGATTCAACTGAGTAGGAGGATAACAGTCCTAAGGGCAGATGAAAGACTTAAAGACACCCAATTACTTTGTTAAGAGTCCACAAAATCCACCATAACATATATGCAGTGGACCTAGCACACACCCATGTAGGCTCTGAGAGCCCTATGAGCCCTGCTTAGTTAATTTTGCAGGCCATGTGCTCCTGGTATCCTGGACCCCTCTGGTTCCTACCATTCTTCTTCCCCCTTTCTACAAGTTTCAGACCCTATGCAGATCATCTCTTTGATCTCTCTCTGTGCTTAATGTTTGTCTGTGGGTCTTTGCATCTACAGAAGAAGCCTCTCTGATGAGTATTGGGCTAGGCATGAATCTATGAAAGTAACAGAATACCATTAGGAATCACTTTACTGATTTTTTTTCTATCCTAGGTCTATGTTTTTAGTTACACATAAATTTACATTTTTAAAATTAACTAAAGCATTAAAGAAGCTGTCAAATCATCCCAACTAAAGCCACTGAAAATTAACATCAAACATCAGATTCAGTTTGTCTTACTTTATGTTGTTGCAGTCTTTCAATGGACCCCTGAATCATGCATGTTTATAAGAACCCTATTCATAAGCTACAGTGTCGAGCCATAATTGTCTTAAAAACACAGACTTATCCATCATTCCCATGTATCGAGATTAATTTCAATTATACTTAGCATATATTATAGAATTCTTACTTTCTGTCAACTGAAAAGCCACTAACATTTAAGAATGTTTAACAGTACAACTTACTACTAAAATATTTCAACAATTTATTATTAAAATTAATATTGGTTTAGAAATCTTGTTTATAACATTATATTAAAAGTGCAAATTTAATTACATTATGACCATATCAGTTTATTTGTTATTAAAGATGAGGGACATTATTACATTTCTTGACATTGACTTATGTTGAATGCCTTAGTTTTAACATATACCTTTTCTTAGGTAACCATTATCTATATTTTCCAAATTTGACTGAATAAAATGATTGTTGACACTACTTACACACTTACACAGAAACACACTTATACATACTTCATTCACACAGGCTCACACACACTCCATGCATACACATAGTTCACACACTCAGAAAATCACAACTTCCATACTCCAACTCATATACATACACACACACTAAAAGTACTAGAATATATATGCACTTGAACAAAAACAAAAATTCTTTTTGACATATATTCAATTCTTCATTCTTTATTTTTCCTTTTGTTATTCTGTAGGTTAGTTTCCATTATGAAGATGTACTAGTGTTTGCTATAGTTTTACAGTTAAACAGTTTGCCTGATCCTAAATTATTTATAGTACTTTATTTTATTCAATAGGTAAATTTTACCCCACAATTTCTGGATACCATCATAGAAGAAAATTTAATATTCTCTCATGTTGCTGTTTGGTTTGTCTTCTTAGATATGGGATTTATTCCTTGTTCTTGAATGTCTTGAGCATCTCCAACTGCAAATTCATTGATGTTTCCATTTTATTTACACAGCAATCTGTAACAAAATATGGATCTTTGCAAACAAGAATTGGGTTTTTATGTCAAGAATATGGTTCTCTCACTATGAAGTTGATGACCTGGAACTTTTATCTTTGTTCAAGTGCATACACTTTTTAGTATTTTTAGTGTATGTATGAAAGTTGTGATGTTGTGTGAATGGTAAGTGTGTTTCCATGTGTGTAAGTTTGTTGAGCATGCTAGTATGTTCAGGTGCTCACAGAGAGAGCTTCAGAGTCCTCAAAATGGGATTTATAAGAGATAGGGTGCTAGAAACAAAAATCAAGACTTATGAAACAGCTATAAGGGCACCTAATAATTGACCTATTTCTTTAGCCCCTAAACTTACTCTTTAAATACCACCTAAAACGGATGTATCAATGGTGTATCCCGTAAGTTTCTAAAGTATATGCATATATTTATATATTTTGTGAAATTCAAATCAGGCTAACTATTTCTATATAATCAAATATTATTTACTATAAAATCCGTCATTCTTGCATTTTGAATTATAACATATTTCGTTATCTCTAGTTGGGCAATAAACAACACACTAGAATATGTTCTTTGTGTCTGACTGTGACATAATACCAAGCAATAATCTCCCTACCTCAATTCGCCTTGATTTCTGGAAACAAATATATTATTCTGTATTTCTAAAAGACTACATGCATGGGTTTATAAATATGAAATCCAGTGACTTCTGTGATACTTTATTAGGCTGATATAGTTTTACTTTTGTAAGTATCTGTGATGCGGTCTTTAGATTCTCTCCTATTTTTTAACATAATTTTATATAAAACTAATTTTATATAAAACTTAACATCACATGTGTCTCCATTTTACAGTGTCAAACATGAAAATGTAAATCTTAAAAGTGATGAAATATGAAGCAGTTATAATTTTGATGAAATTTGAATTAAATAAGGCAAATACTGATCAATTAGAAGGTTCCTTCATTGTAGTAAATGTACAGATTATATAGGTTAACTCAGGAAACCTGGGCTTTCAACAAGTAACAAAAATGTAAAATTACTTTCAAAGAGAATTTTCTGCCTTACATATTGATCCTAAATACTTCATTTCAAATAAGTCAATTGTAACTAAAATCTACACTTTCTTGGGTGTTAGTTAGCAAACTGTCAGCACATTATTTTCACATATCTGTTTGTTTATTTATATATGTACAAAGCAGGAAAACTGTGCTGTTGCCTTTTATATGTCTAACAGTGAAAGCAGTTTATGTTATTTAATTTGAGCCATTTTCCATTGATTCAGATATCATCTTATGGTTTATGGAAATTCTATGACCTGAATATCATGTTTTCTTTTGCCAATTATCAAGTAACTTATCTGTGACTAGATATAGTTCAAAAGTGTATGCAAATATGCTCTTTATTGAATTCCAGTTTTTATTTTGTTCATCTATATTTTTTTTAAAAAATGGACAATAGAATCAATGAAGAACAGCATCCATATCTAAAGAAACCATAGTTTAGAATGTTAGCAAATTTTAAAAGGTGCTTGAAAATATCATTTTATCACCAATCATTTCAGTAAAGTTTGAGGATTCTAGGTTCATGAAAAGTTACATTGTGAAATTTAAAAAGTGACTTAACCTCTCTGAGGCTCAATGTTATGGCTATTCAGACACATAAATTAATAGAATAATGTCCCAACTGGCTGAGTAGGTACAAGCTTTGGTGAACCTGAACTGATTCTGCATTTTATTAAAAGGAAAGTGAGAAGAATGACAATGAGTTACATATACAACACCAGTTTCTGTGGTGGGAACTTATACAACAAGTGTTCCTTTATAAACTGAATACGCTGAAGCTGAGGTTGCAAATAGTTTAAAGATATAATGACTTACTTTCATGACTCTTTTAAATTTTAAATATTCTTGCAGAAAGCAATAGCTTTTTTTCTTGGTTGTTGTGACTACTTCAGAAATGTAATTTTCTCATTGGAAAAGGAAGTTTTGTGAAATATTTTTGCCAACTGGAATTGTTTCAATGTTTCTATTTCAGCAACTTAAGATGCAATTAGTGATACAGGTGAGGACATTTAAATGCATGTTAGTTTTATCCTACCCCATTAAAATAAAGACTCATTTTGTTTAAATGAGATAATTATCTTCAAGATAATGTTCTTTTATCAAATATTCCAATTTAACTCACTTCTAAGTTCTTGTGTGGTTTTAGTTAGGACTATGAAATTTGAATTGCTTTAGTTAATGATAACCCCTGATAGGGAGGCAGGAAAACAGAATGCATTTTGAACACCTGAAAGTGCAATTTACCAGGGCGTGAACAACTTTCCTTGCAAAAGGGAAAACACAGAAACAAAATACAAAGCAGAGTGGTTTCTTAAACTAATGTGCTTTGAAGATGAAAACAAATTTCACTGATGCCAAATTCTCTGAGCACTTTTGATTAAACAATATGCAATAAGAGATCTACAGTTTAACTTCATTTGTTTTACATACAGTTACACAAAGATTTGGGGAGAAGTCAAATAACCAACAAAACATTCTTCTGAATAGCTATTCCAGTCAGAATAACATTATAAAGAAAGCTTAAGAAGAAAGCTCCCTAAATATTTGATGCTTTTGTTGTAAAAGAAAAAAAAACAGAAAATATGCTCTGAGAAAACTTATGATATGCAAAGACAAAACATGAATCAGTTCACTCATTGTTTTTTTTTTTTGTTTTTTTTTGGTTCTTTTGGTTTGTTTGTTCTGTTTTATTTTGCTTTTTTGGTTTGTTTGTTTGTTTGTTTGTTATACTTCAGACTCCGTCCCCCTCCTGGTCCACCCTTTAACCATTCCACATCCCACTCCTCCTCCCCTTCCCACTCCCTCGTCTCCATGAGGATGTCCACACCCCACCAGACCACTAAACTTTCTGGGGCCTCTAGTCTCTCGAGGGCCAGGTGCTTCCTCTTTGAACCCAACCCAGCAGTCCTCTGCTGTACATGTATGTGCTGGGGTCCTCATATCAGCTGGTGTGTGCTGCCCGGTTTTATTTTGTTTTCTATAAATCACTCCAAGAAAATGCCAGGGACTTGCTCTAGCCTTTAGGGTGAACTTTACTGATGAGACAGAGCTTCAGACAAAGGTCAAAAACCTATGATCCCTAGACTTATAATCTTACTATTTGTGCTTTAGTAAGCACTGGTTTCTTACTCTGTAACTCTTTCTTATTATTTCATGCTAATGAGTGTTGGTTTCTTTTCTCTCTTGCTAAAGGACCACTCATTGGCCTGGCAAGAGTTTTGGAACTCATTACCTCTTCAGGCACCAGAAAGAAAATAAAGGAAAAGAATTAAAATCTTTTACACAGGCATATGCACACACACACACACACATGCATGCACACACGCACACATGCATGCACACACGAACAAAAACACAATCATATGCTCATATACTCTGATTGGGCCTATCCTATTTCATCAACTCCACAAATGTTCATGAACTCTTATATACATACACTCATCATATGTATTTATAGATAAATTGACTTATACATATATACATACTTTGGTGGATTGGATAGAGGCCCCCAAGTTGTACCTTATTTCTTTTCTCTGGCCTTTTATATACCTCCTTAGACAAAAGTGCTTTAGAAAATTACTTTATAGATAAAAACATTACATAAAAATGGACTTACAAAAGGATGTTGATACTAAGTTGAAAACAGTGTTTCATTCTATAAGCTCATTATAAGTTCAAAGCAAAAATTTCACATGGTCTTGCTTTATCATAGTGCACACCCATGGCTTCATCCTTGGATCTGACCTAGAATAAATGTATTCCCTTGATCACAAAATTTTCCCCAAGTCTATTTCTCTTCTTAGTGTAACTGTGAGAGCTCATACTATTTCTTATTATGCAGCCTTTACTTACTATTCTATGAGAATTGGGCATAATCTGTTCTTAATTCTACCTTTATTTTATCTTTCTGGCAAGACAACTAAAATCATCTGTTAAAATGTTCTTAAGTTATTTGAATAAAATCAGAGATTCTACAAAACTGTTAATTCATCTAAAGAACTTTCATTCTTGAAAGTTTATCTTTATGTTGACATGTAGCAAATCTGCCCAATAAGGTGGGCTAATGT
This sequence comes from Arvicanthis niloticus, assembly GCF_011762505.2. NCBI lineage: Eukaryota > Metazoa > Chordata > Mammalia > Rodentia > Muridae > Arvicanthis > Arvicanthis niloticus. Next base: position 73,331,524 of record NC_047659.1, read on the forward strand.
TCAAGAATTATTTGACTATGTGATATTGACAGGAAAAGCATATCAGTAGCAAGAAGCAGTCCTGGAATAAAATTTTCTGAAGGCCATGCAATTCAGAGATTACCCATCACAGCCATGCAAAGGGGTGGGCCATCTCCAGGAAACTTACATGCATGCCTTTAGCCATTCCTAGATGGCTAGATGACAAGAAATATAAATATGGACATAAAAAAATGAGGAATTCTTAAGTACTTGTAGTTTAAAACTGCTTGAGCCTGGAAAGATGGCTCAGTGGATGAAGGTAGGACCTGAGTCTGAATTCCCAGAACCCACATAAAGCCTGCATAGTAGTGCTCATCTGTATCCCCAAAACTACTGTGAAGAAATGGGAGTTCCTGAAAACTCCTGGGCCAGCTGTTCCACAGTACAAGATGGTGCATAAAATGTATCTTCAATTCTCCAGCGTGAATTTGTCTCCAATTCCTTCATGCAGGCGTGTATCCTATCTGTACACTATAAGAAATGACTCTGTTGCCTGGGATCATTACTTGCTCTAAAATTTACTTATTCAAGATGAAAAAATGCATAAATGAGAAATAGGATTCTCTTGATATACTCAATAACACTGTATTTGAGCAAGAATCTTGTAATTTTGACTCAATAATACTTTAAAAATATAAATACCATTGGTGATATACTTCCTAACTCAAGGAACTAAATTAAATACTCTGATTTTTTTGATGGCTATGTAAGAAATGAAGACAAAGTTAAGTTAAACTAAAACAAATCTTTCCAATTAAATTATCCACCCAAGAATTTATTTCAATATATTTAAACAATTCAACATTTTTTGTCTAAACTTCTTATTGATTTACTAGTGTCTATTTCTTTTTCAGCCCTAAACTCACTCTAATTTATCTCCTTTAAGAAGTATCATGAGTACTTGAGATCTCTGGACATAATACTGCTCTCATAAAAAAAACACACACAAGAATTTATCTCTATAGGCAATTAATCAAGTCTTCTGGGATTGCTTTGCAAACTTAATCTTCCAATACCATTTATCTCCTTCCTCTAAATTGCTTTATTCTTTGATTTAACTCTTTAGATCCTGAATTCTGTATTGTATTTTATTTTTTGGTTTGTAACTACATTAAATTCATCAAAAAAGTATTGTATGACTCAATTTTATCTCACAAAGTGTCTTGGAGAGGGAGGAAGGCAAGAAGTGGGAGGGGAAAAAGGAGAGCAGGAACAGATATTGGAAGGAACAGGAGAGAAGTACAGAGGATCAGGAGATTGAATAGAAACATGTAGCAGTGGGGGATGTAGTGTAACTGGGGTATCCACTAGAAAGTCCCAGATTCCAGGGAAGCAAGAGGCTCCCAGGAGCCAATGGCTATGACTTAGCTGAAATACCCAAGAAAGGGAAGATAGAACCTGTAGAGACAACTTCCAGTAGATCGACACAAGCCTCAGTAGAGGGATGGGGCCACCCATACATCTCAAAATTTTAAACCCAAAAATGTTCCTGTTCAAAGGAAAGACAGGGAAAAAAAAAAAAAAAAAAAAAAAACCAGAAACTGAAGGATAGCCTATCTAGAGACCGCCCCATCTAGGGATCCATCCCATCTGCAGACATTGCTGATGCCAAGAAAGTTTGCTGACAGGAGCCTGATACGACTGTTCCTTGAGAAGTTCTACCAGAACCTGACCAATAATGAGGCAGATACAGCCAACCATTCAACTAAGCCCAGGGACCCCAATGGAAGAGCTAATGGAAGGACTGAAGGAGCTGAAGGGGGTTGCAACTCCATAGGAAGAATAATATCAACTAATTGGACCACACAGAGCTCCCAGAGACTAAACCACCTACCAACGAGTATACATGGGTGGAGCCAGGACTCCAGATACATATGTAGCAGAGGATGGCCTTTTTGACATCAGTGGAAGGTGAAGGAGACTTGATGCCCCAGCATAGGGGAATATTAGAGGGATGAGGTGGGAGTGGGTGAGTAGGTGGAGGAGCACCCTCATATAGGCAAAGTGGCGGGGGGGGGGGGATTAGACAGGGATTGGTGGAGGGGTAACCTGGAAGAGGGATATCATTTGAAACATAAACGAATAAAATGATTTTTTAAGTGTCTTGGATGCATGATTGCAAAGTCAATGAAAAGTCTGGGGAAGCACTACACCCTTATCCCACCCACAGCTTGTAGAAATGCTGCTTCTGGATACAGGATTTAAAACTTGTACATTATGGAGACACTTAATGAGAGATGGTGTATTACATAGCTCTGGTGAAAATTCTAGTGTATGTGGATATAATTTCCCAGAAATCTGTTGCCAGTTTTATTGGTACCGTACTGGAAGAATTGGCTTGAGGTATTCTGGGAATTCTAAAGGGAGTTTCTTGGCCCCATGCATCTTGGTCTCTGCCTTCCTCCCTTTTTCTATTCCCCACCCCTCCTATCCTTAAGAAACAATTTTTAAGTGCCTGGAGAAGAGACATTCACTAAGTCTTATAGCATAATCTGATTTTGCTTGAATCATTTTCAACCTAATTAAACTTTTGTGGAAACCTATTAAAATTTTGTAAAGAATTTAAATGAGTTGATTGTGTCTCTAAATTGGTCATTTCACCTCCTCTCTGCAAGTGCTTCATTACCAAACTGAAAGAGGACAGAATTAAAAATAAAAAGCTCATGCCAGTGTAAAAGTATTCTTAATAGTTGTCTAAATAAAGCATTAAAGAACATGTAAGTCCCTGGATGCAGACTTCCCCACATAGAAGAATAAAGTCAGGAAGGTTATCCAAGAATAACAACACTGTGTGCTACTGCACATGAAAGTAGAAAGATCAAAACTAAATGTCAAGGAACAAATCCCCACTTCTCCTGTGTAGGCTTGTGTCTCCTTGCCCATAAAATGTGACTGATAAATTTGTCCCCCCAGTTGTTTCTTGCTCTAAAATTTATTTATTCATGATGAAACATATGTCAGACCCAGCTCATACAAATTGGATATTAGTAACCCAAAAATGGATTGCAGGAAAGAATCTGCTTCATCTGTCTGAAATTCATCGCTACTGTTGTGTCTTTGAATAGATGCAAACGTTTAGATTTCTGTTTCCTCCCCACTGAACGCATGCCTAGGGAATGGTGGTAAAATAAAGGATGTGATTCTGAGTGATGACTCCCACAGGGCTGTAATCCATGCTTCTATAAAGGTTTATACATGGATATGCTAGAAAAATAAGATTCCTTCCTATTTATTTTAAACAGAGGTGCTACTAGGGGAATTTTATAGAAAATAAAGAGTGAAACTGGGCTGAGCTATGCACACAAATAATCCAAGTTCTCAGGACTCTGAGGCAGGAAAATTAGAACCTCAAGACCAAGCTAACCTATGTAGCTTGGTATCCAAAATCATCTAACCACAACCCATCAGCACTATCTTATTAACTAATAATCCCTCTAATAGATTCAAAACTGTGACAAAGAAGCATGTACTTGAGTTGAAAAATGATTGAAATGATTCAAGCACTGTACTGCATATTTTATATATTTTCATTAAAACTGTATCGAAAATAATGAAACTGAGGAGGTAAGCTTCATATTGTACCGGATAGAAAGATGTCTAGAGAAGACATAACAAAAAGTTGATCTATGAGAAAATATGTCACAGCAAGGAAAATCTGGTGCTATAAACTGTACCAATCATATGACTACATTGTAACTTTAATACTTATTGTTCATCATTTCTGGCAATCCAATAAGCCTTGACCATTTTGTGTGATGTAAGATTATACTGTATAATGCCATACAGTATAATAATATAGAATAAATTAGATTAAATATAGTATCTTGACATAAACAAATAATAATTTATGATTTTAACACTAGCGTAATTCTCACAAGTATCCTTGTTACATTCATTATGACCTCAGTAAACTTTTCTTAAACTCATAGTTTAACATAGATCATTTGTTCTCAAGATCCTGAATTAAGATCTCATATTCTAAGTTCTCAAGCATTGGAGCTGTGGTACATTTCAGACCAAGGTTTGTTCTGTCCCTTAAAAGTCAAGTTGAATGAAGTCTATAAAAGATTGATATATAAACCCAAATGCCAAGTGGTTATATTTCAATAATAACTGCATTCTTCTGTGAATGACTGAACATGCCCTATCTCATTATAAGAATGGGAGATTTAGAAAGTCATCAGATTATTAAATAGTTGATAATAAAAATGGAATTGAAAAATAAAGAATTACATGCCTAGGATTTACGTATATATACTGTTAACAAAGTATGTCTCAAGGAGGATGTCCCCACTCCCCGCATTCCACCTGGCCAGTCCTCCCTACTCCCTGGGGCCTCAAGTCTCTCCAGAGTTAGGCATGTCTTTTCTCACTGAGGCCAGACTAGGAAGTCCTCTGCTGTATATGTGTCTAGAGCCTCATACCAGCTAGTGTAGGCTGCCTAAATTTATTATTAACAAGACTTAGTCTTTGAAGAAAGCACACACTTTGTTAAGTGTTTAAAATTCATTGGGAAAATTTTGGTACTTGAGAAATCATGTTCTGGTATGTAGGCTGATAATATTTATGTGTCTTTTATTTTTGGCTAATACTCTATTTTCTACATTGATATAAATTCCCAGATTTATATGGGAATTTACCCCCAGATAACAGTGAATAGAGTGTGGTGTATCCAAAATCTCTTGTTCTAGGACTCCACATAACCTTTGTGTTTCTTTCAGTGTAACAAATGTCCAACTCTCATCTATTGTTAAATTATTATTGTTAAAGTATTATATTGGAAAGTATTATTAGAAAGTTATATTAGTTCAGCGTTTTCTTATCACTGCCTTGATAAATAATCACACTGGCAGCTTACCTAATAACTAGAATCTAAATGGTTTTGAAAGATATCAGCAAAATTATAAACTCTACATTAGTGTTTATAATTATTTATTATGTAAATTCCATGAATCTGACAATATTTAAATGTTCAGAGTATTAGAAGAGAGATAGAGTCCTCTCTTACAGAGCTTAGTTTTGGAGAGTGAGATTAAAAATAATAATTATAGGAAATTTTGGTGTATACTTTACAATAATTTATAATACTATAATGCTAGGGAAACTTAATTTAATAAGCTTTGACCAAGGATAATATTGAATATGGAACATTCAGAATGTGTCATAATCTACCTTATGTAGTTGTTTTATATACCTACAGAGATGCTATCTACAGATCAATTATTTCTTAACTTCAACCTTCCAGAAATTTTCTTTAGGGTGGTTACTCTGTCTAAATCTTACTCCTGCATTTTTATATGTCTTAAAAGCTATCTTCATAATTCAGACAATTATAGGAAATGTGTGCTAAGCCATCCAAAAGGTTCAACCTAAGGCCCTTTTATTAGTCCCTGGTATTATTATTAATGCTTATGATTCTTTTTTAGGAGTCTCCCTCCTTTGGCATTAAGGTAGAAAGGACTAACTACCTCCTCTCTCTCTCTCTCTCTCTCTCTCTCTCTCTCTCTCTCTCTCTCTCTCCTTTTTCTCTCTCTTTCCCTCTCTTTCTGCTATTTTTCCTCAGATCCATACCTTGGTTCATTTTACACAGGAAATACATTACAGTCACAACAGAATACATATACTCCAAAGATGCAGAATTAAAACAGGTAACTGTTATTTTTCAGAACATAAAATATCTATTTTACTTTAAAATAGAAATATCCAAACACAAAATTTATTACTTTTTGTTATTTATACATCAATACCTGTATATACACATATAAATAATATATTTACAATATATTATTTTTTATTATATTTAATAAATTTATATTTATTATAAATATAATAAATATAATAAATTATATTTATTATATTTAATAAATTAATCCAAATATATTCAAATTTGTTATTTCAACATTAGTTAAAATACTTCTCAAATTACTTCTAAAATTTGTAAACATAAGAACATGATTAAAATGATCATTTTTCTATCACTAAAGTCACCAAAAGCAAATAGAAATATAACAAGCACTCCCAATGTAAAGCATTGAGTGTTGGGTGAGAGATGCTCTTCCTGCATCACACGCTAGTTCATCATCTTTGGATTCTTAATCAATTCTGTTGCTTCTTTTTTTATCCTGAGGATACAAGGCCTTATGGTGCAATAGAATCTTTGTTGACTCTTAATGAATTTAATCTAAGGTGGTAGGTATCAGAAAATCAACTCCCACAAAGAAAACTAAGAAAACTCCAACAAAGATTTAGCAGGTTGAAGTAATTTAGTAAAATTACTAAGGACAAGTGAAAGAAAACTCCAAGATCAGGGTGTCACAGAAGGAGGATATCCAGCATTTTACTGTAAGAAGTTCCTCTTTTATCATTGCTGAACTTCTGTGTATGAAGTTCACAAGAGTGCTGTGGGCTGTGTCAGGATTAATACTCTGATTCACTGAAACATTTTTAAGCTACAGACTTCCTAAACACCTTTTTAAAACAAAAATTTGTATATAACATGTGTAAAATATGGAAGTTTTGAAAAATCAAAGATATCATTTTAATACTTTATCTTTAAGTATGTTTATCCATTTTATTTAACATGCATTTTCCCACATTTTATCTGGTATATTATAGTCAAATAATATATAATCATATCTCACCTGCAAAAGTCCATAGGTTCCATCTATTTTGGCCATAGAGACAATATATTTTCATTTCTTTTTTACTTTAATAATTGCTTTTGAATTGTAGCATAATAAATGAATCTCAGAATAAAAAGATTGTTCTTCATCATAAAAATAATCATCCACATACATATCACTGAAGTCTCTAAATATTCCTTTGAAATTATTGAATAAAACACAATTTCAAAATGTTTACAAATCATATGAGTAAATCATTAATGGTTGGCTTATTAACAATGTTATATCATGAGTATTCCAGAAACAGAATAGCTTTTTGGAGGAAGTTACTTTTGTCCTATAAGAACATGTTTTTATGTCCAACTCTGAGAGACCTCTAAGGAGACAGCCTTATCAGGCTGCTGTCAGCTTTCCCATCCTGACATCCCTATCAGCGTCTATTTTTGGTGACTGCCTATGGAATGAATACCCAGACGCAATGGTCTCCCTACAACCCCAGAGTCGGACATACCCAGAGACAGATACCCACAGCTATCCATTAATCTGATCAAAGTTCCCAATGGAGGAGTTAGAGAGTAAATTGAAGGAACCGTGAACCATAAGGGCTGGTGGCCCCGTGAGGAGAGCAACAATACCAACCAGCCAGAGCTCCCCAGGGTCGAAACCACCAGCCTAGGAGCACATATGGAGAGACACATGACTCCAGCTGTATATGTAGGGGAGGATGGCCTTGTTGGGCATAGGTGGGAGACAAGATCATTGGTACCCTGAAGGCTGAGCACTGGGGGGGGGGGGGATCTGAGGGTGGGGAGGGAGGCTGGGGGTAGGTGGGTAAACACCTTCATAGAGGCAGGAGGAGGGGGGATGGGATAAGGGGTTCCTGGGTGGTGGGGGAAATATGATAAGGGGATAAAATTTGAAATGTAAATATTATATCCAATAAAAGAGGGGGAAAATATAAAAGCGGTTAGAACCAACATTCTTAATAAAATGTCAGCCCTCTTCTAAAAAAAAAAACTATCTTGATACTAAAATTTGTTTTGAGAATTGTATATTGCAGAATGATCAGCCTTGGTGTATCTACTCAACAAGCAAGCTGGGCAGACCTGCTCAAACCTCTGAGGTCCGGGAATTTCATCTGGAGGCAGCGAAGACACAGCATCAGAGGATTGTCAATTTTCTCTCCCCCCCACTCCTCTTCTAATATCTCAATGCCCATAATCAGCTTGAAGAAGCTAATGATGAGTCAGCGCCCCTATTCCTTGGGCATGGGGACTAAGGTGGTAAATGTTGGGCTGTCTCTCTAGGGAAAAGTAGTGGTTTTGTTGGAATAGAGAGGATTAGCTAGGGTTTATTGCATAGCCATAACCTATTAGTAGAAATCTGTATAATTAATATCAAGATGAAGATATAAATTCTTAAATGGCACCAATTTACTTTGTTTACAAATTTTAAGGTTTTCATTGGCATGAGCTTCTTAGTGATATAAGAGTGAGATGAATATTGTTACTCTCATAGCCATTGTACCAGTATAACACATTTAGGAATACAAAGCTTAGACCCAGTCCTTCTTTAACTTTTTTAACTGATTTGAGATGGTCAGCCTGTGAGTTAAGGGACTATAGCAAATTCATGACTTGGAGTTTATTATAAGGGTGTTCTCTATGTTTTATTTAGAAATAGCTGAGTGGAGTTAACAGGCAACAGTCCAGATTACCTTGCATGGATAGCTGGTTTTCAAAACATCAGAAATCCTTAGAATTGACATGACAAACATTTCAGTATTAATGTTCATTTTCATTAGAGACCTGTCTGCTCCGGACAGCTTCCTATATCAAATTCTAAGAAGAAATTGAGCATCTTTGGAGTTACTCCAGTTGTGGTGAGACAGCCACTAGGCAAGAATTGCCACTTTCCTTCTACAAACAAATTACTGTCCAGAAAAGGACACACTTGCAGAATAGTCGACTGATTATATCTGCCTAGACAGAGTAATCAGCCCTTAATAATTCTGCAGCACTAAGGTCTGTCAGATGATCCTGGTCCAGAAGGCAGAAGAACAGATGATCCAACGTTTTGAAGTAGAGCGAGTGTCCAGGTGTTCAGAGGTCTCTATAAATTGGCTAAGTTTTAGAAGCTATGCTTTGTGCTTCCCACAATTATAGTTAACTCAGTCATTCTGGATTTCTGATGGGGTTGAAAACTTATAGCTATTTACCTTGAGAGAAAAGATTTGAGTGGATGGTTGTCAGCTGACATTCATCCTAAAGCCAAGGAAAAAGCCAGGTTCAGAACTAAGTGTTTTAGTTAGGATAGATGACAGAGGTGCTGGTTAGTCAACAAAAGGATGGACTGGGTATTAGGACTATCTTGTACCTCACTGGTACAAATTGGCATAATTATGCTCTAATTGTATTTTGAGAGAAAAGTTTCCTTTTAACAGGAAGGGTGATGTGTAGGAGGAGCTAAGGTGGGAGGAGTACTGAGAGAAAGAAAAGGAGTAAGAAGAGGAGAAGAAGGAGAGGAGAAGCTAGGTGATGAAAGAGAGATAGAGGGGGGAGACAGGGAGGCAGATGTTCATGTATCTCCACCAGTCAGATAGTTGATGTATCTAGGTTGGGTAGTGGGTTACACCTCTGATTGAACAATACCAAACTTATAAAGCCTATGATTAACATTTTTTTAAAAAATGTATAAATGCAAAAAGGAAAAGGGGGCATGGGATAGGGGTTTTCTGGGGGGGGGAATGGGGAAAGGGGATGGCATCTGAAGTGTAAATGAAAGATCTAATAAATAAAAAAAAAGAAAAAAAAAGAACATGTTTTTAAAGCATATTACTGAAGAAGCCAATGTAAAGAATGAACAGAAGAAAGAACTAATTTTGAATAAATTTGTATTGCTACTTCCTTCAGTCTTACTATATTATTTTCTTTACAAATGTCCATGGCTTCAAGTGATCCTCAGGCCACAGGTTAGACTGACTGAACTAGAATCTAATCCATGTAAATGCTCTTTTTCATTTCAAGAAGCCTGAGAGATGTAAGAAATTGGTGAAAGTAAAGCTTGGACCTAAACAAGGCTGGTTCATAGGCTCAAAAAATTTTTTCATAATATAAAGGTAAAACAGAAAGTGTTGCTGTTGATAAAGGTGTTCATTGATGAAGTTGTGTATGCTTACAAAAGGCTCCTTTCTAAAACACCAGCATTCTAGTAGAAGATACTATCTAGGACTTAATAGTTAGAGAGAAGCCAATGTCTGGCTTCAGAGAAATGCAGGACAGCATGCTACAGCCTGCCGCAGTTCGCCTCTTTTGTTAGGGGATGCTGAAGCCAGTGATTGTAAGTCAAAGCCAATGTTCATTTATCACTCCTAGGTGTAATATGAAATCAATCCTGCTGTGCTCATAATAAAACCACAATGCCTAAGTTTCAGTGCATCTAATTATAACAAGGTTTACTGGATAGTGAAGCTCATTTTGGACATACTCTCAAATAAAGAGTTCTTTCAAATATTAGTCTTCATTGTAATTTACCTGATGACTCAAGGATACTTTCAAGATTGATGTCACCTTCATATCTTCTCACACAACATCCATGGCTCAAGAAGTGGTATTTATTTTTCTTTTATTTAAGAAACATATTTTAGAAGGCTATTGCTGACATTGTGGTTGATTACTCTATTTGACATAGCCAGAGGACATAGAAAAATTTCTGGAAAGAGCTTGCAAATCTCAGTGCCTCAATAATATTTCTGATTTGCGGTAAATGCACAATACATCGACATTAATAGGTACGATAGACATTGAATCCTTTTCTCCTTAAGGAGTTTAAGATTCCAGTAGAAAACAACTAGAGATGTGATGTAGGTATCAAAGAAACTAGAAAACTCTATTGATTATGTAGGGGCACCTGTACTTCTATAATCCCATGCTAAAATTTCAACAGATTAGAAATTGATTTTTAGTGTTTTTTTTTTTTTTTTTTTTTTAAGATTTTATTTATGTGAGTACACTGTCGCTGGCTTCAGACACACCAGAAGAGGGCATCAGATCCCATTACAGATGGTTGTGAACCACCATGTGGTTGCTGGGAATTGAACTCAGGACCTCTGGAAGAGCAGTCAGTGTTCTTAACCACTGAGCCATCTCTCCAGCCCAGAAATTGATTTTTAGAATGAACAAAGATTCTACTTTCTTTAGATGGAATATACTTGCAGTAAAGATGCCATGATATTTTGGAAATAGCTATATATTTAGAATAGAGCAAAAAGTTAGTTGATAAGACAGTGACAGAGTTTGAGATAATTGGCTGCAATTTTGAAAACACAATCCTCTCTCGAAAAATGCTACAAAAAATGTTGCATGATAAATAGAAATCTCACATAAGAAGAAAATTTATCCTAACGTTGCCGTCTTATTTTAAGAAATAATTGGGATGGGTTGTTAGAGATTTAGCCCAGTAGCAAAGCATTTAAACACACGGTCTTAATACCCAAAATAAAATAAATATGAGTGGGTGGAAAGGGGGAGAAAGAAAAAAGAACAAAATAATAAAAGAAATATTTGAAGGTATAAGAGAATACAAAAGAAACTACAGTATGAATTGAAGTATTTTAGTTAGGCTAGATAAATGGGTACTTAAGCCTCAAGGAAAATGTTTTAAAGAATGTTTTATTTAAAGTAATTTGGTGAAGAGAAAATTACAGTGCCCTGAAAATTATTCTTAGGTTTTTCAGTGTGTCTTCACATTGACAACTGTTGGTACTGTGCTGAAGTGGCAGAGTTAGAATTGTTTCACAAACCTGTGAGATTGGGTGTTACCATGATTCTTCTATCTTTATTCTATTACTCTATGAATTTTAAACTTGATGTTCGGGCCTTTATTTAAATTAGAGTTGTTTTCTAACCAGAATAAGATGGTGCAACAATTTTTTAATGTGACTTTAAAAGAGTCTCTTAACAGTAGCATTTGTACAACTTACTAAATATCAATAGAATGCATTATAAACCATACTTGGAGAAATTTACATTTCTAAACACTAATGTAATATACAGTTGTGTAATATAATATTTAGTAAATCAACCCGATCTGAGTTACTTTCAGTTCTATCTGAACTGCCTTAAAGAGCAAAAGCATTATAAAATGCTTTTTAGCTGATAAAACAAAGAAATGCATTTTGCCCTATGTTATTTTACCAAACTCATCTGAAAAAAACACGTATGAAGGTAATTTCTAGTCTTTACCTAATCTCATAGTTGAGATGGAGTAACATTTATACATACTTCATTGTTGACATTGCTGCTTGACAGATGAGAAGCCAATTGTTCCTTGATGCTGGCTTATTCTCTCTAAAACCTTGAACTTTTCTCTAAGGAGATGCAAATTAAATGTTTTGATCTTGTGCACTTGCTTCAAATATTGAAATTTATTACAGGATGAATGGACTGCACACAACAGGTAAACACATAATCATAGCTACTTCCAGAAGATAGTGTTTACAGAAGCTACAGAGGTGGTTCAGGTGTTAAGAGCACTGGATTCTGGATTCTGTTCCCAACACTCACATGGCAGCTCACAGCCGTCTGTAATTGAGTATCCAGGGGATTCAGCACTGTCTTCTCAACCACAAGAGCAACAGATATATATGTCATATACATGCATACATGAAGATAAATGTTTATACACATAAAATAAAACATATAAATCTAAGATAAATAAGTAAATTTTCATTTATGAGTGTAAATTGGATTTTAAAACATTTTGCATTAATGAAACATTATTCTTCACACAGATTCTTTCAACCTCTTGAAATATTACAAACATATTTTCCTGCTACATTAAAACAGGTGATATATACGATTTGATCTATGAGTTATAATTTTTAGACTCTGTACCCTTAAAGTATGAAATTTCAATGCTAATGTGGGAAATAAGATAATATATTTCAAGAATAGGGATGAGGTAATTATAGAAAATCAAGGAAGTAGCCAGCAAGGGGGGGGAGGGGACAGAAAGCAGATCCTGAAAAGTTAGTATTAGTTTGTATTTATTTGAGAACCGTCTCTATGAGGTTACAGTTTAAGGCAAGAGAGGAGATAAATAATGGAAAACAGGCATAGATTTATACTGAAAAGAATAAAACATCAAGCGGGGGTGAACAAGGTACAAGGTTTCAGTGGAAATGATAGCATCAAAATGGACTTCCTGGGAGATAGAGTAGGGTACATATTCATGAAAAAGGGCTGAAAACATATGGATGAAAACAAATACATGACAGTAAGGAAATATCCATAGGTCCAGAGAGCAACTAAGCCTTTGAAGATGATGTTGAAAGATTCACCAGTGTAGATTGGGCCATTTGTCAGGTAGGTTTTTAAGTCATAATGAGAAGGCAGATGTTAAGGATCTAATGTTCCACCTAAGTAAAATTTTAGAACTTTGATATCATATTTAAGCATCATATTTCTGATGTTCAGTAAGCATATAATTAATAGAGAATGTTGTAACTCAAAACTCAGTATTGACAATAATACATACTTAAATCTGTCAATGGTGCTTGCATAAGATCTGATGCAAAAACTTAGAGATTGCTAATGATGGGCTAGCAATCTCTGATGGTTTTATGACTTTCATTGGTTTTTTTTGTTTTTATCCACATGTGATTTTGATATTGATTTCAGTGCATTTTAATAAATTTGGCATATCTTTAATTTGGGTCATGTAGTTGGTCAACATTTATAATTGTTGCTTGCTGATTCCAATTCTATCCTGTATGTTTTTTCTGTATAAGTAATACAATTAAATAAAAATCAATTACTAAAATACTTGCTTCATTAGAGAAATTATAATTTATTTACCAAATAAAATATTATATAACCATCAAAATGGGTCCGTATAAAACTTAGGTAATTAGAAAAAATATTTAAAATCTAGACTCAAAAATGTATATGTTCAGAGGCAAAGCATGCAATCTAAATAGATTATATTCATGCACAAAATTACCAAAAATAAAAAATCTAAATATTAGCCTACATTTTTATTTATTTATAGCTGAAAATACCATAGCCTAATGGTTGACTTTATTTTAATTTGTGTTTATTTGAACATATTTTGATAAATATATGCTATATTTAATGTTTTCTATGTTAACAATAGAACCTAGGCTTATTGTTTAGTATAATCTTTATGTTTCCTTTTGCAATGCTCATTTATAAGACTGTCTAGCATCTAAATCACATGTTAATGGTCAAGTTACATACTAATTGATTAAATTTAAAAATATTAGCTATGAAACTCTGATACATTATTTGAAAAAGAAATATAAACTACTGCTAGTATTTGTATGCATTTGTTTTCCTTCTTATATGTTTCTATTGAACTATCTTAAATAAGATTTATCGCCAGGCAGTGGTGGCGCATGCCTTTAATCCCAGCACTTGGGAGGCAGAGGCAGGCAGATTTCTGAGTTCGAGGCCAGCCTTGTCTACAGAGTGAGTTCCAGGACAGCCAGGGCTACACAGAGAAACCCTGTCTCAAAAACAAAACAAAAACAAAAACAAAAAAACAAAGCAAAAAGCAAAAAAAAAAAGATTTATTCATGAAATAATCTGTTAAATTTCTCAAGTATATTTTTTATATGAATATAAAAAATTGTTGGTCTTCATTCAAGATGTCAATTGAAAGAACACAGTTACTAGAATCTAATACATCTAACCAGTTTAGAGGAATAAAATCATCTTCCATCAAACATACTAGAATCCAAAGGAGAGGGAAAAACTGAAGAAAAAGAGGCAATATGATGCTGTTACAAAATGTAGGGTATCTGAGACAAACATTGAAGAAGAGGTAGAATTTAGATGCTCTGAGTAAGTGGTTATCAAACTGTAGGTCCTTTGTGACTCCTTTGAGGGTCTCAAGTCAGGTATCCTGAAAATCAAATATTTACATTACTATTCATAACAGGAACAAAATTACAGTTACAAAGTAGCCACTAAGTAATTTTATGGTAGGTGTCACGACAACATGAGGAAGTGTATGAAAGATTCACAGTGATAGGACAGTTGAGAAGCACTCAGTGAGTGACCATTTGTGCTCTTATTTCAGGAAACAGCAAGAGCAATTCCTCACATTAGGATGAGTGGCACTGAGTAGAAGCAACTCCACTGTAGATAGAAATAAAGCAAACTCTTCTCAAGTTAGGGTTCTCTCTGAAATAATAACCTTCTCTCTACCATATTCTGTAATAGGCAGCAAAGTGACAAAGTCCAACTTCAATCATGTTGAGTTAGCACTTTTTCCTGAAACTCTATAACCACAAAATTTACAGCAAATCATAAAACAGTGTGATTATCTCCCCAATCAATCCCTTCTGAACCTTTTGAACTCAACATATTTCTATCTAGTTTGGCACATCAAAACATGTTTTATTCTACTGGACTCTGGAAGGAGTTAGAAAGATAAAATTTATATTTAAAAAACGAAGAGATTTTTAAAACAAAGATTTACATTCTCCTAAAGAGTGGCAGAACGCAGGTATCACTAGTCAGTTCTTTCCTTAAATGAAAAAAGATGTTATAACAGGATGCATATCATGTACTTTGGAAAACCATGCTTATTACTTGATAGTACAGCAACTTGCTTATTTTCTCATCAATGTAGAAATAATAGTTGCTAAAATTATTGCAAATGACTTTCAATATTATACTTATTTGTATTATCTTTTCAATTTATTACTATGGCAAAAATCAAATTATTTGAGACAATCATGTAGTACTACCATATTGAGGTATTTATCTAAGGCAAATTCTGTGTGTCCAGAAACCTGTTTTCTTTCATATATATATATATATATATATATATATATATATATATGTATATATATATATATATATATATATATATATATATATATACACATAGGTTTATATATTATTTCAAGACAGGGTTTTTCTGTGTATCCCTGGCTGTCCTGGAACTCATGCTGTAGACCAGGCTGGCCTCGAACTAAGAAATCCGCCTGCTTCTGCCTCCCAGTGTTGGGATTAAAGGAGTGCGCCACCACCGCCCGGCTGAAACCTGTTTTCTAATGAAAGTATCACTAGTCAGTTGATTCTTTACCTAAACCTGTATTTATATCATAGTGAACTACTGTTCTTATTTATGTATTTTAAAATAAGGTTTCACAATGTAACTATGTAGTGAGCTCACTATATCACTATAAATCCCATGCTGACCTCAGATTTATATAAATCCTTCTCACTCTGCCACCCTAATCCTGGGGTTATAGTTATGAGCCACACCCTCAGCTAAAATTGCTATTCCTGTTTTTATATATACTATGAAGATTTCTTAAGTGAATACAATGAGATAAAATGTCTACTCCTATTTGATGCCTTCACATTTCCCTGGATAAAACACAATAATTGTGCATAATTATATGTTCTATTTTGGTTTTGTCTATATTTTGATCATATTCACTCCCTCATTACCCTCTCTTGTTCTCATCTCACACTAAAAGCAGTAATTCTATTTATTATTATTTATTTATTTACATCCCAAATGCTGCTCCCTCATAAATTTCTTCCTTTTATCCCCCCTTCACCTATGAGAGGGCAGCCCCCTTCCTCTCCAGTATTCCCCCATCCTTGTATATCAAGTCTCCGCAGAAATAGGAAAGTCCTCTCCCACTGAGACCAGATATGGCAGGGCTCTACTTCATGTGTGCGGGAGGGGGAGGCTCTTATCAACCCCAATATGTTCTTTGGTTGGTGGTTCCCTACCAAAATCAGTTATTCTTAAGGGCACCTACCACTAATCATTTTATGCTGCAAATTTTAGTTTTACTTTGTATTAGATAAACCAACTCGATTGTGTGCTTCTCTCATAACTTTGACCAAATCTTGACAAAGGAAACTTGAGAAAAGCGTTTGTTTTGACTTACAGTAAGTATGAAGGGGCATAGTCAGTGGTGGCAGGGAAGACATGGTAACAGGAGTGCAGGAAGCCTGGTTGCTCTGCCAGAAGGAAGCAGAGACTGACAAATGCTCCTATCCAGCTCCATTCACCTTTTTTATTAAACCATGGACCACAGCCTATCAAACAGTGTCTTCCATATTCATATTGGATCTTCCCTGCTCTATTAAACCTTTCTGAAAACACCTTCACAGACACACATAGAGTTATGTTTCCATGGTGATTCTAAATTCAGTCAAGTTAACAATGAAGATCTTTGTGACATTTATTGAAGACAGATGTTCATTTTCTCCCAGTTAATGTGTGAGTCACAGCAGTTCTCATACAATGGGACAATGGGAAGTGGTTTTTACTGTGACTGTTTTATTAATTCTATAATGTTGTATGAGATGCTTAAAATCTAGAGAAGTACATTTAAGGGAAATAAACTCAGAGAACTTATTCAACATGATTTCAGGCATTCTTCTAATAGCCATGGTAATCAAGATAAGGTTGTACTGGTGTAAAGATAGATATACAGATCAATTGAAATCAAGATCAACTAAAGCCTAGAAATAGAACACAAGAAGAATAAACTGATCTTTGACCAAAGCAGTTCAAAGTGAAAAAGAGTCTTTTCAACAGGAAAATTCTAGAAACGTAGTCACTAAATTCATAGAAATGTGGAGTGCAAATCACTGAGACTGCTATTTTTCACACTTGGCTGGGGATCTATGCATTCTAGAAATTTGTAAAGCCCCATATTTGGATGGGTACACTGAGGCCTGGATGGATAGAGTGGTACTCTTGGAACATAGAAGCTCCAAGTTGAAGCTTTACTTTGCTTTCTAATGACAATTTCTTCATTTTATTCAATTTGTTTTAGACTTTGGGTGTATTGGGTGAACAGAGTGGGTCCTATAATCAGGAGATCTATACAACAGAATCACTTTGATTCTCTTGTACAGGAGCCTCTTAGGTTATGCTCACTGATTTTTATTCCTGTTTTATTTTTGCCCTTTGCAGCCTCAGTTTACACTACTTGGAACTAAACTCTGTAATCAATACTATATGGCAAAAATGACTGTGCAATTTGAGATGCGATTGAACAAACCATCTCCTTTTACCTGTTTCCTATCACATTATTTTCCACAAAAGAAGCCAGGACCCATATCCTAATAGAGCCTAAACAACCCTATTAGCACCACTGTCATTTGTAAATTAGAACCTTTAAAACTAAAATAGAATTGTATGTTTGTGAAACATGTTGTTAATTAACTCAAAATATAATTACATAATTTCTGTCATTCCATTTTCTGCCTCCAAAGCCTCCCATACACATCTTAACTCCCTCTCAAAACACCATTTATTTTTCTTTAATTGTTACACAACACAAACAAAGACATATGAATGCAACTCACAGACCCCATATGTGTATATATATATATATGTGCATATATATATGTATATGTATATATATGTATATATACATATATATACACATATGTATATATGTATATATATGTATATATATACATATATATGTATGTATATATACATATGTATATATGTATATATATGTATATATATATACATATATATGTATGCATATATACATATATATATACATATACACACACACACACACACACATATATATATATATATACATATATATATATATATATATATATGTATGTATATATATATGCACATATGCTTTCAGGGCTTACCATTTGAAATTAGATGACCATTTAATGAGATCAACCTCAGTGGATAATTCTCCAGCTCTCATCATTCCTTAATTGTTTATAGTTTTTTACCTATCAGTGGAGACCCATGAGCTTTTCTCTTTCCACATTAATGTGTCTATTGGTATTTTCTTTGGGAAAGTCTAATTTCTGTAGCCAAATTGCTGAGGAATCATGGGTGAAACTTCCTTCACATTTCTAGGAAACACAATCTCATAGCAGCTCTCCCAGCCCTCTCCTCCCTGACTCAAAGAATCTATACAAGAAAATAATGGTTTCTATTTAGATCTCTTAAATTTGAAGACTTTTTTTGCATGGTGATGTCAATGTTGTAATATCTATTAGTTATTTTACCTTTTACTGATACAAAATACATTTACTAAATAATGATTCATTTAGGCTAACACTTTGAGGATACAGTCCATAATAGTGGGGAAATGAGCAAAGTGAGAAGTGTAGGTCACTAGTTATGTTGACTCTACAGTCAGAAAACACACACACACATATATATGTATGTATAATATATATGTATATATAATACATATATTATATGTATGTATATATATGTATATATATACATATACATATAATATATATATATGTATATATATATATATGTATACATATACATATTAGTGCTCAGCTCACATTCTTATCCAGCTCAGAATGCCATTCCATGGAATGCTATGAGCCATAAATATGTTTTTTTTTCACTTCAAGTGACCAAATTTAGAAAGCTCCTAACAGTTATGTCTACATGTTTGTACCATGTGTCTACAGCTATGGTGATTGTAAAGCCCATTAGCTGCCAATATTTATTAACTTTCACACTCAGTATAATTAATTGTAATCTATAAACCACATGTAAACCAAGCTGTCATAATTTGAACCTATAATTTCTTCTCTAAGCTCATGTTTGGCCACTTGTTTCCTAGTTGTTTTGCTAATTTGGGAGACTGTGGAGTGGCTTAGGAGTTGGTGCCTGGAGGATGAACATGTCATTGGGTTTTTAAGATTATAATACTGGCCTTGTTCTAGTTTGATTCTTTAATCCCTAAACTAGTTTCACATGAATAGTACAGCCTTGTGCACATGCCACAGACAAAGCCACAATGCCTTTTTCCCTGTGACAACCAAAGAACTGAAGAGCTGAGCCCAAATAACCCTTTCCTCCCATAAGTCATTTCTGCCAGATATTTTTGTAAAAGGGACCCAAAAGTCACTAACACACAAACCTCCTGCAAATATTTAGAAGATGTTGGATACGACACTATAAAGAAAAATGAAATCTCCATTTCAGAATGTATTCATTCCAATGGAGTTGATTATATCCTTTCAAACCAATTTAATGAGTGTTTTGTAAAGAGTGCTTTGACACTAGAAACTCAGCAGCGCCTTCTGTTTCTTGAAGTTGTGGATCTCCTAGACAAGTAGCTGTTTCAGACTTGGATCCCATGATAGGGTACCTATGTACAATAATCATCTCTATTGCCATAGCTACATCACACCCCAATACTAATTGTGGCAAGACTAAAATAACAAATGAATGAAGCTGTTTGATATTGTATGACCAGGTTCATTTTGATTGCTTGTTAACTTAACTCATATTCAGTGCTATATGTTCTCTTGAGGGTAAATGAAATTGCAAAGATCACTACTCGTAACTGGCAGCCAATCTCTTTTCAATCCCAGATGAGTATGTATTCTAATCTGAGACTGTTCTTCTTTTCACATAGTAGGGATGACTAAGTTCACTAACCTTAAGTTATGCCATTAAAATAATTTTCAATTGCAGATAGATGTGTATTCTAATGCTACATTGATCTGTTTTTCACACAGTATGGATGGCCAAGTGTGCTAAGCATGAGCTGGGCTACTGTATCTCAAGATCAACTTTCAGTGTGGCTAAAATGCAGGAACAAATCATCATTCCAGACACATTGCCTGTGGATACAAGGTACACTTTATCTTCCATAACCCAATAGTTGATTTGGAGTTAGTATATATACTAACATTATATTACATATTATCTTACATGTTTTACGTATTATTTACTATATCATATATAACATATATAATAGTTATATATATATATATATATATATATATATATATATATATATATATATATGGTATTATTTACCAGAGGCTGGACTACACTATCGAAGTTTATTACAATTTGGTTAAAAACTAAAATTATTTAGTAGTTAGGTGAATTTTCTCCTGGCTACTACTATTCTTGATACTTTAGACTCCATCTTTCTGTGTATGTTTATTTCTGTTTGGATTCTAGTATACAATGCAATGTAAAAGTCAGTTTAGAAATTTGAAGTTAATATGAAGTAAATTTTTGGACCCAAATTTAGATAAATATATTAAGACAGTACATCCCAATTCTTTGACAGATTTGATATAATATCTCAAACAGAAAAGTATGTCCACTGAATAGTTAGATGTAGAATTAAAATGAATTAGAGGGTTTCTGATGAAATGTTAGCCTGACAGTTATCTGATTGATGTATATGTCAGGCATATTCACTACTGTAGGAACTCAATTAGTTTAAATAACTATGATAGACTGTTAGGCAACTAATTGATCACAGTAAACTACAATGAAGATACATAGATTTTAATTTACTAGATTTTTCATTTCTTTCTAACATTTTTATTCTGAAGAATTTTCATTCTGTAGATGTATTGCTGTCTGTCCTAAACCACCCCCTTTCCACATTCAACATTCAACTTTTTAAATTCAATACAGAAAAGTTTAATATTTTCTGTAATAATTGTGAATGTCCCCTTGAACCAGTGTTCAAAAGGCATTTTCCCCCACTTCACCTGACTCTGGAATCAGTCTAAAAACATATCATGGTCAATCGATGTTGACAGAGATGATGGAATAAAAAAGTGATGACACACAGCATGTATCTGTGCAGAGGCAAGCAGACGCACTGCCTGTTAAGAATGCTCATCATTATGATCCTACATCTGTGCATCAAATTGTACCTTGGGAATTTTATGAATATATTTTGTTCAACAATCTCATAGACATACAACGTTTCAATACTTCAGGCATTTTAAAGCATATCTAACCCTCAGCAGTACTTCCTAGGAAGCAATAGTTGGAATGGAAATAACTGAATATTGTTTTCTTCTCATTTTGCTTCCTCCATTTCTAATTCCTCTGCCTCAATGTATAACATGGGAGGTGATGTATTATTCAGCAGCAGCAGTGCCATGCTACTATGCAAATGTCACTGAAGATTACCATGCACATTCTGTCCTACCTCAAAATCTTTCTATCATTTGCGATTTTTCCAACAATATAGAAATGTGAGTAGCTAACTGAAAGGCAAATAACTCTTCAGTCCAACAGTGAAAAGAAGGAAAGCTCCTCCATGACAAGTGGATTAAGATGAACATAGGTCAAAAAGAATCATTTCTTGCTGCAAGGACAGACATAATAGAGACAGTGAATGTCCAACCTTTTGAATGCATTGTCAAAGCCACTTAGCATAGAAAACACTACCTCTTTCTTTGACATAAGCCAAACCATCATACACATCAGCTTTCTTACTCCTCTGAGCAAAGGTCTGTGGGTTTGCTTGAGTTGAAATGGTAGTATTGAACACATTTGACTTCAATGAGATTATTAATTAGTATTGAACTAATTTTATTTTTATTGCTAATGTATGAAAACATACAATTATTCACTTAATATTGTGTATTTGTATATATTACATATGTGTGTATGGAACACATGTGTGTATGGATGGATGGATGTATATTTGTGTGTGTGTTTATGTGTAATCTGTATATTTATTCATTTGTGTGTGTTTGAGGGTTCATGTGTGTGTGTTTGCATGAGTGTATGTGTCTTTGTTTATAAATATGTGTGTGTGTATATGTGGGTGTATATTTGTGTATGTTAGTGTATGTGTGTTTTTGTGTATGTGTGTGTATGAGGGTGTGTTTTCTGTATGTGTGTATATGTGAATGTATTTATGTATGTGTTTGTGTATGTGTGTTTATATGTTTGGGAGTGTTTGTAGGATTATGTGTTTGTAGGTGTGTATTTGTGTTTGTATATATGTGGGAGTGTTTGTATGTGTGTGTATGTATGTATGTGTGTACTGATGTATGAAAATGTGTTTGTGGTTGTATTTGTGTATGTGTTTGGGTGTTTGGGTGTGTGGTATGTATTCATTTATATAGGTACTTGTGCATGTGTGAGGTGTCTGATTATATGTATTTGTATGGAAATGTATAGGTATAGATAGATAGATAGATAGATAGATATACAGATATACATTTTATAGACCACAAATCAACAGATCAGAAGCTGAATTAATGGTCTTGATACTGCTACTAAACTACAGCCTCTGCTATTTCTATTCGGCTTATGTTTGCTGATTGTCTCCACCCTCAAGATAAGCAACTATATTTTTTACAGTAATTTGCATTTTTTAATTTAGTAGAATCCTCTCTATTTTTAACTTAGATTTATATCTCAGAATTCAGGGCATTTTCTCACTATGTTTCAGAAATGTGACCTATTTTTAAGAGAAATGGGTTAAATAATGTTTTATGATTTATACATATTTCACATTTAAATTTTTCAAAATATATTCCAATTCATATCATCACCATAATTAGAAATTGTGATATTTATAGTAAGGCTGACCTGGGAACTCTTCTGAGGCTATTTTTATATTCCAGGAAGTCACCAATACATCAAACAGAGGTCATATTCAGTGATTAATTGAGCAATACTAACTATATAAACCAAAGTGATCCTCACAGAAGCTCAGTATCAACAAAAAGTTTTTCTTACACTATGTAAATACTCAATTTATTCTTTCTATTTTCTGCCTAGAATTTAGAGGGATTGACCTACAAAGAGAGAGGGAGAGGAGACAGGGAGGAAGGGAGGAGGAGGAAGGATACCTATGGTCTTTATCCTTATAAATGCTTTGCCATTTCTAGTTCCCATTTCCACATGGGTTCATATAATTATTGTTTCACAAAAAAACTACTCTTGGGTTTTTAGGCTCCAATATGGCACTAGATATGTATTTAAATGCATTTACAATGAAGGCTATAATATGTTACTTTAATAAAAGTAGCTTTTTATTGAGTGTTTAGTATAACCTAGTTATTGTGTAATGTATTTTGTCATCATTTAATCCTTAAAATAACCTTCTAATATAGAGACCATATATTCACTTTTTCAAGGACTAACAGAGGTAGGAATTGTATCCTCTAACGCTGGTTGGAATCTCAGCGTGCTTCACTGTTGTTTTATCTAGTGAGATGAGACAAATTCTTTTATTTTCTCATATTTTATTAAATATTTTATTTAGATTTCAGATGTAATCCCCTTCCCCCCAGGAACTCCCATTCCATCCCCCCTCCTCCTGCTTTTATGATGATATGCCCCCACCTACCCTCATACTCCCACCTCTCCACCCACGATTTCCCCCACACTGGGGCATCCAGCCTTCAATGGACCAAGGACTTCTTAACCCACCTATGCCTAACACTGTCATCCTCCCCTACATATACAGCTGAAGCCATGGATCCCGCCCTTTGAGCTCCCAGGCTGGTGGTTTAGACACTGGGAGCTCTGGTTAGTTGGTATTGTTGCAATCCTCGTGGGGCCACAAACCATTTCAGCTCCTTCAATCTTCTCTCTCACTCCTCCATTGGGAACCCCACGATCAGCTCAATGGTTACCTGTGAGCATCCACTTCTGTATATGTCAGGCTCTGGCAGATCTCTAAGAAGGCAGCTATATCAGGTTCCAGTCAGCATGAACTTCCTGGCATCCACATCAGTGTCTACCTTTGGTGAATGCACAAGGAATGGATACCCAGGCGGAGCAGTCTCTGGAAAGTCTCTCTTTTGGTTTCTGTCCCATACTTTGTCTCCATATTTGCTCCCATGAGTATTTTGTTGCCCCTTCTAAGAAGGGCCAAAGTACCCACACTTTAGTTTTTCTTCTACATGAGCTTCATGTGGTCTGTGAATTGTATCTTGGATATTGCCCACTTTTGGGCTAATATCCAATTGAGTGCATACTATGTGTGTTCTTTGATGATTAGGTTACCTCACTCAGGATGATATTTTCTAGTTCCATCCATTTACCTACGAATTTCTTGAATTCATTGTTTTAAATAGCTGCGTAATATTCCATTGTGTAAATGTACCACATTTTCTGTATCCATTCCTCTGTTGACGGACATGTAGGTTCTTTTGAGCTTCTGGCTATTATAAATAAGCCTTCTACAAACATACTGAAGCATATGTACATGTTATATGTTGGAGCATCTTCTGGGTATATGGCCAGGAGTGGTATAGCTGGGTCTTCAGGTAATGCTAGTCCAATTTTCTGAGAAACTGTCAGACTGATTTCCAGAGTGGTTGTATCAGCTTGCAATCCCACCAACAATGGAGGAGTGTTCCTCTTTCTCCAAATCCTTGCCAGCATCTACTGTCATCTGAGTTTTTGATCTAAGCCATTCTGACTGGTCTGAGGTGGTATCTCAGGGTTGTTTTGATTTGCATTTCCCTGATGACTAAGGATGTTGAGCATTTCTTAAGGTGCTTCTTGGCCATTGGAGTTTCCTCAGTTGAGAATTCTTTCTTTAGCTCTGTAACCCATTTTCTAATAGAGTTATTTGGTTGTCTGGAGTCTAATTTCTTGAGTTCTTTGTATATATTGGATCTTAGCCCTCTATTGGATGTAGGATTGGTAATGATCTTTTCCCCATCTCTTGGTTGATGTTTTATCTTATTAACAGTGTCTTTTGCCTTACAGAAGATTTGCAATTTTTTAAAATACATTTCAGATTTTATCCCCTCACCCCATTCCCTCCACCACCCAGGAACCCCCATCCCATGCCCCCTCCTGCCTCCACAAGGGTATGCCCCCACCTACTCCCCATTCACCCCTCCCCACCCTAGAATTCCTCCCTGCTTGGTGTTCAGCCTTCATGGGACCAGGGATCTCCTCTCCCTCCCATGCCCAACAAGGTCATCCTCCCCTAGGTATACAGCTGAAGTCATGGGTGTCTCCCTTTGTGCTCCCAGGCTGGTGGTTTAGACCCTGGGGAGCTCTGGTTGGCTGGCACTGTTGCTCTCCTCTTGGGGCCACCAACCCTTTCAGCTCCTTCAGTCCTCTAACTTCTCCTTTGGGAGCCCTTGATTAGATCAATGGGTAGCTGAGAGCATCCACCTCTGGATATGTCAGACTCTGGCCAACCTCCTAGGAGACAGCTACATAAGGCTCCTGTCAGCATGCACTTCCTGACATCCATATTGGTGTCTATCTTTGGTGACTGCACATGGGATGGATATCAAGGTAGAGTAGTCTCCCGATGGCCCCTCCTTGACTTTCTGTCCCACACTTTGTCACCTTATTTGCTCTGTTGAGCATTCTGTCACTCCTTCCAAGAAGAACTGAGGCATCCATACCTGGTCTTCCTTCTTCATGAGCTTCAAGCGATCAGTTAGTTGAATCTTGGCTATTTCAAGCTTTTAGGCTAATGCATATCAATGAATAAATACCATGTGAGTTCTTTGTGATTGGGTTACCTCACTCAGGATGATATTTTCTAGTTCCATCCATTTACCTAAGAATTTCTCACAATTTTATGAGGTCCCATTTGTCAATTCTTAATCTTAGAGCATAAGCCATTGGTGTTCTGTTCACGAACTTTTTTCTTGTGCCTAGGTATTCGAGGGTCTTCCCCACCATCTCTTCTATTAGTTTCAGTGTATCTGGTTTTATGTGAAGGTCCTTTATTCACATTGACTTGAGCTTTGTACAAGGATATAAGAATGTATTTATTTGCATTTTCCACATGCTGACCTCCAGTTGAGCCAGCACCATTTGTTCAAAATATTGTCCTTTTTCCACTGGATGGTTTTAGCTCCTTTGTCAAAGATCAAGTGACCATAGGTGTGTGGGTTCATTTCTGGATCTTCAGTTCTATTCCATTGATCTTCCTGCCTGCCTCTGTACCAATACGATGCAGTTTTATCACTATTGCTGTGTAGTAGATTTTGAAGTCAGGGATGGTGATTTCCCCCAGAATTTTTTTTATTGTTGAGAATAGTTTTTGCTATCCTGAGTTTTTTGTTATTCCAAATGAATTAGCAAATTGCTCTTTCTACCTCTATGATTTGGAATTTTGATGGGATTGCATTGAATCTGTAGATTGCTTTTGGCAAAATGGCCATTTTTACTATAGTGATCCTGCCAATCCAGGAGCATGGGAGATCTTTCCATCTTCTGAGATCTTCAATTTCTTTCTTCAGAGACTTGAAGTTCTTGTCATACAAATCTTTCACTTGCTTGGTTAGATTCACACCAAGGTATTTTATATTATTTGTGACTATTGCGAAAGGTGTCATTTCTCTAATTTTCTCAGCCTGTTTAACTTTGGAGTAGAGGAAGGCTACTGATTTGTTTGAATTGATTTTATATCTAGCCACTTTGCTGAAGTTGTTTATCAGGTTTAAGAATTCTCTGTTTTAGGGTCACTTAAGTATACTATCATATGATCTGTAAATAGTGAAATTTTGACTTCTTCCTTTCCTATTTGTATTCCTTTGACTTCCTTTTGTTGTCTAATTGCTCTGGCTAGGATTTCTAGTACTATATTGAATAGGTAGGGAAAGAGTGGGCAGCCTTGTCTAGTACCTGATATTAGTGGGAATGTTTCAAGTTTATCTCCACTTAATTTGATTTTGGTTACAGGCTTGTTGTATATTGCGTTTGCTATGTTTAATTATGAGCCTTGAATTCCTGATCTTTCCAAGACTTTTACCATGAAGGATGTTGAATTTTGTCAAATGCTTTCTCAGCATCTAGTGAGATGATCACGTGGGTTTTGTTTGTTTGTTTGTTTGAGTTTGTTTATATAATGGATTACGTTGATGGATTTCCAAATATTGAACCATCCCTGCATTCCTGGGATAAAGCCTACTTGATCATGATGGATGATTGTTTTGATGTGTTCTTGGATTCTGTTTGCCAGAATTTTATTGAGTATTTTTGCATCGGTATTTGTAAGAGAGATTGGTCTAAAGTTTTCTTTCTTTGTTTGGTCTTTCTGAGGCATAGGTATGAGCATGATTGTGGCTTCATAGAATGAATTGGGTAGTGTCCCTTCTGTTTCTATTATGTGAAATAGTTTGAAGAGAATTGGTATTAGGTCTTCCTTGAATGTGTAATAGAATTCTGCACTAAAACCATCTGGTCCTGGGCATTTTTTGGTGGGGAGACTTTTAATGACTGCTTCTATTTCTTTAGGGGTTATGGAACTGTTTAGTTAGTTTATTTGCTCCTGATTTAACTTTGGTACCTGGTATCTGTCTAGAAAGTTGTCCATTTCATCCAGATTTTCAATTTTGTTGACTATAAGCTTTTGTCAGAGGATATGATGATTATTTGAATTCCCTCAGTTTCTGTTGTTGTCTCTCCCTTTTCAGTTCTGATTTTATTAATTTGGATACTGTCTCTGTGCCCTTTGGTTAGTCTGGCTAAGGGTTTATCTATCTTGTTGATTTTCTCAAAGAACCAGCTCCTGGTTTTGTTGATACTTTCTATAGTTCATTTTGTTTCTATTTGGTTGATTTCAGCCCTGAGTTTGATTATTTCCTGCCATCTACTCCTCTTGGGTGTAGAGTCTTGTTCACTTTCCACGTGTATGTTGGCGTTCCATTGTTTTTGTAATTATTGAAAACCAGCTTTAGTCCATGGTTTTCTGATATGATGCAAGGGATTATTTCAATCTTTTTGTATCTGTTGAGGCTCGTTTTGTGACCAATTATATGATCTATTTTGGAGAACGTACCATGAGGTGCTGAGAAAAATGTATATTCTTTTGTTTTAGGATGAAATATTCTATAGATATCAGTTAAATCCATTTGGTTCATAACTTATGTTAATTTCACTGTGTCTCTGTTTAGTTTCTGTTTCCATGATCTGTCCATTGCTGAGAGTGGGGTGTTGAAATCCCCCACTATTATTGTGTGAGGTGCAATGTGTGCTTTGAGCTGTAGTAAAGTTTCTTTTATGTATGTGGGTGCCCTTGCATTTGGAGCATAGATGTTCAGAATTGAGAGTTTATGTTGGTAGAGTTTTTCCTTTGATAAGTACGAAGTGTCCTTCCTTTTTTTTTTTTTTTTTTTTTTTTTTTTTTTTTGATTACTTTTGGTTGAAAGCCAATTTTATTTGATATTAAAATGGCTACT
Organism: Arvicanthis niloticus; assembly: GCF_011762505.2. Classification (NCBI taxonomy): domain Eukaryota; kingdom Metazoa; phylum Chordata; class Mammalia; order Rodentia; family Muridae; genus Arvicanthis; species Arvicanthis niloticus. The sequence goes on from NC_047659.1 coordinate 73,360,133, forward strand.
CCAGCTTGTTTCTAGGGACCATTTGCTTGGAAATTTGTTTTACATCCTTTTACTCTGAGGTAGTATCTTTCTTTGTCACTGAGGCATGTTTCCTGTATGCAGCAAAATTCTGGGTCTTTGGAGTTACTCCAGTTGTGGTGAGACAGCCACTATTCAAAAATTGCCTCTTTTCTGGACAGTAATGTGTCTGTAGATGAAAAGAGGCAATTTTTGAATAGTGGCTGTCTCACCACAACTGGAGTAACTCTAAAGATGCTCAATTTCTTCTTAGAATCCAATACAGGGAAGGTGTCAGGAGCAGACAGGTCTCTAATCAAAATAAACATTAATACAGAAATGTTTGTAACGTCAATTCTGTGGACTTCTGACGTTTTGAAAACTAACTATCTATATAAGGCAATTTGGACTGTTGCATGTTAATGCCTCTCAGCTATTTCTAAATAAAATATAGAAAACACCCTAACAATAATCTCAGAGCCATGAATTTGCTATAGGCCCTTAACTCACAGGCTAACCATCTCAAATCAGTTTAAAAACGTTTAAGGAGGACTGGGTCTAAGCCTTGTATTCCTAAGTGTGTTATATGGGCACAATGCTTATGAGAGTAACAATATTAATCTCACTTTTATATCATTAAGAAATTCATACCAATGAAAACATTAAATTTGAAATCAAAGTAGATTTTGTACCATTTGAGAAATTATAACTTCAGCTTAATAACAATTATACAGATTTCTACCAATAGATTATGGCTATGCAATAAATCCTAGCTATTCCTCCTTGTTCCAACAAAACCAATACTTTTCCCTAGAAAGACAGCCCAATATTAACCACCTCAGTACCCAAGCCCAAGAAATATGGGCACCAATTCTTCATTAACTTCTTCAAGCTGATTATGGGAATTGACAGATCAGAAGAGGGGCAGAAGGAAGGGTAAATTGATAAGCCTCTGATATCTGGGAAGACAAATTTTTAATTCTGTTATGTTTCTATCATACAAATGAAAACAAAAAGACTCAGATTTCTTCACAGATTTTCTTTAGTAGGATGCATATATATGAATATCCAGGATAATTTCTGATCCTGATCACTCTTGTTAACAGCCCAACATGTCCACAATCTAGTAGTGGGTGTCATGCATTCTCTATCACACAAGATGAACTGTTTTTCAGTTCATCTTTTAAAATGCTAATAACAATTACAAATAATTAGTATATAAACCCCACCCACAACTACAAGACATGAAGCACCTTGTTTTACAAACATTTCTTCTAAGCTGTATGTGGTAAATCATGCCTATAATATCATCACTCAGAAGAGAAAATGAGAGGATTGCATAAGTTTTGATTTTAAGATCAATATGGGCTACATGGTGAGTTGCAAAGTAATCTAGCCTACAGTATAAAAATACATTAATATTTACAGATGAGTTATAAAAATGTATTTTGATATATAAATCTTTTGCATATATGTAAACATATTAATATAATACATAAATAAACCATATGTATATAATGCATAGTAGTTACACATATATTTACTTATATGTTCATATATATATGTAAATTGATGTGAAAATATTTACACACACATACATATATATATTCTAAATTAAGAAAAAACAGTAAAATATAGGTAGTACTTTTAAGTAACTTACTACTTGAAAAATTAAAAGAGCTTTGTACTTATAGCATATTTGTTTAAATATATTGATAGACATATTCTTTCTTTTTGTTTGTTTTTTGTTTTGTTTTTTGGGGTTTTTTTGTTGTTTTGTTTTTTGTTTTCTGAGACAGGGTTTCTCTGTGTAGCCCTGGCTGTCCTGGAACTCACTCTGTAGACCAGGCTGGCCTCGAACTCAGAAATCCGCCTGCCTCTGCCTCCCAAGTGCTGGGATTAAAGGCGTGCACCACCACCACCCAGCTGATAGACATATTCTTTACAAGAATACAATCTGAATGTAACCATTCACAGGAACTCTAGGAACTTTCTTTCTCTTATTTGTAGACTTTGAACATCAGAAAAATAAGATACTGTTTATTGCCTAAGATTCTTGTTATATTACTATCACTATACTGACATCTCGTCATCCTAAAAGGGCTTTGACTATTTGTCTTTTAAATGATGTTATGAAGCATCATCTTTTAAATTATGCTATGAAACTTTCCTATGAAATAAAGTGGGGATGAAATGGGGTTTGTGTTACAAAGAAGACTTTTTTCATCAATGAAAGTGTGATTACATGTTCTAGCCACTATGTCATGGTTACTAGTATACAGGCAACAGTGCCTGCAGTTCAAAAATGTTTTGTTAAATAGAGTATTAGTTTCCTCCACTTCTTCCCACTTCAGTGTCTTCATCGGGGTTATTTTGCAATACTGATATTCACTTCATACACTTTAAAAGGGAAATTTATTAGAAATACATTCTATAAACCCAGAAAGCCCCAGTGACACATTATTAACTGGTCTCAATATAGACAAGAATCAGCTAGCATCAAATAGTTGGTTATATATGCAGAATTGTTAATTCTTTCTCTGTGTTTCCAAATAGCTTCTCAAGCCTATTTCCTTCATTTTTCTACAAGAGATCTGGTGTATCTTCTTTTACGACCTTGTGACTAACCTAAAGTATTTAACTGATTTTCTCTAGAAATACAATTGAGCTTCAAATCCACATTTGAAGGGATAAAATGTGATTGTTTCCTCTTAGAACACATTTCTGGAACTGTTACAACAGGCTACTGAGGGAACACAACCTTTGTGCACAGATGTGGATAGGCATCAAATTCTATGCCTGAATATGCAAAATGATAGTTATACCCAGAATTTTCATTTAAACTCTGCTTTGCAAATAAGGCCTAACCATCTCCTTTAAGGCTATCTAGTTCACCAAATACTGAGCTATGTAAATAATGGGAGCTTTTTTTTTTTTCAAATCATGTTAGAATTAAGAGTTCACAAAGACTGAACCACTATTAGACAATTTGCACAATATCATCTAGTCTATTAAAGATACTCATGGATTGTCTTGACAAACATAAATAGTCTTAACATTTTTATTGCATATTTAATTCAAAGTCACAGAAAAGTTGAATGTCTTATCTAGAGGCAAAGCCCTCTGCAAGAAAATGAAACAGGAATGCTTGTCTTATTCTTAACCCACAGGTAGCCATTTGCAACAATACTCACTGTCCATACTGCCTCTAACTGAAAGATGAAGGATTCATGGTTTGTATTTTGTTTTGTTTTCATTGTTTTTTTTTTCTTGTTTTTTTTTTTCCTAAGACAGGCATAGGAATAAATTTCTTTCGCCCTGTCATCAGTACAGCAGCTGAGTGTTTAAACTTCAGAGTGCTGTGGATGGTGGATTTGGAATGGCTGCCTACCATCACTTTGCTTCAGTGTCCTCATCTGTTTACAGGTGATAATAATTCCAGCTCACGGAATTGTGAGAATTCAATGAGGTTCTCAAGTGCCTGACTTAAAGTAACGCTAAAAGCTGACAATTAAGAAACATCTGCTCTGTGACAGATATGGCTTAATTGCTTCTCCTGGTTAACACTCTTAATACTCAGAGTGACTGTATGTTACCAACCTGACACAGAAGGAAAATAAAGCAGAGAGAAGTCCCCTGCTTCATTTTCATGGAGCTAGAAAGCAATGAATGGGACCAGAATTTAAACCAAAGTCAGTCTAAGTATCCAAATGGAGCTCTTAATAATGGTCCTATAAAGACACCCGGAAGATAGTCAATAGCAATGTCAGGATATAATGACATTGATTTGTCTTCTGATTTTTCCTACCACCATTTGTATCCAATAATGCAGTTTTGATAACTCTTCATTAAATAATCGTAAAATATGATTCTACAATGTTAATTTTAAATTAGAAGAAATTTCTTATAAGGTGTGCCTCAGTCCTTGCTGAATACATTTTCCCAGAGAAGCATGAACAACCTTCAATACACCACAAATAGAACACTGATAAGTAGGTCAAAAAATTAATTCTACCCAACTCTAAATTACTGAACATATTAATTGATTGGCATTGATTTCAGGATCATAGATTACTCAAACAGGCCTATCACCCATGGTAAAAGCTGTATCACTGAAGTGCATTGCCTAATGGAAGTATCTTCTCTTCACTAGCAATTTTTTACTACTTGTGAAACCTTAGGGAGCAACAATGTATATTTTGCAACTTTCTGAGCTCGCTGAGTAGTTTAAATTGTGTGAGATTCCTGGGTCTTTAAAGGATTTTTGGTTTTCTGAATTGTATATACTCCCCCCTTTTCCTCTCAGAAAAAATATTTCAATTCAGGGGCCAAAACTATGTAACAGTCATCCTTGCATTATTTTATACAGAGATGCATATATCTATACTAAGACTTCTGAATGCAAAACAGGTGTAATTTCAGTACACACTATGGTTGATTTCACCTTTAAAAAGCAATAAATTAGTCATGGGAACTATTCATTCCAGAGGGTCCTACTTACTATCTTCAGGAGATTTAATTTTAGTATCTATAATTAGAGAGCTGTGGGGTAGGACCTAGGAAATATAACAAATCTCCCAGGGTAACTTTATTTTTAAAAGGAGTGAGATTTGTTATGCTAGTTAAGCCTTAAAATGTCTGAAAAATTATTTTCCAGTGAGGCAGTGGAAGTGACAGAGGAGAGATGCTGCTCAAAGCCTCCCCAGTCAATGACTTGCCAAAGGGTAGAGCTTCCTGGGTTTTGCATGAAGCACTTAACAGATCAGCTGTTTAGAACATGTCAAGGCAGAGGAGAGGCTTATAATAATAATATAACAATACATTATTAAGCATTTGTCTTTGGATGTGACAGTCCATTCATTGTTTTCTCAATAACCTAACAGTCACATGTCTTAGACTAAGGAAGAATGAATATGCTTCCAAATCAGTCACATGGAATGCAGACTTAATTGAATGTGATTTATAAATTGCTTCTGTTATTGATTCTGTTGTAGCTGGCAAAACCTGCTGCTAGGTACAGCAGCTGCATTCTGTAGTTGAGGTGTGCCTGTATCCATTAATGGATGTCTTGGGCACAGACACTGTTTCATAACAGATGTCATTTACCTAGAGTGACACTACATATGGAAATTCCTGCTGTTTTCTCTTTGCACAGCCAATGAGGGGAAGCTGTTTTCTCACTGCACTCTGAGTTGTATTGCTGTCAGGTAATGATTCAGAACGAAAGAGTTACCTTTAAAAAAACATTCCACTAGGAGACATGTCTCAGTGTAGCAAAAGTAACTGTATTAGCATTTTGTATGAAACAAAAAACATTAGTACAGTACAGACAGGAAGAGAATTTGAATACCAACAACTACAGATGCGAAGTCATAAGCCTATACAGGTTTGTTGTTCATGAGACTCTGTATAATGAAAACACTTTTATATTTTTTTACTAATTTAATTTTTTTCATAATTAGAAAACCAAAATTTCAGAACATGCCAGTCATCTGTTAGCACCATTTAAGAAATACTATTTTTTTTTATAATTTCCCTGTTGTTTTCTTTTCTTTTCCCATTAATTTATTTACTTATTCACTTTCCATCTGTATCACAGCTTTCCTGCTCTACCCAGTATCCCCTCACATGAATCTTCTCCTCCTCTCCCCTTCCCATCTGAAAAAGGGGAGGTCCCCCCTGTATATCAACCCACCCTGGTGCCTCAAGTCACTATAGCACTAGGCATGTCCTCTCCCACTGAGGCCAGAGAAATCAAACCAGTTAGGACAATAGGATCTGCAGGCAGGCAACAAAGTCAGGGTTAACCCCTACTCTAGATATTGGGGACCCACTTGAAGACCAAGCTGCACAGCTGCTACATATGCGTGGAAGGCCTAGGTCCAGCCCTTGTATGCTCTTTGCTTGATGGTTCATGGAGTTATCATGCCCGCTGGGACCTTCAGTCCTTCCTCCAACTTATTCACAAGACTTTTTAAATGAAAAAGTATGTATCCAATTAATATAGAATTGGCTATAAGATTCTATGTAGGCTGTGAAATACCAAAATTAAAACAATAAGTTATACAAGGTGAACACAATGTTACACTTTGATATTCTTCATATCATTTTAACTTACTCCATAGTTTCCAGTAATCATTCTATGATGCTGTTAATAGATCTGGATATAATACTTCCAGTTAGAAATTAAATTTGATATACCTGGGCCCCAATTTGACATGTTGTGTATAATATGTTTTATTATAATGTTCCCCTTTCCAAAAAATAAAATAAGGTTTGTGAGAAAGTAGGGTTGTTGGTTATTATCATTAACAGCTATCACTTGCTATGTGATAGGTACTTTGTCTGGAATAGAGACTACCGTTATCCCCTGGGGCAGTAATTAGTGCTATTCAACACATGTTGCCTGCTATCTACCTGCTGGCAAATGCTGTAATTACAACACCTAATTCCATGACCCCCTTTAAAATGAGATGAACAAGTTATTCTGAGTCAGGAGTAAATCCAATGCACAGAGGCCTCTGGTAACCCATCTTTTAGATGACAATGAATTAAACTTGGTGGGATTATGCTATGTGATATAACCTCTGGACCAATAATATATGTTAATCTTCTATTAAAGAAACTGATATATAGGAGGATAAAGGCTACTGAAATGTGGGTTTATTTTCTCCACTCCTATTGAAATTTTTTATTTTTTTATTTCATTTTTGAAATCATTGTTCTTTGCTGTTTCTTTTTATTTCTAATATATATATATATATATATATATATATATATATATACATATATACACATATAATATCTCATGAATTATCTTAATATATTATATGTTAAGGATATATATATATATATACACACACACATACACATACACACACACATTTTCCCCATAATTTTCCGACCCATCAAAATACTGTGACTTCTGTCTAGAATCTTCTATGTTTTTGACAAATAGTAACCCTAAAATGGGGGTGTAGTTGAAAAGGTTAGGAATTTCAAAGAAGTTGGTAACCTTGGAACACACCTGTAATCTCAACTATTCTGGTGAAGTTTGCATGTCAAACCCTTATCTTAAAGAAGAAATGCTTAAAGAAGAAAGGTTACTACATTCTGTTACCTATCCCCTGAGAGATACTTTTGTTTATAAATGGGAAATTTGTTGGTCAGGTTTGGAATTAAATGATTTAGAGAATTTCTTCCCTAGTGAACCAGGCAGAAATAAATTACACACCAGACTAGGAACATCTTCAAGCTGATAATTCGCCCACAGACATAGCTTTCTGAATTTCCTCTGCAACTTTATATCACCCCCTTAAGTCAACTCCCTAAAGGTTGCTGAGGATTCCTTCTTTAACAAATCAATAATTATATTCACTGATGTTTAAAGGATATTAAAATTCTCCTCCAAACTTAAGATCATCAGAGAAGAAGGAGCAGAAAGATTGAAAGTCAGAGATGACAGTAGCACTATGAAATGTTGTCCTGTGCACATAACACAGCCATCACAGTCACATCCCAATGTCAAGGTCCACACAACTTACTTTCCCTCTCTCTCTCTCTCTCTCTCTCTCTCTCTCTCTCTCTCTCTCTCTCTGCTCTCTCTCTCTCTTTCTCTCTCTCTCTCATGAACATGCACACACATACCTACAGATGCACGTTCACACACACACACACACATGGTAAGATGAAGAATAGTTTAGTAGGAAAGAAGAATAAAAGATGGTAATGGAGAGGGCTGTAATATAATCACAGTATTTTCTATATATTGTCAATTATAAACAAAGGGATATTTTTAATTTTTGTTCTTACAAAGAAGTCTACTAGGAAGAACTCAATTCTGGAAATAAGTTTACATGTGAATCAAAAGAGAGAATGAGGAAAATTTGCGGCTGGAAATTGATTAGAATTTGTATTCTAAATTTGGCCATTTCATTGTTTTTAAACTTGATCTATTTATACATCCAGCCATGTATCACAATTTTATCTTCAGGGTAGCTACTATCATGAAGCACATCATTTAAGATTATATTAAGTATTAAATTGCTGATATATGTAAAAGGCTTAGGAAAGTTACTGAACAGATTCTCAATGTAATACAAAAGTTACCCCACAAAAAAAATACGAGCAGTTGTCTAGTACAAACCTATCAGTCTTGCAAACATACTTACAGGTAGCATTATAAAGACTGAGTGGGCCATATTAAAGACATTATGTACACACACACACACACACACACACACACACAAGCATTCAATAACAATCAGTGAAAAACAAGACCATGAATTTGAAGGAGTGCAGGAAAGTGTACATAGGAGGGAGTAAGGGGAGTAAAAGGATATGTTGTCATTAAATTATAATATCATTTAATAAATCACTATCACTAATTGCCAAAATATGTAGAAATTCTTAGATAAAGAATATGTTTCTCAATGCTCAGAGCAATACAAGGATGTATGGATTATTAGAACTTCCATTAGTAATTTTTACAATGACTAAGGGTGATGGTTAATTTTGACTGCTAACTTGATTAAATCTGGAATCCAATGAAACATCCCTCTAGGCAGATCTGTCTTGATATTTCTAGTAGGGATTAACTGAGGAAGGAGCCTCTCCCACAGAATGTCTAGGGTTTTCTTACTTTCTTTATATTTTTTAGAGTTGTTGATATTTTTATTATTGTTTTATTTATTCTCTTTACAATCTGATCACTGTCCCCTCCCAGTTGCCTCCTCCCTCAAAACCTTCCCCCAATCACCCTTCTTCTCTGAGAGGCTAGAGATAGCCCCTCAGGTAGCCTCTCCCACTGAGGCTAGACAAGGCATTCCAGCGAGAAGAACAAATCCCACACAGGCACCAACCGCCTCAGCTTATACTCCAGTTGTTTGGGATCAACATGAAGACCAAGCTACACAACTGCTACACACGTGGGGAGAGGTCTAGGTCCAGCCTGTGTATGCTCTATGGTTGATGGTTCAGTTTCTGAGAGCCTCAAGGGACCAGGTTAGTTTACTCTGTTGGGCTTCCAGTGGAGTTCCTATCTCCTTCGAGGCCTTCAATTGTTATCCCAACTCTTCCATAAAAGTCTCCAAGTTCTATCCACTGTTTGTCTGTGGGGCTCTGCATCCATCTGAGTCAGCTTCTGGGTAGAGCCTCTCAGAGGGCAACCTTGCTAGCTTCATGTCAGCAAACTTAACAAAGTATCATTAATAGTGTTAGGGATTGGTGCTTGACCATGAGTTGGTTATTTCTTGGCTGTTCTTTCAGTCTCTGTTTTGTCCCTCATCCCTACATTTCTGATAGACACAATAAATTTGGGGTCAAAACTGGGGATGGGTTTTTGTCCCTATCCTTCCACTTGTATTCCTGCCTGGCTATAAGAGGTGGCCTCTTCAGGTTTCATATCATCAATGCTGTGAGTCACAGCTAAGGTCACTCTTATCAGAGGGCCAACATCCAAAATTTATAAAGAATTCAAGAAGTTAGACACAAACAACCCAAATAACCAAATTAAAAATGGGGTACAGAGATAAACAGAGAATTCTCAGTAGAGGAATCTTGAATGGCCAAGAAGCACTTAAAGAAATGCTCAAAGTTCTTAGGGAAGTGCAAATGAAAACAATTCTGAGATTCATCTTACACTAGTCACAATGGCTAAGATAAAAAACTCATCTATACAATGTTATAATATTAAGCTATTAAAAACAAAGACATCATAAATTTAGCAGGCAAATGGATAGAACTTGAGAATATCATCCCGAGTGAGGTAACCCAGACCCAAAAGGACATCCATAGTATGTACTCTCTTTTAAGTAGATATTAGTCATAAAGTAAGTATGCCCATGCTATATTCCATAGACCCAAAGAAGCTAAACAAAAGACAAGTTCCAAGCAAGGATGTTTGAATCTCACTTAGAACAGGGAATGAAATAGTCATAAGAGGGAGATAGAGGGAGGGAACTGGGTGGAAAGGGGAATGTGGAGAGGAATTTGGGGATGGTTCAGGAGCAGGTGTTGGGAGGGATGGCCAGACGGCCATGAGAATGAATGGAAATCTGAAACTGGTTGGGGGGTGAGGTGAGGGGCATCTTGAGGGCATACCAGAGACCTGAGACTGGGGAGGTGCTTTGTTTCTAATAGGTTGTCACCTATAAAGAGTACTAAGAAGAAAAAGCAGTGCTATTTCTTTGCTTCTCTGCCTTGAATTCATTCAGGTAAGTAACGGCCAATGCAACTCCCAGGTTCTCAGAATCCTCTTCTGTATTCTATCACACTATGAGTGACCCCTCACTCCTAAGAAAAGAAAGAATGGGTACAGAAAAAAGGGTATAGTAATGAACCTTTTAAAATTGATGATATAATTTAATTACATTTCTTCCCTCTTTTTCTTATCCTTAAATCCTTCCTATATAGACTCCCTGCTCCCATTCAAATCCAAGCTCTTTGCTATACTAAGGAGGACCTGTAATTTAATAGAAGTTTAAAAACGTATTGTAACAGGTCAAGGAGGGACAAAAATTAGACTTTGTTAGGATTATTACAGAAATAATATGTGTAATAAGCTGGCATTTTGGCTAGAAATTAAAGGCCATTTGTATTTTAAATGAAAATAATAACATAAATGCAAAGAAGACCCTATGAATTAATGGATAAGCCTGAGTGCCCTGCCTGCAAATGCAAGAAATATATGTAGCACTGAGAAACCAAGCAAAAGACAACAAAACCTTACTAACCTATCAGCTATGGTTTACATCAAATTCTATTGTGCTAATTGCTAGCTATACAAATGAAAAGAATTCCTTGCACTAAATGTGCCTGAATTTAGCCCAGTGTTGAGAATTTTAGTGTCACAAAGTATTTGAGGACCAAATAAGTTGATGATGGCGGAGTATCTGCATAGATACTTTGGAGGGCCCACAAGATGCTTCAGCAGGTAAAGGCACTTGCGACATAACCATAGAGATCCAAGTTCAATCCCTGGAGGCCAGTGGAAGGAAAAGAAAGAAAAATGTCCCACAAAGCATTCCTTTGATTTCCACAAGCATAGAACTGCATGTAAGTATGCTTATATACAGCAGCATGTGTACACACACATACACACATACACACACACACACACACACACACACACACACACACACACACACACACACAAATTAAAACTAAAAAAGAGATGACACCATGTAAGAATGATATAAATTTTAGATGGCAATTTGGCTTTAATCAGATATAATCACACTTAATGAATTATTTCGTTTAGGGATATTTGAAGTTATAAGAGGATTCTAAAAACTTTTCAACCCAGGTAAATAAAGCCAGTTGCCCAATTTCATCTTTATAAACAAAGCATTGAAAACTATGATACAGTGCAACAGGGCTCAAGTCTGGTCCTGTGATCAGGGTGATAAAAGGAAAACAGATGGTTTCAAGTAGATCCCCATCATTCAGGTGCTTAGTCCTATGTTCACAAAATGTTCCTATATTATTACAGAGCTCTATAATACTAATTCTGGGTTTGGTCATTGTTTCATATCAGAGAAATAATCTGCATATAGAAAGTGTAACCATCACAATTACATTGACAAGCTCGCGTTAGATGATTTTATACTTAATTTCTTTGATAATTCTGCCATCTTTTCTTAGACCCTTCAGCTTTGGAACACAGTAATTACAGTTTCAACTTTACATGGACTTAATTTTCACTGGTATTTGCATGTTGCCTCAAGTTCCTCTTCTCTTAAAAAATCAACAGTATTTGATACTGGGCTGAATTTAATCCATACCCATTCATGCCATACAGTTATCTTATTTTGAACATTATCATTCCCACTCAAAAAAATAGAGAAAAGGCATATGTATTGAGCAGAAGTGTGAATCTCATTACAAGTGTTGAATAAGCTCTTTCACTGCTTCCCCTGAAGTTCCTCATTATTCCTGTGTCTTACCTATAATTTTTGATTTCCTTTGACAATCTGAAATACAACTTGGTCAAAGATTCCATTCACTCATAAGGACATGGAAGATTTTATGTGACACATGACAGGTGCTGTAGAGAGAAGCTGCAATACTGCCTGATGGTGTGCCGTGTTAAAACCGAACAGCAAAGGTGGATGACTCAAGTATTTTCTATTGTTGTGATAAAACACAATGATCAAAACAATATATAGACAGAAGCATTTATTTTGGCTTTTGGTTCTAGAGGGAAAGAGTCTGTCATGGCCTGGAAGCACGGCAGCAAACAGCAGGCATGGCTACAGGTGCAAGGGGTTGTACGCTCTCATGTAATTGTTGCCCAGTATAGACAATTGTTGGAATGGAGAACATCCTTGCAGACACACAGTTAAAAATTGTAATGAAGAGTCTTCATTCTAGGGGTAGTAAAATGAATCATCCACATTAAACCTCTTGTTCTACTTTACGTTGGGTCAGTTGTAAGGTGAAATTTGGAATTAACTTCACTACTTTCAGCTTCTGAGATATAGAATAACTTTTAATTACCAAGAAAGAGAATTTTCTCTAGATCTATTATGAATAAATTTCAGAGAAGAAATGAAGAACTAATTTTTAAAAATACAAGAGAAATACAGTATCTTTCCAAAATAAGCATCATTGCATTTTTATGAAGTCAAGGAGACATGTTTTTCTCATTTTTTCAGCAACTGTTCTTGATACATTTTCAAGGACCTACATCAAAACAGTTCTACTCCATGCTTGTTTGTGTGTTTCCTCAACTCTCCTTAACTTTGGTATAGACTGAGTGACGGTCTGAAGGTCAATTTGGAGGAGATTTTTGCAGCACAGGAATTTCTTCACAACATTGTTTTCAAAGGCTTTTATAACACCATATGCTCTCCCCCTCCCCTTGTCTGTTGTGTAAAACATTTTTGAAATGCAGCAAAAGAAAGAAATGCAATCTTCAACTGTTGTCCATGTCGGGCTATGCATTAATTTTCAAGTTGCTTTGCAAGGTGGCATTTATTTCTCCAGTAAAATGGCAAGGACTAGGTGCCTTTAGGGTCTGACTCTGCCTTTTTTTTTAAATCATAAGTAATTAGAGAAACTGGTCCATGTTGTTTTGGATAGGATTTCAGTTCAGAAATGCAGAAATGCTTTTCAAGGGTTTATATACATCCAGATTAAAGATATCCGAAGGCAAATTAGTAGCAAAAAAAAAAAAAAAAAAAAGCTCAAATAGGTTGATTTGTTACTTCAATCCACTCCATAACACCTGGATCTACATAAGACTCTGCCTAACGAAAAAAAAATATGTAATGAAGCACCAAAAGGAAATTGTGATTCAATCTCATTCTTGGCTGTGCAATTAACCTTCTAGACGTGGGGAATGAGGCATACCATATAAGGCCCTGCAGTACAATCTCTTCCTTCCTCCTACGTGGGATTCAAAGTGCCTGTGTAGAAATGAATCCATAAAGCTATAAAAGCATTTTAGACACTGATTCTCTACTTTTACATTATACGAATCCTCCTCAGATGATACTTCTGTGGGGATAACATTCATTTAACTGCTTAGCCAAGAGGGAAGCTACATTGAGAAATAAGCTCAAGTAAGTTTCTAAATTGAAAGATCAGGGCCATCAAAATAAAAGAAAGGAAATGGGGGTTGCAGGGCCAATTGTGGGCAAAAAGAAATGGAATTCAAAGGTGATCTAATAATCAGCTATGTGATTTACCCACTTAATAGGTGACTTAAAAGTTCATAGTCTTTCCAAATGTAATTACAATGAACTTATTAAGAACAGTTTTTATTTTCTCCCAACCAGTCAGTACTGTTCAATATTGTCTGTTATTTCTAACACTAGAAACCCTTTAAGGTTTCTAGGTAATGGGGGCGGGGGGGCTCCACTATCTTCTCAGTTAAGCACAAGAGTGCAACTTGTAGCATCTTCACATTTTGGAAAAGGAACCTAAAATGTGACAGAAAACAATGACCACAAATGTCCAGATATTGGCACCTATGTCACCCTCCTACAAATGATACCCACCTTTCTTTTTCAATGAACCAAGATATCTCTAAGAAACTAATAAATTCATGAATAAGGACTAATATATCCAGGAACAAAATATCAGAAATGTGTGGAGTGAACTAAAATAATAATAGTAATAATAATAATAATAATAATAATAATAATAATAATAATAATGTCTTGAGAAGTGCTGTCATCAACCTAGATCTAATGACTGTTGAGCAAAAGTCCAAGAATGGTCTGCTATAGAATTTCTCAAATTATTCACAGAATCCAATCCTCAATTACTTTTTAGATATGCATGGAAGTCAGATTCAAAAGAAAGATTAAAACCTGAGTGTTTCCATAAAGTCAACCAGGGTTCGCAACAGGGCAGTGGGGGAAAAGCAATCTATAAATCAAGGTGCAAATCAAACTACACCATTTCCTTCCATGCCCTCCTACATTTTCCAGGGGAAGTCCTCATTATTTGATGGGATGTTTTCCCCAAAGCTCAGCATTCACTGCCTTCTTATCAGGGACACAAACTATTCTTACAGACCTTAAGTCTTCAATATTTGGACCCCTATATATTTTCCATATCTTTTCAAGTTTATAAAGTAGTCTTTTGACCCATAGTATTCCTTAATTTGGTAAGATGAAATCTCAAAGTAGTTTTGTTTGCATTTTCCAGATAACTAAGGACATCGTACCCTGGTTGTGTATTTATTTACTCATTTACTCAAACATATATAAGTGTATTTGGGTCACATCCTTTCCCATTTACCCAATGCAATTCTCCCTAACACGCCCATTTGACACTTGCTCCTTTCACATTTACTTCCTTTTCTTTTTAAAAACATCACACTGAGTTTAACTAGTGTTGGCCATATGCTCACGGTTATCAGTCACCAGAGCATGGGTTATGTTAACTTGACCAAAACTAAAGTCATATGGAAAGAGAAAACCCTAAATAAGAAATGCCTGCAATGATCAACCATTTCTCCAGTCTCTGCTCCATTCCATGGGCAGTCACCAATCCCTCGCACTATTAATGATGCTATGTTGTTCTTGCAGACAGGAGCCTAGCCTAGCAGCCTTCTGAGAGGCTCTACCCAGCAACAGATACCCACTGACAAACATTGGATAAAGGTAGTGAACCCTACGGAAGAGTTAAGGGAAGTATTGAAGGCTGTCAAGGAGATGGCAATCCCATAGGAAGACCAACAGTGTCAACTAACCCCTGGAAGCTCCTAGCCACTGAACCACCAATCAAAGAGCCCTTTAAGGCTGCATGGGCTGGTCCAATACTCCTAGCACATATAGCAGAGGGCTACCATGTCTGGCCTCAGTGGGAGAGGATGAACCTAATCCTGCAGATACTTGATGCACCAAGGTAGGGAAATAGCCCCCAGGATATGGGCTGCCCTCTCAAAATGCCCATTTTGGGCATGTTGTTGTTGTTGTTGTTGTCATCGTTATTATTATTATTAATTTATTTACTTTGCATACCAATGACATCCTCTTTCTCTTCCACACCATCACCCTCACAAAGCCCCTTCCCCCCCTTCCCCTCCTTCTCCTCTAAGAAGAGTAAGAGGCCCCCAGGTATCACCTACCCTGGCACAGCAAGTGAAGTCACTGCAGGACTAGGCACAACCTCTCCCACTGAGGCCAGATAAGGTGGCCCACATACAGGAACGAGGTACTCAAGCAAGCAATAGATTCAGGGACAGCCCTTCTCCAGTTGTTGGCGGACTTGCATGAAGACAAAGTTGCATATCTGCTACATATCTTCTATATAAGATAGATGTGTGAACTAGTGAGCTATATAAAACCACCCTGTGCTTTCTCTTTGAGAGTCTACCAGTCTCTCCCAAAGGTCCAGGTTAGTTGACTCAGATGGTCTTCTTATGGAGTTCCTATCCACTCTGGGTTCCTCAATCCTTCATCAAATCTTCCACAAAACTCCCCAAGTTCAGTCCAGTGTTTGGCTGTGGGTGTTAGGTTCCTGTCTGCAAACATAACATAGCATCATTAATAGGGTCAGGGATTGGTTCTTCCCCATGTTATGGGTCTCAAGTTGGGCCAGTCATTGACTCACTATTCTCTCAGATTCTGTTCCATCTTAGTCCCTGCACTTATTGTAGGCAGGATACACTTTGGGTTGAAGGTTTCCTGGGTAAGTTGGTGGCTTTATCTCTCTACTAGGAATCATGCCTGGCTACAGGAGGTGGCCATTTGAGGCTCCGTATCTCCCACTGCTAGAAGTCTCAACTAGAGTCTCCCCAAAGACACCTTAGAGCCTCCCTGTCAAGGGTCTCTGTCACTTCCTAGAGATGCCACCTTCCACTCTATTTCAGTTCTTTCTTCCCAGCTCCCTCCCTTCCCCCCACCAATTCCCTCCCTCTATTTACCTCCAATGTCTATTTTATTTCTTCTTCTGAGTGAGATTCAAGCATTCTCCCTTGGGCCCTCCTTGTTAATTGTTTTTGGTTTTTTGGGGTTTTTTTTTGGGTTTTTTTGGGGGGTCATCTATGGATTGTACTGTGATTTATGTACTTTATGGCTAATGTACTTTATGACTAAAAGTAGACATTGTGGGTGAGTATATAACCATGCATGTCTTTTGGTGGTTGGGTTACCTCACTCAGGATTATACTTTCTAGTTCTATCCATTTGCCCACAAATTTCATAATGCCTTTTTAAAAAATACCTGAGCAGTATTCGATTGTGTAAGTGAATAACATTTTTCTCTATCCATTCTTCAGTTGGGAGACATCTGGGTTGTTTCCAGTTTCTGGCTATTATGAATAAAGCTTCAATGAACATATTTGGGCAAGTGTTCTTGTGGCACAGTGTTTTGTCCCAGCAATAGAAATCTAAGACAATGGATAATCTGACTGGGTCAATACAACCTCACCTCCACCCAAAAAACAAAACATCCCCAAGCATTCATCAACTGCCAACAATCCTCAGCTAGGATTACAGCCTCATTAGACCCTTCCTCATCCATGCTGGAACTGTAACTGGGTTGATCTTGTGGAGGTTTTATGTAGGAAAGGACAGCTGATATGAATTCTTGAGCACATCAACCATGTCATGTCCAGGAGACAGCATTTCTTCTCATTCTTCCCAATCCTCCAGCTTTAACATTCTCTCCATCTTCTCTTCTGTAATGTTTACTGATAAATTTACCGTATAAGTCTGAGCACTCAATAATCAATTGTTCTATTTGATGAATTGCGAGTCTCTGTGTTAATGACAGACTATTTCAAAAAGAAGTTTCTCTGACCAGTTGCCAGTTGTGAAGCAGTTAAATCAGAGGACCTAAACATAAATACTGATAAGACAATTTTACATTACTTCTAAGCAAAATAACATCAATATGTTCTTCCTTTCAGCCTATGAAGTCCCTAATCTGGGACCTGTTCAAGTTAACATTACCAAGGATCAATTCCCTTCAACATAAAGCAATTCATTATCCACAAAAGTTATTGGTTTCATATTGGTTTATATTTCTACTTCTTTTAATTTTTTAAAAAGTTTTTTTTAATTTATTTTATTTTTATTGTATGTGTATGAGTGTTTTGACTGCATGTACACATGCACACCAAATGTATGCAGTGCCCATGGACAAAAAGGTATTAGAAACCTTGAAACTTCAGTGACAGCAGAGCTGAACATGGGTGCTCTGGATTAAGTCATTGTTCTTAACTGGGGAAACATCTCTACCTTTTTGTATTCTTTCTTTTGAGAATTTTCTGTTCAGTTCCATTTTAATTGGTTTGTTTGTTTACTT
The DNA here is from genome assembly GCF_011762505.2 of Arvicanthis niloticus. Classification (NCBI taxonomy): domain Eukaryota; kingdom Metazoa; phylum Chordata; class Mammalia; order Rodentia; family Muridae; genus Arvicanthis; species Arvicanthis niloticus. Next base: position 73,377,896 of record NC_047659.1, read on the forward strand.
GGCTTTTTTCTTTCTATCCATTTTAGCTTCTTATATATTCTAACTCTTTGTCACAGATGCATAGGTAGCCAAGGTTTTCTCTCCTTCCACTGTGTGCTCCTTTAGTCAATTAAGAGTTTTCTTTATAGGAGAAATTATTTAATTTCATCAGATCCTAATTATCTATCCTGCACATTGGGCAACTCATGGCTCATACTATAAAGTTATCCACAAATGTATGACTAAGAGGTTAAAATTTTAAAAAGAAGAAAATAAATATGGATTTGCAGAACCTTCCCCCACCACCCCTGTGTACACATGTGCATACATGCTTACCAGTTTCACTTCCTTCCTACCATTGCTTCTTTATTACTCACCATAGGATTCCTGCCTAGTTAGACATTCAGTGAATCTGTGCACACAATAATTTCTAAGAGGAAGTACTACTCTATTGTATCCATGCCTATTTTTACACATGCAGTCACAAAATATATATTGAATAGAAAGACCTATATATCAAACAGTTCAGAAACAAGGTATGTGAAAATCATGTCTTGGATTACACAAAGGTTCTTTCTGTTCCTTCTAACAGCTCAAAATGTGGAGTTTGAAAAAAAAAAGTCTTAACTCTTTATAAACTTAGACATTTGTGTAGATATAATTTTAACTATTCACCAGAATGCAAAGGTCTCCTTGTAGAGAAAGTTTATTGTGGCACTCCGGTGATTATTTTTAATGATGGCCTTTGGGCAAAATAAACAAGAAAAGATTACTTCTTCTCACTACAGGTGACTTTCTAGCTAAAAGGACAACATGAATTACTGTGGCTCTTCCCTGGCCTTCTTCTGTCCACCCCATATTCCTCATTTCAAATAGATTCTCTGCTCTCAAACATTGTGTATAGTCCCCAGGGGATGCTACAGATGTGGCCATGAAGAATCAGCACCATCTGGGTACTAGGCTGTTTTGCTAACTCCAGTGGAAACCTGCTGTGCCCACCAGGCATCTCTCTGCTTACTGAGCTGCTCTGTTTGTCTCCCAGGGTTGTGCTGAGTTGGCCACTACAGCTAATAGCCCAGAAAAGTGATGCGCTCCCTTGCAGTGATGATTCTTGGCACCTCGGGGGTTTAAAACACTCTTTTATTTCCAGTTTTTACAAAGTCATTTCTAAAACACATCTTATCCTTATACAATTTCTTTGATATCTGTCTCTATGACTCTTGTATGAAGGATTAAACATTAGCTCTGAGGACGAGGTAAACAGAAGATGTATTGTTCCACAGTATTTAATGTCTAAAAACAAACTGAAAATAAAGGCAAAAAATAATTTTCTTTAATTAAAAAGGTAAGTAAATGGACAGTTGCAAAATACTAATATCTATAACTGCAACAGAGGCAAAATAATGGATAATAAAAATAATCATATTTATCAAGACCCCTGTGACCAGCCAAACAACACATTAAATTTTATGTTGAATTTGTTTTACAGTCCCTTAATGAGAAAGCATTTTATTACAGACAGCAGTATTTAACACCCAAATAATCATGGTGTGACTGGCAACCTTATTATCATACATTTCAAATGCAGAGCTGAAATAAAAAATAACTTTAGCCTGTTTTGTTCTATTTTATTATAAACAAGATGATGTGTCCTGTTTGCATGCACTACCACCAGATACTTTCACTCAAGTGGTCTTCCCTGTGCTTGCTACACTGGCTTTATACCCTAGTGTCTCAGTTTGAAGTAAAAACTATAAAACATGCATTTTGATTTTTATCAGTCTATTCATATTGCTAAACTTGACCTGATTTTGACTTTAGCAAGAGGCAAGAAAAAAGAAAAACTGAAGAAAGCATTATTGTGCATGCAATGAATAATTTAAATCACAAGAACAGAATTAGAGACAGACTGACTGATTAATCTATTGATTACCCCTGCTGCTTAAACTAACGCAGCAGACAGTTTAAACCACAGAAACCACATCCAGATAATTAAGTGGAGAATCTGACCTACACCCAGAGGGATACAAAAGTATAGAAAGAGTTCTAGAATCTACTGCACAGAGACAGTTATCCAATCTAATACAATTCTCATAGGAGGTAACTGAAGAATGGGGGTATAAACATGGCTGAATGCATTTTTCTTATGTGAATATCCTTCTCTGAATTAATTCTTGAAGTCACATAAAAATTTTTATAAGAATAAATTATGGAGATAGACAAGTTTTGTGAAATCACCTCAAAAACAAGACATAGCAAATAAATTTAGGTCAGAGAAGAGAATATAAAACAAAAATAAATAAAAAGGAACAGATTCCATCTGAGAGAGAAATAATATAGAAAGTATCGGCTGATGATGCAGGACTACGCAGTATGAAAAATGAACATTCTTAAATGTGGAGCCCAAAAAGAAAAGAGGAATGAATGAAAATAGAATTTCATCACATGGACTAGGGCATCTAACTGCCAGTTCAGGGAATCTTTCTCTGGAAATATGGAGGAAAAGAATCCTCAACTTAATACCCACAAGCTTCAGAATTATTTTCTTTCCAATATTCTCTCTACACCCCCTAAACTTAAAATACTCTCAATTATGATAGTCTTTTATTTAATTTTTTCTCATTTCTTCAAAATTTACACTCAACCATCTCACTGTATTTCTCCTGCAAGTCCTGGGTTTATAAAATTGTTGTTCATTGTTAAATGACAAATCAAGTAATCTTTGAAGTCTCTAACCCTTTCTTCACTCTAGCTAATAAATATAAAGGACTCTTCTTACAGCCCACCATCACCATTTAGATAGCTCCTTTGCATAAATAATGTTAAGTATAAATTACTCCTTTAGTTATCAAAGCAGCCAAGAATCACCCCTTCAGTCAGCTGACTAAATATCACCCAGTCTCTCTAGTTTACAAGTATTTAGGAGGAAAAAGCCAGAAGCTCTGAACTTTTCCTCTTTTCATGACAATTTCTTCCCATGCTATTCTAGTTTACATAAATTACATCTGTCCTCAGAAAGGTTTAAATTTTATGGATATCCTATTCCAAATCATCCTGTCAATGAACATGAAAGTTACATCCAAGTCAAACATCTCATATATAAAGCTTTTAACACTTTTATGATGATATACTGTCTTAGTTACCTTTCTACTATGGTGACAAGAGGGCAGGGCAAAGGTGACTTATAGGAGGAAACAGTCTGTTTAAAGCTTACAGTTTCAGAGGATTAGAGTCTATGACCCTCATGGCAAGAATCAGGGCAAGAATCACTGTGTGGGCAGTGAGACACAATACTAGAATCTGAGAGCTTACATCCTCATCCACAAGTACAAGGCATACAGAGCTAATTCAGAATAGCAGGATCTTTTGTAACTTTACATCCCACCCAAGTGACACTTCTCCTCCAACACATCTGCTAATTCTTCCTAAACAGTTTTACCAACTAAGGACCAAACATTCAAATATGTTGGCCTATAGGATCTATGGGATTGTTCTTATTCTCTAGAAAAGAAATGTCTTATTGCAATGTCTTAAAAACAATTATCTGGACAGATCAATAATTATTTATTGACATTTTTTTCTATTTTTCCACAAATATTTAAAAATATATTTAACTCAATGTCATAGTATATGTAGCAATGTGCTTGAAATAATTCCAATGCTAAAGTCAAGGCAAGCAATAGTTTTATAGGTCATGTTATTCTAAGAATGTCACCTTTTCCCTATTTTTTTGCTCTGGTCTGGATCATTCTTATGGGTTAAAATTTGGGGTCAAGGTAGTTATTTGAAGAGGTAAGATACTTTGTGATTAAATTAAGGTAGGAAACCTGATGAATGGTTCTAGTTGTCTTATAAAAGAATTCTGAAGAAGATGATTGTTCTACCACATGAGGATGTACAGATAAGACACCATCAGAGAACCAGACATTGGTTGCCAAAGGTGCCAAATATCTTAGAATTTGAACTTGTGACTTCCCATGACTATAACTATGGGAAGTTGATACCTATTATTTGAAATCATCTTATAAGGAAGGGGTATACTTAAGATGGTTTGATGGGTACAAACATTTTGTGTCTAGATTCCAAGGACACATAATATGTAGGGTGTGTTTACCTGTAACCTCAATGCTATGAGCATCAGAGACAGAAATATCACTAAGGCTTGCTAAACACCAGTGTAGCTCCAGATTTCATGAGAGACTCTGTCTCAAAGGAATATTACACAGAAAGATAAGGATAATTTACTATTTTTCCCCCTTTGCCTGTTTTTCTCTCTAGAACCTCTCTCTCTCTCTTTTTCTCTTTCTCTCACACACAACCAACAAAAACAACAACAAAAATATAACTAAGCTAATATTATTTTACAATAAAGCTTAATTGAGATAAATTATTATCATTTCCAGTTGTGGGAAAAAATACATTAGGTTTATTTTGGTTTTGGTTGGGTGGTTGGTTGAATCAAGAATTGGTTAGAGTACACAGCATCCTGGATAGTGCTCTTAGGCTCAGTTTACTATCCAGACTGAATTTCTGGGTACTTACAGACAATAAAAGAAGTGTAGAACTCTGAGTGGGAAACCCTGGCATTCTGTCTCTTTACAACAGGTCTCTCTCTGCCCTTATCTATGGAGAAAATCAGATCTACTCTGCCTAATCTATACTTCCTCATTATAGTGTAGTATAATGTGAGCCCCAAGACTTATAAACAGAGAGGCAGGCTTTCCAGTCCCTACAGGATGCACCCCTGCTTCCATCCACTTGTCTACTTCTTTCTTGCCCTCAGTTTCAAAACCTCAATGAGGCAATGTCCCTGTTGAGTTACCCTACAGACCTCCCACATAGTCTCTTTCCATCTGGTCTCCAATTCATCGCTACAACCACAGCTAGGATATTTCCTATGAAATGTTTGTCACTTCACCCTTGCTTGAAATTCAGACCTAATTGTACTATGTAAAATGGCCATGATAAATCCTAACCTACCTTTTCTGGCTCATCTCTAGCTCATGTGTATGAAACCAAATTTTGATTATGGAAATATTTACAAATCATCAAAATCATTCCTTTGTTTCTTTGTTTTGTTTTGTTTTGTTTTTGTCTCCAGATTGGTGTACAGTTGAGTCCACTAAGTAGAACTTGAGCTGTTTTTACCGATCACAGTACCACTTGGTAAATAACTTACATATTATACCTCATCTGAATTATAAATGTAATATAAAATGAAAATATAAAAAGGATAACATAAAACTCTTGTGTCTGCTTAGGCTGTGACTACAAATGCCATTATAAGGTAGATATATAGAACAAACTAGTTTGTGTTCATTTGTGACTGTTATTTCTCAGTTGCTGGTAAGCTTTGACTCAGTACCTAATAGCAATGTTAAAGAAGTAAATCTTTGGCAAACATTGGTGTGATGGAAGGAAACAGAGTTATGGAAGTGTAGGATGCTAGTGAGGTTTCTGGGAAGTGAAATATAGCATTTTTCCATTCCTATCAGGACACCCCAGAAGTATTGTTCTTTTACAGGGAAAGGCTTCACAGGAAGAACTGACAAAAGAAAAGAATAAATATTGAGTTAATGATCTCCCATGCCTATGTGTAAGACTATATTCTCCTAACTCAGAAACACCCACAGAATATGTTCTGTCTATCAGCATGTCTGCTACTATGTGACTGAAGGTATTTACATATAAGCTACAAGAATAGAGTTTCAGATATATTCATCAATAGCAATATTTAGAGAAAGAAATATCTGTACCATATACATGTCAACTGATGTGTTCATATAGATAATGGCATGAATATAAAAGCCAACATGTTCATTCTATGCATTAAAAATTTAGATTTACTGTTTTATTGGAAAGGTATTTGATAAAGTTTTTTTTCTTAATCTAAAACTAAAAACAATCTAGATTTTATTTGAGTGTGTCACATATGCTCAAAATTTTTAGAAGGTAGAGTCAAGCCTAGCCTGGACTACACAGGAATATCATTTCTTTAAATAAAATATATAAAAGAAAAAATGAGAGAGAGAGGAAATAACCTAAGATTTTGAAATACTTATTGACTTTTCCAAGAGTATTGAGCTTAATGCATTCATGTCTCAGTATTATAATTCAAGTTTTTTATTATCTAGCTTATTGTTCAGTGTGTAGAACAGAAAAAAAACAATACGTGATACTACATCATATTAACAGTTTGAAAGGTCACCGCAGTTTTCATTATTATTCTATTATTATAAAATTGCTATTGCTGTATTACAATAAGTAAAGCTCAAACACACATTTGCATATATTTGACAAATAGCTTACATTATCCAAGGCTTTGTATCTATTATACCTCCTTAGCTTTGTTAGTTAAAGCCAAAACATAGTGTCTGTAAAAACTGTGTATTTGTCCCTCTGTTTACAGTATCAAAAATAAAGACTAGCGTAGGTGTTAAATGAATACCACTGATTATATGAATAACTATGTTAAATATGCATAATATCAACTTGTGACATTACCAAGCATCATCTTATACCTTATTCAGTTCCTGAACAGAATGACATGGAGTTTTGAAAATAGACTCATTTTAGATATTGTATCATAGATTGTTTAGTCTGTAAACAGATTGTTGAGATCATGTTATCCATTTAAATCTAGCAAACAATATATAGAATATTTTTTTAATTATAAAATATTACAAATTTAATTCTGAGGCATTGTTAAAAATTCTTTAGAGAGAAATCTGTTTAGATGCCCAGACTACAAGAGCTCTCTAGTTTACAATCTGTGAAGTCCCTGATTTGTGCTGTAAAACAGCTCCTTTGAAGCATTTTCAAATGCAATTTATTATAGGAAACACTGAGGGGGAAAAGCTAATTCAGTAAAGGAGGATTGTTCTCTTTTTGTTTTATTTTTCTATACTATTGAGACATTCTACTGGGCTCTGTTTTTATTTCTGCCATCTTCTATTATTAAATACAAGCAGTAATTCAATAATAAATGAACTAATGACAGGAAATTTAATTACTGCTCAAATCTACAATTTAATTTAAGAGTTCAAATGAAAACACTGATTTCAGTAAGTAAACAGATGCTATTTAGAACTATAACACAGTATGATACAGTAGAATATCAAGAGCACAAAATCTGATAAACATTTAGCAATGGAAATTAGACCCTGAACAATTAGAAATAACAAAGAATTAGAATGGATTTGCACCTATTTAAAGGTGTGTTGTGGTATGCTTGTTGGGATTCCTCCTATGGTTCCACATCCTCCTTTTCCTTCCTCTCCAGCAGGATGTCCAGACTTTGCTGCATACCAGGCTAGCAGGATGAAACAAAAGTACAGAACAGGTATGGTATGCAGGATCTTAGTCTCACTGGGTTTGAGTGCTGAGGTGGAGAAGGGCTTCTCTGAGGATTTTATTGAAATAGCTCTCTTAGACAGTCCTAGCTTGTGTGTACATGTTTATTGAGGTGGGCTTGTATGCATACAATTTATTCTGGGTGAACCAGAGCTATATATGAACTTTGGAGAGTTGGAAGGCATTTTCAGAGTGGATGTAAATCCATTGGCTAGAGTTTGAAGTACCATGAATGCTTCATTTATATGATGAGATATTCTAGGAATCCCAGGTACTTGCTAGGCAAGTTCTTTTGAGGAAAGAGGAAATTGAAGTTGTAGGTTTTCTAAGAGCTATATGACCTTCCTCAGGTAGAGGGTATGAAAATCAGGTTCCCCAGACAAGTTTAGAGAAAGAGAAGACCTGCTGTAAAGGGAGTCCTCCATTGTGTGCCAAGCTCAGAGGAGCTATCTGGACATGGTAAACTTGAAGCTTACATAGAGAGTTTCCAAATAGAGTGTCAAGAGGAGGGTATGATCAGCTCCAATAAATGCTGCAGACAGACTCTGTATCCCATAACTAAGAATTTACTGACTATATTGACATAAATAGTCTCAATGAAATGATAATAGCAGAACTTGAGTGGAGTTGATTCATGACAAAAAGATAATACAAATTGGGCATAATGACTATGTTTAATTGTGCTTTGTTTTAAAGGAGAACCAGGACAATGGCTTGTAATTAATATATATTTAAGGCATTTTGGTTGTGTTTCGGGGTTCTTTCAGGAGACAGATAAAGAGGGGGTGATAAAGAACAAGTGGCTTAGAATCTATAATTCTTATTTTCTACTTCAGCAACAACAAAAATTACAACCAAACCTGAATAAACAAGAACAAAAATTTTCTCTGCCAACAAGGCTTTCAGCAGCAGAGAAGGGAAAGAAGAAATAGTGACCATAAATCTTTTCCATGAAATATAAAAGAAAAATCACATTTTAATAACAGAAGTATATGAAGATTTCCAGGCTTGAGGAAGGAAGACAGAGTACAAACCCATACTGCGGGGTGATTTTCTGTTAGCATCATAAATGTAGAATGAAATGGATCAGCATGTTCTCCCTGAAAAAAAAAATCAGATGCTTGAGTGCAGGTGCAAATGAGTATGGATTTCATTAGTGCTGATGTTTTTCAGGTAATCATGGTGAAAGTTGAGAGAGGAACAGTGCAATGATGACTGATGTAGAATGTGAACTAGATTCAAAATAAAGATGTCATGTTGAAGGAAAGACAAAAAGCAGCAGCTGTAATGGATTCCAAATCCTGGCACATTTAAAGTCATTCTTCAAGGAGTTGAGTGGAGAAATACAGTCTCAGATGCCTGATATGTGGTTCAAGTAGAAATTTTAGAGGAAGCATAGTCAATGGTAAATGACAAGGATTATCATAGGCTAATGACAAGAAAAAATTTGAAGTAACTGGTGAGTCAGGGCAATGGAAGATGAGCCACAAGGCTGTTGAAGTCACATGAAGTAATACTGAAACTCTAGTAAAGAGAGTACCAGCAAGCCTAGGTCTGAAGCACATAGATGAAAAATCTAAAGGACCATAGATTGCTTTAGTAAGTAAAGTGGGAGCTGGTAATACTTAAGTACAGAAAAATATAAGGTATAGAATGAAAGCAATGAAGGAAGGAAAAAGTAACAGACCTTAAAGACCAACAAGGACCCACAGAGCCCATATACAGTCTCCAGGTAGTATGTCAGATTAATAGTAAGATCGTTAAAAAAAAATAAAAGAAAAAGAGAGAGGAAGGAAGGAAAGAAGGAGACAGAGAGAGAGAGAGAGAGAGAGAGAGAGAGAGAGAGAGAGAGAGAAGATACTGTTAGCAGAGAAGGAGAGCCTCATCATGGTAGAAAGTCATCACAATGATGCTTGATGTTTCGTATCCTTTCTACTAAGAGGTTGCAGCAGCCAGCCAACAGACTGTTTCTGAAGCAGTGGTGAATGTATGTAAAGGGATATGATGGGAGTGAAACAGAATGTGCTTAGGAATCAGAACTAACATCACAGTCTCTCTGGTACTGAAGAGAATGAAAAGCAGGATATTGTCTGCCCTTATATTTCAAAGATAATAGATGGTGATGAAGGCAAATACGAGGTGTGGACCAACTAGGAACATACAATGCTCAGGAGCTTCTAATCATACCAGCTTATGTCCTATACACTGGTATACACATGCAAAAGCTTGTGTCATTCTGTTGTATTCAAAATAATATCCGCTGGGATTTTATAGTTTGCTTTCCTCATATTCTTCTGTCTTCCAAAGCCTGTAATCCAATTTGACAGCCTGGTACTGAGTTCATTATTTAACTTTGTTTCACTTTTAACATTCATGTTTCAAATTATCAAACTTTCATATGAAATGTCTTTCATCATTTTGGGAATAAGAAGAACAGTAGCTACTGTTGTGAATTGGGTTTCTTGCTTATATTATCTTAATTGGGTTCCCAAATAACATGGGGATTTGCACATCAGCGTGTAAGATGCTGTGGGTTCCTGCCCTCAGTTGGCTCTAATTGGTAAATAAAGTTGCCTCAGGCAAATGGTTGGGCAGGGAGAAAAAGGCAGGACTTGAGACTCCCAGGCAAGGAATGCAGAAGACAGAAGAAAGGACCACCAGGCCAGGGAAGGAGAAAGATCACACTTGAGAGCTGGAGAAGTAACAGTGTACAACCATGTAAGAGCCATGTAACAAGCCCTCCCCACCCACCTGCCATTTGGGTCTAGAGTAGCAAAGACAGAATTTAGAGTTTTAGCAAGGAATAACTCAGGATCATCGGAGGGGAGGTGTTAGCACCTGGATACTCTGGAAGTTTGAGAGTATCCCAGTCATTGGGCTGTTCAGGCATATTAAAATAGAAGGTTCTGTGTGTGTGTGTGTGTGTGTGTGTGTGTGTGTGTGTGTGTGTGTGTGTGTGTTTGAACATCAAATTAAGGCAATGATAACATAACATTGTAAGTGACCCAATGTATTTGAATCACAGTAATATCTCTTATGCATATTAAGTGGGGCAAATTTTAACTTTTATTATTATTATGATTACTAATCCTCATAAAAATGTATGATATTTTAAATAAGAATTTGCTAATAAAAATATTTTTTTGTTGAAAGTTAATAGCTGTTAGGTTGGTGATTTTGTGGGACTCTTAACCAAGGGAGTGAATATATATATATATATAATCGAGGATGAGGTGAGAGGTGACAGTCATGTAACAAATCTTGAGAAATCCAATGCCAGAGACCATCATCAAGGTGCAGATCTGAGTTTATTGCCCAACTTATATACAGCTTATATACAGTGTTTGAGCCAATTCTGGACTTCCATGAGGATGATGGAAGCAGCCACACTCTGGCCTCAGTTTCTTTTACTTTTTGCTGTCTCACCATGTTCGGGAGCTATCTTAGATCCAATGCCATGTATCAGAAATCTTTTGAGGAGTCACAGGAGCCTAGGGTGGCTTGTTCTACATCCTACTTTTTTCTTCAAAACGTTGTCTTCCACATACCCCACATATACCTGGCTCTTGTTCCTTCTCTTGAGACTCTTTATTATTTTTTTTTTCAGTTGCCTTACCTAGCCTTTTTATGAGGGCTTTCACCTTGTCATATTGTATCTTTTTGTGTGCTGTTTGGCTGTAACCCAAAACATATAAAAACGTATTCAAATTTATAATTCTTTCAACATTATGGACTAAGATACGTATGCTTATAAGTTTGAATTTGATTGACTTTCTGAAATGACAGACACAGAAATACAGGATGTCTTAGGGAAAGAATGTAAGTAAGATGAGTTATCCTACCAATCAAATGCAAATCTCATTTAGAGTTTGTAAAGGCTTTAAAGAAAGGAGTTGGGCATTTTCCCTTTCACTTAAGGCTTTTAACCCATCATTATTTTCCTTCATTCTTAACTTCCAGCAAAAACAAAATGGCTTTATTCTATTTATACATGCTGCTGCCATGAGATGAATATTGTTGAAAGACACAAACAGCTGTCTCTGAGAAATAATGCTGACTACCTGAGGCCCTCCATCCCAGAATCAATGTCTGAGGCCCTCCATCCCAGCATCAATGTCTGAGGCCTTCCATCCCAGCACCAACAGCAGGTAGAAACTCTACACTCGAAAATGTGCCCTGTTTCAGTGAATGCACTTTTCAATTACTGTTCCATTAACTGGTTGACAATAACTTGCAGGATAAGTGAACAGATCTAAATGTAATCAACCATGTATTAAATGATGTCCTTTCTTACTACAATTATGGGCTATCTGTCCTTCACACAAGATGGTGCTAGAAAAAGAGAGAGGAGTGGACACAGACCTAGAGTTACCTCAAGTTTTAGCTGTCATCTGCTTCTTATTCTCCTCAAATGCTGCTTGCTTTAATTAATGAAGAATTAACACAGTGTAGTCAAAGTCAACTTATTGGACTTTTGAAATCATGAAGTCGGGAGACTGTTTGCTTATACTAATGTTACTTATTAAATTGCTTCAACTATCTTTATTCTGGAAGCAGAGATTTAGGAGAACACAGATCTGGGCACCACAGTAGCCAGCTGAGCAGCTACTCTGTATACTGGCCACAGAAAGCAGTCTAGGAAACCAGAGAAGAGCCATCTTCTGTTAGGAGGATGCACACAGTCTCAGTTACAATTTTCCTGATACTTCCTTATAGAATGATTATATTAACTTATACTACTGAGAAAGGTAACTTAGCTTTGAAGCTTTGCACTATTATGTCATATTTTAGTTGTTAGAAGAGACATTGTGTTCAACCACAGGGGATCAGATGTGTTTTTTTCCTCAGACTCTTATGTTTCTATTTTTGTACAAGCACATTCTGTCTTTTCTATTTCTTTGAAGAGAGCTCCTGAAAGTGTCAAATATATGTATACACATCTTTAGAAGTCTACACTATTTTCAGTCACACACCAAGAGTAAAGTTGTACTATAATTTCAGAATTCACCTCGATACTACCTTCTTGACTCATTAGTATGGCCTATATTTATTAAATGTTGCTTTGAAAAGAAACCTATTGATTCAATGAATGTTGCTTGTTTCTAGTGAAACTAGTGAAGATCTTAGTATAAGGCAGTATAATGAAGTGCCTTCCATGGTAAACTTTAGCATCTGTATATTAAGGTTTCATTTGGTTCATTTTAAAAATTGAAGTCAATTGTTACATTCTTGTCAGTATGTCTACTCATATATATCCTGGGTCTGCTATGTAGAGAGGCTTTGAATTAAAAAAAAAAAAAGATTTTGCACAAGCTATGAATTTCTATATACAAGTGGGAGTAGGGTATGTTAAGTGCATTTAGAAAAAAACCCAAGTAGTGAGATGAACAGATCAAGCCCATGGCTCCGAGGAAGCCTGTGCTCTATTTCATAGCACTAAGTTAATAATGTCACAACTAGTGCTCACTGAGATGCCTTATACCTTAAGAGGGACTCTTACTAACTTTTCATGAAAATGTTTAAAAACTAGGCAATTAATAAAAACAAACAAAGAAATAACTTTGGAATAAAAGAAATACAAAAAGAGGCTCCATTTTAAGACTTGTGTACCAAGGACTGGTTGCTGAGTCACCAGGGTCAAAACTAGTCAATGTATGTAAGTGGTTGAATGAGTAACTAGGGCTTTGAGTAAATCCTTCAAATGATGATATACATTTGAACACTGTTATTATTCTGATAATACCTGATAGCATCCTTATTGAAAATTTTTCTGTTAAGTCTTGTGTACCTAACAACCCACTGAGTATGTTAATTTTTTACACTAACACTTCCTCACTACATGTTCAGAGTGAACTCTATGAATGGCAACACCCACATCTCTTCTCCTTCTTCCTGTTTGACTCAATAGTATAGTAAGTATATCAGGGTCCTCTGACCAGAAGATTGGACTGTAGTATTTTGATATTTTTGGACTCCTAGTAATATTTTATTCACACTCAGTAACAGACCAAGTTGTCACAATTAATTCTCTACAGTCACCACTGGCATCTGAGCCATAATCATCTCACTGTTAAATGCTGTATATCTAAGCACTAGGAACAAAGAATAAAAGAACAGCTAGGTAGGAATTAAAAGTGTAATTTGAAAGATACCCAAGTTTTCCAAGCAGAGATAAAAATAGGATAAAATGTAAAAGAAAAGGACATATGGTTACAAAATAATGTGAACATTTACAGGATCAACAAACAAAGGGAATACAGTATACATGCAAAGATTAAGCCTTGCATATGCTATTCTTTGTATTCAAAATCAGCCTTAGGCCCGATAGAGCTCAGGTTTATGAGGCAAGACAAACTGAGTATCCCTTGTGAGTTAGTGAACATGAGGACAACTCAGTATTTGGAGCTAAGCGATAGAGCAGGACTTATCCTTGTGTGAACATAAAGCAGAGAATCAATGCTGTCACTGCTTAGTAGTACAGAAGGCCTTATATATGATGCTGGGTTTCTTATGTAACCATGAACATAGAAAATAGAATGCTTAAAAATATAGATGTAAAATAATTCTAGAAATATGAAAAACTGACCAATAAGCTAATGGACAAATGAGTGACAAAATATGCCACATATAAATATAAGCCAATAAGTATATAAAGGAAAATTGAGTTACTATTGTAACTGAATGATAAACTTTGCCAAGACTAGATTTTTAAATAAGTATTTTCTATCAGAGTTACATTCAAGAATATGTATAAATTTCTCAGATATGACCTTGATAATTATAACTACAAACAATCTTAGCAGATGTCACATTTAATAGGAAAATGCTTTCCACAGAGTCTGGATGTTTGCTAACAACTCTGTAACATTAATTTTAGCTCCTGCCGTTGTATAACAAAAATCAAAGGGAAAACATTAAAAGGCCTAATGATTAGACAGGAAAAATGAAGTTTCCAGCAGTCAAAGATGACAAGGATGTCCACACAGAAAAAAATAAAAGCAAATAATCTACAGAAAACTTCTGGAAATAGCAAATTAATTTTTGTAAGATTGCCACACATTGGGTCAGAGAGTTAGCTCAGCTGTTAAGGATGTGTGCACTCCTGCAGTAGGTCAGACCTGGGATCCCAACAACCAATCTGCCGGGTTACACAAGTCTCCAGTTCCAAAAAATCTGATGCTCTTCTTATCTAAAGATACCCATGTGTGTGTTCATACAAGCACACAGACAAACCATCACACATATGCATATAATTTGAAAATAAAAGCATACTTTAGAGAACAAAATATTACTAAATGTAAGAATTATATACAAGTAACAACTTAGTTTCCATACGTAATCAACCAATGATAACACTTAAAATGATTTCTGCTATAATTGAAATGTCATAAATAACAGTAACTACCTGAGAATAAGTTAAATTTAAAGAAAGCAAACTTCATCACAAAACATAGCTGTGGATAATTCTCTAGCACCTAAATAAATTCACATATGTACAATATCCTCGAAATAACATTTATAAATATGTTAAAGACACTAAATTTTCATAACTGATAACAGAATTAAGAAGAATCACAACCAAAGTATTTTATAATTCCTATAAAAATTTCCATCAAGATTCTAAAACTTATGGCAAACTCTGAAGCCCATGAAAAACAGAGATAATACTATGATAGCAAAAAGGGTTTGGACAATGTGAATTTTCAGATATTAATTTTTATGACTTAAATTAAGAATGTGATGCTGATGCAAATAATGTGTTACAGATGAAGACAGGCTGTTGAAAATAGTAGAGCTTTTAAAAGCAGCCCACATACCTACATGAAAGGAAAGAAAGAGGATCATTGCGTCTATGTATACCAGAGTAGATTTTGTTGTTGTTGTGTCTGGCGTTGCAACATGAATGAATTAGAACAACATGCAATATGTCAAATGCAATTTGCAAAAACAAGAACAAAGCAAGACCACAATTAATATAATAAAAACAGTCCAGAGGATTAAGGAGATAGCACAGTTGTTAAGGGCACTTTCTCTGAAAACAGTAAGATCTGAGTTTATATTCACAATACCCCAGTGAAAAGCTGGACATGACTGCATGTGTTTGTAACCCCAACATGGAGGGATGGATACAAGAAGTTCTATGAACTTTCTGTCTCAACACAATGTTGAGAAGCAATGGCAGAACAATGTTCTACTCTGGCTTTCACATGTGCACATAAGGGAACACAGAGCACATACTCATTTTTACTAACCACACATATTATACATATTCCAGCACCAATCTAATCAGCATACAAATTTAAATTGTTTGGAATTTTGAAAATTTGGGGCTAGAGAAACAGCTCAGCTCATACTTGCTGTTTTTTGAGAGGACACAGAATTTGTTTCCCGAATATGCAGTTCACAACTACCAATGACTCCAGGTAATTTGATACTCTTTCTTAGATTTCAGTGGAACCTCTCTCTATATTTTGTACATTCTATAATCGGGTACACACACACACATATAAAATACATAATAAATCTTTTAAAGATTTAACTGTAGCACTCATAGATGAATGCTTAAATCACAGTAAATAAAATTAATCAAGAAGTTATTAGATCAAAGTTGTACTTACCCTTGGAAAATATGGAAGGTATACTGATTGTGTAGGGTAATGAGAGGACTTCAAAATCATCAGTGCATATTAAGTACCTCTTAGCCTTGATGGTACTCAATGTTCTTGTCATGATAAGTAATTAAGCATTTTATTTTATAAGTCTGTAAGTAAGTGCTGCATTTCAAGTAGGCATGTAAAAGGCAAATGTCCCTACTGAAAATACCTAACTTTTCAAGACTATGCCATGTTCTTATACTTTCCGATCACAAAGAAGCCAGTGGGAGAGAAGAGCATCAACTATTCCTTTCATGATACAGTGGCAAATACTATATAATTATAAAAGCCTTGACATCGTAGTTGGAAATAATCTAAACCATTTAGTAGATTACAAACATCTCAAGGTAATAAAATTTGGTTGCAGTACATATAAGAACGTTAAGCTTATTTCATGAATCACTTTAGTCTTTATATTTTCATGTTTGTGTGTGTGTGTGTGTGTGTGTGTGTGTGTGTGTGTGTGTGTGTATTCTGAGTAATAAAGCCTTAAAATAGTACTGTGCAGAGTATAGGGAAAGGTAATAAACACTGGTAGTAAGAACACTATCAACTGAATTCACACACCATTTAGGTACTTTTAATTAACTTTCTGGTGTAATTTGGGAATATGCATCATTATAATATTATTTTGTGGACATGTATAAATATAAAAATACAGTCAAAATATTATGTGTTATTATAATTTTAATTTCTCTAATAAAATAAACATGTAGCAAAGAAGAAAATGAAAAATGGAATAAATTATGAAACTTGCAGGATACATACCTATTTGTAATTATCTTTTGTAACTGTCTAAGTTTGAATGTTTTAAACATAGGAGTTGACAACCTTTGAACACGTAAAAATGGGTAAGAGTCTCGAAGATGATGATGAAACAGCAGTACTTCTGATAAAAAAAAAAATTCAATGACAGCAAAATAATGTGAACTTGAAAATGAGCTCTCGCACTATTGGAAGCTATCACTTCCAACATGAATTCTATGCTAAGGGTACAGTGAGTTCTGAAACATTCAAAATGAAAATTGAAATCTGAAGACGGGCTAGGGGTGAGGCAACTCATTTCACTGGTAATGATGATCTCTGGCATTATATGGTGGTTCATAAAATTACAGAGCATGCATAATCTACTTACTGTTGTTAACAGCTCGAAATATTGACAGTAACTGACAGTCTCCACACAGAGGCTGGGAAACTCTCTTTACATGCTACTGACTCATTTGGTCACTTAAAGAGTTATTCACTTTTCTAAGCAATTAAACTGCTTTTACTCTTCCGTGTAATGCTCTCACAGGTTAGGTATTGCAGTGAATTTTACTTTTCTTGTTGAATTGAGAGGAACTCCCTAGTTCTCAGATGTCTAGAGATAATTATTTTATCAGCTTCCTATGGGTATGTTTACAAAAGTGGCTAAATCACATTCAAGAGGACATTAAGAAGGAGTGGAATCTTGCCACAGTTTTCATGATAGTGGTATATCACTCATTAATGAATGACTGAACTGTTTTCCTTAATGATTGGGATTAAAACCTGTTACTCATGTGGGGTTTCTAATGTTTTTGTTGTTATCGAAGACCAGCCGTGGTTAGTGGTGATCTGATAGAGTGCATGGAATTAATTCAATCTTCTATCTCTTGAGGCTTCTTTTGTGTCTGATTATATGGTCAGTTTTGAAAAAGGTTCCAAGAGGTACTGAGAAGAAGGTGTATTCTTTTGTTTTAGGGTAAAATGCTCTGAAGATATCTGTTAGATCGATCCATTTGGTTCATAGCTTCTGTTAGTTTCACTGTGTCTCTGTTTAGTTTCTGTTTCCAGGATCTTCTTATTGGTGAGAGTGGGGTGTTGAAGTTTCCCACTATTATTGTGTGAGATTCAATGTACGCTTTGAGCTTTAGTGATGTAGTGGCTTTGTATACCTTAATATTTGTAACTGCAACCACTCCAGCATTTTTTTTTTTTAGTTAAGTATAGGTTTGGCCATTGTATTGTAAGTATTGTGTCATACCATATGAATTTTAGAATAGTTTTTTTTCTATTTCTGTGAACAAATGATGGGGATTTTAACTATAATTGCTGTGAGTTTGTAAATAGCCTTCGGTAAATGATTATCTTCACAATATTAATTCTACTAATCCATCATCATTGAATGTCTTTACATTTTCTACTGTCTTCCTCTATTGTTTTTTAGAGGTTCCAAGTTTTCCTAGTAGAGATCCTCCACCCTTGGTTAGATTTATTCCTAGATATTTTCTCAGGCTATAGTATTAGAAGTATGCACATGATGTCTTTCTCTGTATATTTATTGTTGGTGTGGAAAAAAAGCTATTGATTTTGGAATATAACTCAATATTCTACCATATTCCTAAGTTTGTTTATCATGTCTAGATGTTACCTGATAGAATACTGTCGATCTTTAACATATAAGATCATGTCATATGCAAATAAAGATATTTTGCTCTTTGCTTTCCCTATTTGAATCCCATTCATTTCTTTCTCTTGGTTTATTGTACCAGTTATCACTTAGAGCACAATATTGAAAAGAAAGTGGGGATAGTATACATCACTGTCTCCTTTCTTACATCCAAAATGTGCTTCAGTCATTTCTCCATTTAGGATGATGATTGTGTATTCCATACAGGAATTTTACTGTGTTGAAGAATGTTCTCTCTAGCCTTTTATCCTCTAAGATTTTTTTTATCAGGAAGGCATGTTGTATTTGTCAAAAATTTTTACTGCATCTTTTGAGACAATCTTGTGATTTTTGTCATTAAGATTATTTATGCGATTTATTATATTTATTGAATTGTGTTTGTTGAACTATCCCTCTCTTTCAGGGATAAAGTTGATTTGGTCATGGTTGATGATCTTTTTAATATGTTTCTATATTTGGTTTGCAAGTTTTTTATTGGGCATTTTCAATCTATGTTTTTGGTCTATAGTTTTTCTCTCTCTTTTTTTTTTCTTTTTAAAATTGGATTTTTAAATTTACTTTTCAAATATTGGCTTCTTTCCCAAACTCCCAAAAGTTTTTCACATTTTCCCTCTCCTTTGTCTCTGAGAGGGTCCTCCCTCACCCATTGCTGGTGGGAATACAAGCTGGAACAACGACTCTGGAAATCAATCTGGTGGTTCCTCAAACAACTGGAAATAGTTCATCTGAAGATGCAGCTATACTGCTCCTGGGCACATAGCCAAAACTTATTCCACCATACCACGAGGACACATGCTCCACTATATTATAGCAGCCTTCTTTTTAATAGCCAGAACCTGGAAACAACCCAGATGTTCCTCAACCAAAGAATGGATACAGAAAATGTGGTTCATTTATATAATGGAATACAATTCAGCTTTTGAAAATGAGGACATCATGAATTTTATATGCAAATGCATGGAACTAGAAAATATCATCCTGAGTGAGGTAACTCTAACCCTAAGGACATGCATGGTGTGTAGTTTTCCTTTTTGTTGTTGCTACTGATAACTTTACTTGATTTTGATGTTAGACTAAAACTGGCTTCTTAGGAGTTGGAGGGTACTCCTTATGTTTCAGATTTATGAAATATTTTAAGAAAGTTTGGCTGTATTTCTTCTCTGAAAGTCTCATATAATTCTTCTGCTAATCCATCTGATCTTGGACGTTTTATACCAGGAAAGTTTTGTATTACTATTCTCTATTGATTATAAGTCTTTTCAGGCTATTAATTTCTTCTCGGTATAATTTCATTAGATTGACTGAATGTACAAATTCATCTCATTTTTAAGCTTACAAGCTTAATGGATTATAGGTTTGTAAAATATCCTTTCACATTATTGTGAATTTCTTTGTTAGATGTTGCAGTGTTTCCCTGTTTATATCTGATTCTGCTAACTTGGGTCCAGTCTATCTTTCTTTTGCTTAGATGGGCCAAGAGTCTGTCAATATAATTTATCTTTTCAATTTTATTACTTTCTCTCTTTGTTTGACCTCACTGATTCCACTTTGGTTTATATTATTTCTTGCTGTTGACTGGTTTTATATTTTGTTTATTCTCCTTTTTTGCAAATTTTTGAGTTGCATCATTAAATTTGTACTTTTCTGGTTAATTTTCTTGTAGTAGACATTTAAAGCAATGAACATTCCTCATAGAATTGCTTACAATGTGTTATAGAAGATTTGTTGCTTTGTATTCATTTGCATTCAGTTGTAGGAAATATGTTAGTTTTTAAATTTTTTCTTAAATCCATTCATCTTTCAGTGATGAGCTGTTCGTTTATGTATTTACTTGAGATATGTTTGCTGTAATTTTTAATTTTCTTTCATTGTTGACTGTGGTAATATTGAATGCAAGGAGTGTTTTCAATCCTTTTAAATTTGTAAAAAAAATTATATCGAAGGATATGGTCTATTTTAGAAAAGACTCCATGTTCTGCAGAGAAAATGTGAATTCTTTGTTGTTTGCATGGAGTATTCCCAATGCATCTGTCTTTTGGAGAAAGAGGGTTATTGAAATTACCTTAATAATGAATTAACATTACTCTATATCTTTAAATGTAGTAATACTTTTTTGTAAAATTGAATGATCCAGAATTTAGTGTAAATATGTTTAGGACAACAATGTCTTATTGTTTGATTATTCCCTTGATTATAATAAAGTGTCCTTCTTTATCTCTTCTGAATAGTTTTACTTTGAAGTCTATTTTATTACTTATGAAAGTGACTCATGCTTTCTTACCTAGTCCTATATGATTGGATTGCTTTTATCTAACCTGGTAGTCTAAGTAAGTTCTAATTTTTAAAAATGAGATATGTTTCTTGTAGATAAAAGATAGATGGATGTTGTTTCTTGCTCCATTTCAGTCAGTCTATGTAGTTTGATAGGAGAATTTAGGCCATTAATATTTAACATATGTTGTAGTCATCCCATTGATTGCTGGTATTATTGCTTGTGTCCTCAATGGTATTTTGTGCCTTAATAATTATGGCATCATATTTTTTTCACAGTCTCAAGGCCCTGCTCATTCTTCTATTCAGTCAAAATGTTGCTTTCTATATTTTCTTTTTTTGATTTGTATTCTTTTAGGGTATTTTTATCATCGATATTTTCTACCTCCTTCAACTATTGTCAATAGTTACCTGCATGTATTTGTCTAAAGAGGCCATCATAATCTTTCAGGACTTGTACTACATTGCTCTGAATCTTCTGTCTTCCAAAGTTTCTATTATTTTCCCTTATACATGACTTATATTTTTTCTCTTGCAGCTTTCAATACTTTCTTAAGTCTGTATACTTAGTTTTTTAATTATTATGTGTTGTGGGGATTTTCTTTTCTGGTCTTGTCTATTTGGTATTGTAGGAGCTTCTTTATATATGTATGGATGTGTTTTTCTTTAGTTTGGAGAAATTTTCTTCTTTTATCTAGTTGAAGATCTGACCTTTTCATTAAATTGAGATTCTTCTTCCTTGTCTATGACTATAGTTTGATGATTGTGTTATAGAATTTCTGTCTGTTTCTTTCCTGCATTTTCTTAAATTTTTTATGTTCCTTTCAGGATCATCTAGACCTGTACTTTGTGAGCTTTGATATTGTATTTTCTGCTTGATTCTTTCTATTTCTAAGGCTTTCCTTTGAGCTTTCTAGTTAAATTGCTGGGTTGTTGGTGGTGGGTTTTTTTTTTTTTTTTTTCATCTACAGCTAGTATTTCTTAAGTTCTCTTCAATTTTTCTATCTTCTCATCAGATTTTGTTCTTTACCATGCATTGTCTCAGTTGTTTTGATCAGCCTTATGTTTGTGTTTTCTAGGCCATCACTTAGACAACTATTTTCACTAGTATCCTTAAGTACTTTCTACTTAATTTCATTAATTTATTTATTTATTTATTTTTAAAACTCCTTTATTTCTTTGGTGAAATTTGTGATTGTTCTTTTACACTTTTACACTTTTTTTTATTCTTGCTGTCAAATATTTCTGCAGGTTTTGGAGAGAATATACAAGATTGATTTTCATATTATTGGCATTTTTAGTTGAGATCTAGGTATATGAACTTCTATTATTATTTCTTTTTCAGTTATGGACAAAGGAAGTTAGGGCAGAAGAGTGGGTATGCTTGCTGTTTGAACCTAGATGTTGAAAATGACTAGAAGGAATGAAGTCGGGTGTAAGACTGTACTGGACTGGTGGGTATACAGTATGTGTATCCTGTTCCAATAATGGAGTGTTGTGGTGTATGTGAATTGTTTGATAGGTTATATGTGGCATTTAATAGGGGCTATGCATTTAAGGACTGGCAGAAGCTTTCATATCAGTTGTTGCTCTAGTAAGGCAGGACAGACTATTGCAAGATACTGGATATTGAACCATCAATAGATCTGGTTTGTTAAGGTGGGTGCATAGATGACAAGGTTCAGGACAACTCACCAGGATAGACTCTGAAGAAAGAAGTGGGATGTCTGGTTGGGTAAGGATTTGGATGAGGTACCTGTTTGGTGGTGACAAGTCGCACTAAAACTTTATGTAAAATTGACCTGTGTACATAAAAAGAAACTCTCTATTGTAGGACCAAGAGCAATCAAAAGAAATCTGAACACACTTCACCATGTTTAGCTGAAATATGAAATCTTAACACAAACAAAAACAACAAATACACATGCACACACACATATGTGTGTGTGTGTGTATACATATATATATGTGTGTGTGTATATATATATATATATATATATATCAAGTGAGAACCATAATAACAATAACAGGTTGAAAGTTGTCCTTAAAAATACACTAGAATTGCATAAATAATCTAAACTTTTGCAGAAACAAAACTGCAAAATCAACTTAATCCATCAGGAATTACCTCTAAAAGTTAGAATCTTTCTTTAAAAGAATGAAAGGGAATTTGTATAGTCAAAACTACACCTTTCAAACCCACTTTTCTACAGAAAAACTTTTACTAAATTTGTGATAAAGTGATACAAAGTAATATGCAAGTATGCAAAATAAGTTAGTACAGAGGAGTAAATACCAGGAAAAAAATCAAATTAAGAATCAAACACTTCAAAACCTAACACATGAATATAGTGGACTTACGGGACTACTTACATAGTGACAGGATCATAGACAATGAACATGAAATTAAGTATCTAATAAAACTTTTTTGGAGATACTGCACTCAACATGACTGTAGTCAGAACCCAGTGAAATCCCAGGGGCAAATGCATAAGTGAACTTTTAAATGGGAATAGAACCTATTTAAATGAAGTGCAAATAAAAGTGTGGTGAATCATGGGTAATCAGTAAATTACATTACAAGACCATGAGATTCAATAGGGAACAAAATTATTTGAAAAAAAAATGTGGTAACCTTGTTTGCCATGTGCTAAAATCTTTAAATGACAATATGAAAAAACAAAAAATGTCAACAAAACCAAAGCAGAAATTAACATAACATCTGCCTCAACGAACACACACTTAAGAAGTTTTTTTTTTTTAACTTAGGCTCTTATAAGCTACCTTAATTAAACTCAGGTGACAAAAACATGACCATGGAAAGAGGACAAGTGGGGAAGTAGAGGGCATATCTTAATAGGTAGAAGGGACTAGCAGGAGTTGTATGGATTAAGTATAATCACAGTATGTAATACACCTTTATGAAAATGTTGGGATAAAATTTATTGTTATGCATGATTACTATAAGATAAAACATAAATAAAATCATCAAAGCAAACACAAAATAAAAGCAGTGCAGATTTAGTGAAACAAAGGAACAAAGGAAGCATTTTTCATCACAAACAACATAAGCCGGAGGCACTGGAACAAAGTCTTCCTTTACCCAGAGAAAAATATCCTTCACCAAAGAGGTTGTGAGCAGAAAGCACTTGGAGAAGTAATATCTGAGAACATGTTTCACAGAAGACCTGAAGTTAAATAAGTAAAGGACACGTTTCAAGCACAAGGAAACAAAAACCAGAGGAACATAAACATCTATAAAAAGAAGTAAAAGGATCAAAGAGAAAGCAAATAGGCCATTTATTTCCACTTTCAACTTTTCTTGAAATTTGTTTAGAGTGAAAATAATAATGTAATTGTATGTTCAATATGTATATGAGTGAAATTAGTAACATAGAAAGATAAAAGGTACAAAGAAGGAAGTTGCAACAATTCAGTTCTTTAAAAATTAAGAGGTAAAATATTAATTGAAATTGGACATATTGAAGGAACATGAACTGGACTATGGAACAATTAGCTAAAAATTAAGATGAAGAAGACAGATCTTTCTCCTGCTGCTACCACTATATATAAAGAAAAAGCCTTTACTGTATAGATAAAACAAAAGGCTTTTAAAAGGGAGAGGACAAATCAGTGCCTAAACTGGAGAGTAATTTATCAGTAAGATTTAGGCTTTCCACATTTGCCTCTGATATCTTAGACTGGATAATTGGGAAAACGTGCCATTCTAGAACCACTGAGACTTAATTCTTGCAAGACAATACAAAGCAAGCTTCAAATCACACTCATCTCTGGTATTTTTCATTAAATTTCACTTACTACAACTTCTCTCATTTGTCTGACAGGCTATGTGATAGAATTGTAGGTGGAAAGTCAGTATTAACTTACTACAAGAAAGTGACAGGTGGGTACCCAGGTAGCTCTCCCTATAAAAGCCATATTCTGGTGCAAAAGAGGCAGTGTGAAAATAAAAGCATACATCTGCAGGAGAAAGTCTGTAAGTACACAGGCATTTCTGTCTGTGGAGATCTATAAGCAGCGATGTTACACTCAGAATTTGCAAATTTTTAGGATTTAGTTCACTTGTCAGTAGTGACCATTTAATTTGCTCTAACCAAAAGTTCTTAAATGTAATGCATTCTATCTGAAACTGAATCCTGCATTGGAAGTTCTCTCTCTCTCTCTCTCTCTCTCTCTCTCTCTCTCTCTCTCTCTCTCTCTCTCTCTCTCTGTCTGTCTCTCTCCCTCCCCTACCCACTAGTTGTTCACTGTGTAACCAGAATCTCACATATAGATTTGCCAATCAATGAAACTTGGATGGATTCCGTTGTGATTAGTCTGTGCCAGTACATTTAGTTTTCTTTTTTTCTTTTCTGTTTCATCACTAGGCACTTTCCCTTGAGTCATATTACCACCCTCAAGAGTGTCC
Source organism: Arvicanthis niloticus (assembly GCF_011762505.2). Classification (NCBI taxonomy): domain Eukaryota; kingdom Metazoa; phylum Chordata; class Mammalia; order Rodentia; family Muridae; genus Arvicanthis; species Arvicanthis niloticus. The sequence continues at coordinate 73,403,013 of NC_047659.1, forward strand.
AGGAAGCTCTTATTATATTGACACAAGAATGAGAAATTAGGCATCGGAGCGGAAAGTAGGAACATATAAGCTGTTATTTAACTCTTCCATTGTTCAATTGAAAACCAAAAGTTTTTGAGCAAATAACATGTTGTCTTTTGCTTCCATTACCGTACATTTGAGAGTGACTGATGACTTAACAAGCTGGTTCGTGCTCACCAGCCCACAAAACAGAACGCAATGTGTTTGACTAAGGGTGCAGAATTCATCTCACTTGAAACTACTCTGTAGACATTTTTCTAACTAACTCTCTACATATGATGTCCTGTTTCACTATATAACCCCAACATCTTTATTTTTTTGATTGCCTCATGTGTGTTGCTGTTCTGTTTCCTGAAACCTCTCTAACAAAGTCTCACTAAATATGATAGTTTAAAATGACAGAATTTTTTTCATTTTTATTTTTATTTATTTTTTTTTACAGAACTGGAGATTATAAGTCCAAAAATATGATAGTATTGGAAACATACATTCCTAAGAAGTGGCAAAGAGAAACTGTTTCATTCTTTCCCTTGGATTCTTTTATGTCCACTAATCTTTCCCAAACTGTGGTTTGCAAATGTTTCACACCAGTTTATGCCTCCATTATGACATAAGTATATTACCCGCTCATGGCTCTGTGATCTATCTATCTTTTTTTGTTTTGTTTTGTTTTGTTTTGTTTTGTTTTTCGAGACAGGGTTTCTCTGTATTTCCCGGGCTGTCCTGGAACTCACTCTGTAGACCAGGCTGGCCTCGAACTCAGAAATCCACCTGCCTCTGCCTCCCAAGTGCTGGGATTAAAGGCATGCGCCACCACCGCCCGGCTCTGTGCTCTATCTTTATGTATCTTCTACTGTTAAGGGCCACTACTCATTGTGAATTGAGAAACAATTTTTATATGACTGTAATTCAACTAAGCACATATGTATCAGCTCAGTGCCCCAAAACATTCACATTCTGAAGTCTTGAGGTATTGGACATTGACATGGTTTTCAGTGGAACAAAATTTATGCCTAGAAACAATACTTAATATCTTATCAGGAAGCCTGCATCAGATTGCTGGCTTTTTTTTTAAAATTTCCCTTGAAACTACCAAGATAAACTGTATTGTACATGTGCACTTGTAGATAAACTAGCATACAAATGTACCCCAATAGTGCTCTGCACAGGAGTTATCAATCTATGGATCATGACATCTTAGGGGGTCACAAATCAGATCTCCTGCATATTAGATATTTACAGTAACATTTATAACAGTAACAGAATTATAAAGTAGCAATGGAATAATTTTGTGGCTGAAGATCACGCATAGTAACTGTAGTAAAGTGTTGTATCATTAGGAAAATTGAGTACCACTCAATTTTCACACTCATATTTCACACTCATCATCTGTTCTACATTTGACCTAATTGAGCCTTGTTCTTCCTGGCTTACCAGATTTGATGTAGATGTTTACATAAACCATTTAAATCTAGGTCACATTATTGTGTGGTTATGAGGAAGATCAGAATATTATTGTCAAGAGAGTTTACTTTCCCAAGTTTATTGTTCCACAATCTCTGAACCAGTCTCATCAGTTCTAAATCAGAAGACTTCAATTGAATTTCAACATACTTAACAGCCTTGTTAGATCATATATGTGTGTCATACTTGAGGAGGTGCCATCCCTTTCAGTGCCCTCTCTGAGAAAATCCCTCATCCCTGCACTTCAACTATCCTATGACACTGATTGATAGACCAATTCTATAAAGGTGGGTACAATCACCTCTTCTCTGTAAAACATTCACAGTGAAACGTTGGAAGATGTGAAATGATCTCTATGCCATCATATTCAGTGCCTCCCACAGTTATTATCAATCTAAAATGATCCTCCTCCCTCTGTTGAAAATCCTGTTATTATGAAAGGATGCACATTCAAAACAAGATTTATTTACCCTAGAGGTGTTCCTAACTGTGGCACCATTTTTCAATTCTATGTAAAACTTTGTATCATAAATAAATTAACAAACAAATAAGTTAAAAAAATAGAAACATTGAAAGCTTCTTCAAACCCAAGTGAGCATGACACCAGCCAGCCACATCAGCAGCATTCACAGAAAACTTGTGGCACTTACAGGAATCAGTGTCACCAAAGCAACATAGACAAACTCAAAGAAAACATACTCAGCTCCTGATTTTTCCATGGAAAGGTAAAAGACAGACTAGAAACTGCATCTGACAATTAGATTTCTGTACAAAAGTCTAAAGGACCTTTGCTAACCCAAAGCTAATTTCTGCCTGATAAAAGACATAGATTTCGAGTCACAGAGAATAAAATAATGAAACTAGCACATGCTGCCTAGGCACAGTTCCTTCTTCTATGTCAGTATAAAATCTGCATAGAGAGAAAAACAAAACAAGAAAACATCTCTTAGCTCTTCCATGGGAGGAGAAATTTAGAACATGTATTGTGTCCCTTTTGGAGGGATGATTGAAGTAATGTTTTCTGGTTTTTATATTGAGTTCAATGGGACATAGCATATAACTTCTTGGGAGCCTCTAAGAACAAATGTAACTTTGGTAGCTTTCTAGCCTAGCATATCTACCTAGAGAGAATCAATTCCTGAAAAATGACTTCTAACTTCCATGTGCATTCATCAATGAAAATCACAATACAAAACTATAGTAGTAATAGTAGTAGTGGTAATAATAATATTAATAATAATAATTATGTTAACCACCACAAAAATGTTCAATGACCAGAATGACTGAAGAGAGAATGTGAATGAGATAGAAAATATAGAGAGATTTATATAGAATTTTGGGGGATCAGCAATAAATTAATTTTTAAAAACTCACTGTAGGATTTTAATAGAATACTGATTAAGTATAAGAAAGAGTAGATGAATTTGAAATAATCCAGTCATGGTAGAAAAGGAAAGATAACAGTGAAAATAGACAATGGGACTGAAATCAGAACATCGGGCAGAAAATTGACACAAACATAAAGATAAAAAGAAGAAAAGGAACAAATTGTTTCATGAATTGAGGATTTTAAAATTTCTCACATTTAGACAGAAGCAATGGCCAAGAGTTTAAGAAAATTGTTTAGCCAATAGGCTAAGCAAGCAGATGACTTCAGTTTGGTACTGAGCACCCAAATGCAAGCACATGACCAATCCTAACTCAATTTCCTAAGACTCTGATGCCTTATTCTATCCCCAGTGGATACCAACACATACATGTGATGCTTGTACTTACATGTAATCAAGATATTCATAAATAAATGAATAAATAAATAAGTCTTTTTAAAACCCTTAAGTTTAGAGAAGCAGACATCTACATTCAAGAAGGTTAAACAAAAGAGCTTCTCTAACTCTAGGAGAATTCAAATTATTCTCAATCATGTATGTAATGTTCTATATGAGAAATTATACATTAGATGGCAAAGGAAATTTTAAAATGTCAAGAATAATAGTCACAATAGGTCTTTTAGTAGACCACAATGCATTGAACATGAAAATTGACAGTCAAAGGAATAAAACAAGAAAGTTCCACTATTTGTGGAAATTAAACAGTATATACTTGAACAATGGCTCTGGGAGAAAAATCAACAGAAAGAACCAGTCATGAAGGCTCACTCTTTCACCTCTTAGATGCTTGTATTGTGTCTATCTTTACCAGGTTTCTAATGTAGATCAGATGATGCTGTGTGAAACCAGATGCAAGACTTGACTTACCTTTGCCATTGCACAATTCTTGGTCTCTCATCTCAAAGCAAATGAGGTAGTTTATAGTGGAGCGAGATATGACTGAATGTGGCTCAGGAAACAGATCCAGGTTATCAACCAAAAGCTGTGTTCCAATGTGGTAACGGCCTCCTGAAGTTTTTATAGTAACAACAAAGGAAGTCATTAATCAAATCATTTGTCAAATCCACTCCAGGGACAACAGGTAAGCTAGTACTTTAAGTAGGTTTCTGTTTCTGTGATAAATGTTAATAATTAAAAGAAACTGTTTTTCAGTTTATGACTCTTAGGTCACATCACATCACTGAGGAACGTCAGAGAAGGAACTCAAGGCTGAAACATGGAAAGTGGACATGGGAATTAAAAGAGAGAACATGGAGGAGTGCTGCTTACTGCCTTGCTCTTGTTACATATTCACCCTTCCATTTTATACCCCTAGGACCACCTTCCTATGAATGGCACTACTCACCATGAGTTGGGCTCTATAAATTTAATCATTAATAAATAATATGACCAACAGGTTTGTGTCAAGTTGATATAAATGAGAACTCTAACTAGGATAGCTAGATGTAGTAAAGTAGGTACTGCTGCAGGACCTATTGGACTGCTGCTGAAACCTTAGAGGTGGAAGCTATGGGTCAGTAGGTACATCGCTAAAGACCTTCCTTAATATCACAAGGATGGTAGTTCACACAAGGAAGTGGTAATTTAATGGATATTTGTGTAGGAGGATTAAAGATATCCCAATATAATTTGGTTCAATATCTGCAACATTCCAGCACTCTACAATCATTGAGGTTTGAGCCAATCAATCATTCTTGTGGAATGTTTAATGAAAGTATAGCTTTTCTAAATTTTGGAACCTGCAGTTCACAACTTCTAGTAAAATTACATCAAATATTATTGCCAATAAGTAACAATACTGTTAGAATACAGCAGTTGTGGATTCTAGGTTCACACAGGAAGTATTAGATTTTAAACAAAAATCATTTCATATATATATAAATATATATACACACACAAATGTATATATAAATATATACATATATACATATGTGTGTGTATATATATACATATACATCATATACATATACATCATATACACATACACATACACACACACACACACACATATATATATATATATATATATATATATATATATATATATGTATTCATATTCTAGGGAAGCCGAGCAAATGAGCATTAGGAAATTCATAAGAATGTGTAGGATCAGAATCATCAGGCAGAAGTTTCAGACTGTTCTTTAATACTGTGCTAACAGTGTGACTTAGCTCAGTGTTTCTGAACAATACTTTGGTGTTCTCACTCAAAAACACGAGCATAGAAATGCATTGACAAACTTAAAGGAAAGTTTAATAGAGTTCTTTCAAAAAACGTCTTTGTAAAATAAAAAGTTTGTTGGGGGGGGGCAGTGGGTATGTGTTTATGACCAAAAGACTAAAAGAAAGTACAGCTCTTAAACTGTGTTATGAAAGTAAATAAGTACCTCTTGAAATGCAGAGGACTGAAGTCAAGGACTTCTAAAAAGAGATCACAAGGGAGGAATAAGAGCATACACAGCTTTAAAAACCACTGTTGTCCTTGGCTAAGACTGCATTTAGTGCATGGCACCATGTAGCTAGTGACTTTGAAAACTCAGGTAGGAGGAAAAGCCAAAGATCTCCAAATGTATACCATGGTAATAATGGGGAAGTTGAGACTGAAGAGCTATTATGCAAGAAACTTTTCAGAATTAATCTGAAACAATACCTCATGTTAAAATGTTGAGAAAAAAATCTAAATTTGAGTTTCGAGGGACACTTAAAAGAAGAATTCTCACATTATCTTCTTCATTTTGTAGATAAGTACTTTGATGTCCCAATGCATGAGCTCTTAACATAGTGCCAACATAGTTAAGAGTGTATTTGGATTAAAACCAGCTCATCTGAATTCTCGACTTCCAAACTTCGTAGAAAATAAACGAAGCTTCTAAACCACGTGTACTTCATCATCCACTCTATGATCTCTTTGTAGTAGCTCTCCTGCATTCTTCATATGCTTTCTTACCTGGCAGTGATGGACCATTAATATAACTTTATGTGTTCACTTTTTAATGTTATATCTGTATTAGCATAAGCTTTGCCAGTTGCTTTGTGTCTTTCCCATTGTTTGTCTACTGCAAATTTTACAATTCAAATTCTACTTTTACTAAGAACCTAGCCATCATTTCCCAACAGTACTATCCAAGTTTACTGAATTCTTACTGGTCTCACAACATCTCTGATCTCTTTTATACTAGATATTATTGAAATTTTGCTAATATAGTGTATCATGGAATAATATAAGAACTACTTCAATTTGACAAATACAGCATATTTGTATTGATTATTTTTCATAGCATGAGATCCAGACTTGTTCAGGTAAATGTTAAATAAATATCCTTCAGGTTAATAGATGCTTTAGCTTAAAGTGTATAAGAAAGTGGTGAAGAACCATCCTATTTAATTTATGTGATATGAATACTTGCTCAGATTGGGCATAATTAATAATTAAATAGCATAATTTTCTCTTTACTGCTATTTTAGACAGAATAGCAGCTTTCATGTCTAATATAACCATCCTTTTGAGGGGAAGTAAGTTCCTCATACAGAGAGACATTGCAAAGGTAGACTTATCTGAAAATGTTCACTGCAGCAATCCACAATTCTTTACAAAGTTTTATCACTAAGCATTTTTTTTTTTTCTTGACGGGTCTACAGAGGGGACCATAATATACCTCCTAGGCAATGAGCCATTTACATAGTGCAAATTATTCAAATAATCCTGGGCTTTATCCTACCCATTAAAAACATAGATTTAAATTATCCCACAGATAAATAAAAATGCACTGATAGTAGACAAATTTTTATCCCTTTAGAGATTTTACTTCCCTGATTGCCATGACTTGAAATTCTTATGCTTGAAGATCAATTAGTTTGGCAACTAGAAAAAAAGCTAAAAATGCTACAGCTAGTTATCTTTCTGGTATTAGTTAAAATGAAGCTATATGCTTTCTCACATGTTTAAATTTTTGCTCAAATTATTCTTTGACATAAGAGATATCTCATGGAGCAGGTAGTCAGAGAGTCAGAGATGGCATGAATTTTTTTCTATTTAATTTTGTTTGTGTTTTTTATTGGATATTTTGTTTACATTTCAGATGCCATCCTCTTCCCCCATTTCCCCTCCCTAGAAAACCCCTATCCCATGCCCCTTTTCCTTTTTGGTTTTATACATTTTTTAAAAATGTTAATCAAAGGTTTTATAAGTTTGGTAATGCTCAATCAGAAGTGTAATCCAATACCCAACCTAGATATATCAACTATCTTTGACTGGTGGAGACATGTGACCATCTGCCTCCATGCCCCACCCTCCCTTTCTCTCTCTTTCTGTCTTTCATCACCTAGCTTCTCCTCTCCTTCTTCTTCTCCTCTCCTTACTTCTTTTCTCCTTCTCTTCCTCTCAGTACTCCTCCCACCTTAGCTCCTCTTACATATCATCCTTCCTGTTAAAATAAAACTTTTCTCTCAAAATAAAATTAGAGCATAATTATGCCAATTTGTACCAGTGAGGTACAAGATAGTCCTAATACCCAGTCCATCATTTCGTTGACTAACCAGAACCTCTGTCATCTCTCCTAACTAAAACACTTAGTTTTGGACCTGGCTTTTTTCTTGGCTTTAGAGTGAATGTCAGCTGAAAACCATCCACTCAGATCTTTTCTTTCAAAGTAAATAGCCAGGATTGGCCATGAGACTATAGGTTTTCAACCCCATCAGAAATCCAGAATGACTAACTGAAATTATAGGAAGCACTAAGCATAGCTTCTAAAAGTTAGCCAATTTATAGAGACCTCTGAACACCTGGACAGTACCTATACTACAACTATACAGAACATTGGAGCATCAAATCTTCAGCCTTCTGGCCCAGAATCATCTGACAGACCTTAGTGATGCAGAATTATTAAGGGCTGATTACTCTGTCTAGGCAGATATAATCAGTCAACTATTCTGCAAGTGTGTCCTTTTCTGGACAGTAGTTTGTAGATGAAAAGAGGCAATTCTTGCCTAGTGGCTGTCTCCCCACAACTGGAGTAACTCCAAAGATGCTCAGTTTCTTCTTAGAATCCAAGACAGGAAGCTGTCAGGAGTAGGCAGGTCTCTAATCAAAATGAACATTAATATAGAAATATCTGTAACATCAATTCTATGGACTTCTGACGTTTTGAAAACCAACTATCCATGTAAGGTAACCTGAACTGTTGTCTGTTAACTCCTCTCAGCTATTTCTAAATAAAATATAGAAAACACCCTAGCAATAAACTCACAACCATGAATTTGCTATAGGCCCTTAACTCACAGTCTAACCATCTCAAATCAGTTTAAAAAGTTAAAGAAACACTGAATCTAAGCCTCGTATTCCTAAATGTGTTATACAGGCACAATGCCCATAAGAGTATCAATATTCATCTCACTTTTATATCAATAAGAGGCTCATACCAATGAAAACCTTAAATTTGAAATCAAAGTAAATTTTGTACAATTTAAGAAATTATAACTTCATCTTGATAATAATTATACAGATTTCTGTTGGGGGCCGACTTTTAGCAGAAAGCGGCTATCAGCTTTGCAGGCATCTTGAGCCATATACCCTGACATGAGACTTTGATTACAATAGCCTACAACAGCTGAGCACACTCTGATAATCTTGGTTTAGATACCTTGGGTGTGTGAGATTAAAGGTGTGTGACTTAAGAGTGTGACCTAGAGATCAGATTTAGAGACAAGGCCTAAGGGCATGATTATAGGTGTAACTTAGAGGCGTGGCTTAGAAGTGAGACATATAAAAGGCTAGAGGCAGACAGAGAGAGAACAGATTACTTGCCATTAGGTAGAAGACACTTGGCTCTAATCAGAATAATTAGGACAGTACAGGAGAACAATTTGGAGTAACAGAGAATCAGACACTTCAAGGAGTACAACTAGGAACTAGGAACTCAAGACTTGGGACTTGGACTAGGAAGAGAGACTGAAGAATAAACGGGATTGAATCACACTCTGTCTGGTCTCCATTCTTTGAGTCCATCCTCACTCTCTCTCTTGTTGGACCCCAACCCGCAGACCGGAGCCGCAGCTTGGGCAGGGAGACAGTGGCTGCCAAGCAAGGAGTGGAGAGGGCCTCAACATTTTTGGCACCTGAACAGGGACTCGAGCTTAGGCCTCAACAGATTTCTACCAATAGGTTATGCCTATGCAATAAATCCTAGCTAATCCTCCCTGTTCCAACAAAACCACTACTTTTCCCTAGAAGGACAGCCCAATATTAACCACTTTAGTCCCCAAGCCCAGGGAATAGGGGCGCTGACTCTTCATTGACTTCTTCAAGCTGATTAAGGGTGTTGAGATATTAGAAGAGGGGTTGGGGAAAGAGTAAATTGATAAGCCTCTTATGCTGTGTCTTCACTGCATCCAGATGGAATTCCAGGACATCAGAGGTTTGAGCAGGTCTGCTCAGTTTGCTTGATGAGTAGATACACCAAGGCTGTGTATTCTGCAATATACAATTCTCAAAAAAAGTTTTAGTATCAAGATAATTTTTAGAGGGCTGACATTTTATTAAAGATGTTGGTTCTAACAACTTTTCTTTTCCCCCCTTTTTAAAAAATTGGTTATAATATTTACATTTCAAATTTTATCCCCTTATCCCATTCCCCCCACCACCCAGGAACCCCTTATCCCATCCCCCTCCTTGTGCTTCTATGAGGGTGTGATTTTCCTGTTTCTATGATGCTGTTTCCATTAACATAAACTGCTTCCTAAATTTTTACCCCACCTCTATGGTTCTATGAAGGTACTATGGCACTAAGGTATTATGGTCAAATAATCAAGATTTGTTATAATTTGACTTCAATAGTTCACACACTGGATAACTGAACCACAGTTTTGGACCACAGTGGCCATGAAACACAGATCTAGATAATTTGTCTTTGGATCCACCTTGGAAGTAAAATAAATATCCTAGGCTGATGCAAGGAATGCACGCTGCAGAGGAAATAGAAGGACCAAAATGACCAGAATATATTCAGCCTTGGCAACTGAACAGAAGACACTATCCATGGGGGTGTAGGAAGTTTCATGAGGCTAACTAAAATTAGTTCTGTTGTGTTGTTACTATTATTTATATTGGAGGCTATGGGGTGAGATTAAAGGAATTAGAGATGTATCATTTGCCATTTATGATTTATGCCAACTTTCAAATGCTAACAAGTCTGCATGTAGAATGCCCAATTAAAAGCAAAGCCTAGAGTCTGCAATACTCTTTAGGATATACATGTATATCCCAAAGAATATATATATGCATATGCATACATCTATGTCTCTCTATATCTATCAATCTTTATCTTTAACTGTATCTATACATTGTCAGTTTATAAGTCATATGTATTTTCAGGAGATTGGGAAGTAAAAACTGTAAGAATAAGTATATACAACCAATATACCTATATGAGAACTGGTCCTCAGGAATCACTGTACTACTTACATTGATGAGACAAACTAGAAAACAAATCACAGAGGGACCACAAAGTGAAATAGGAGGAAAATCAAAGGAGAGAGGCTCCTCACTTGGTGAAATGTGGCTACAGTAGCTTTATGCCCAATAGTACTCATTAGCTCTAGGTTTACATTGCTCTTTGTATTTGCTTCCCATGGAAACAGAATCCCCACAAAACTATCTGGAAGACCCAGCAGTACTTATGTAAAATTCACCAGCTTTTGTATTTTCAGTGCCAGTGCTCTATGAATTGCATGCCAGCTCTTCCAGACATCAGAATTTTTTTTTTTTTTTTTTGAGCTCTTCTCATGAAGACAGGGAAGGAGATGAGTAGTTGATAGAAATGGGAAAGATGTTTTGTTCAGATTCTGGAAGAAAGTCAGAAAGGAGTCACACTAGCAGCAGGGAATTTTCCTACAACCACACACAACAGAAGGCTTGACTGTATCCGAAATCTCAAGGAGGATGAGCAGCAAGATGGGCATCGTGCCTCAATGCCTGCCACATAACAGCTCATAAATGCTTCTTACATAAGTGAACGAATGTAGTTGAAATAGGCCTATTCTTTCCTCTCTACTGAATCTTATGTTTAATTAAGGATCATCAAGCCCTATGAATATGGAATGTTATTTCTCTCACATCTGTCCTCTATCCATTACCACTGCCATCAGCTATTTCTGATAGACCAGATCATTGCAGTGACCTAAGTATACTCTGCTGCACGTCGTTCACTGTACATTGTACCTAGAACAATGTTAACATCACTATTCCCACTAAAGACCTCCAAGGATGGTGATTAACAATTAGCTAAAGATGAATGTCTCATTTGCTAAATCCACCTCTCTCTAGAATATTTTAATTAACCAACAAAAATGGCCAGCATTGTGGGAATACCAGAAATATTCTTGACAGCAGCAGATGATCTTAAGTCCATGGACTTAGAATCATGAACAAAATTGCTGTGGAAACTACTACATGTTATTTGACATTCAGAAAGCATTTGCATTTCAGCTCCTTGCTCAGAAAGCATTCTATCTCTTGTGACATGAATGAAAGACTACTCTGAATTTTCCTGTTGTCATCTTCGGATGGTGTGGCCTCCCTTTTTTAGGGGCAAGGGTCTTGAATTGTTCTCTTATCCATCATTGACTATCCGGCTTAGTGCATTAATTAGGGGTTAATCCTCATTAGTCTTGATGACAGCGGTTTTAGAATCCTCTACTTCCAGCCTGTAATGATAGAACTGTATGGGTTTCATTTGAATAGCGTCTATCTGTTTTCGTACAAAAGCCATCAGTTTGTTGAACAGCATGGTCCCGAGAGACAAGAGACTTAACAATGCCTGAATAGTCAGTATAACACCAACACTCTTTTTTAAGGGCAACACATAACTCCCTCTGTCTGAGGAGTAAAAAACATAAGCCTCTTCTATTCTGCTGACAAATGTGTTATAGCAGAATCTAAATCTATAGAAATACAGAACTGATCATAGCTTTGATCTTAACAAAACAAGTAGGGAAATCCCCGTTCCTGCTCTAGTCAATCTCAAACCCAAAAAAACAACTATAGAAACTGCGGTAGAGTTTTCTCCTGGGACTAAACAATGTTCCCCACTAAATCATAAGTTGGGGATCCAAGAGTCCAATAGAGCCACCCTGGAGGTATATGGTGATGTCTCCTTCCACATTGAGGACTTCCCAAGTCAGGTTTGCTGGTTAATCTGTTCCAGTTTGAAAGCAATTGAGAAGCATCTTCATGTTTCCTGCAAAGAAAAATACGCTTCTCAGGGGTTTTCTCCTCCCTGGATTTGATATTGTTGTCTATTTGTTTAATCTGTCTCTGTGGCAGCCAGGGTGTGGCATCTGCAGTTTGGGAATATATGTAGACAGAACCTCTTCCCCAGATAAGCACTGGATCTGGCCCATTCCAGGTTCCAGCTAATGGGTCTTTCCAGAGGACTGTTGCAAAATTCTTTTTGGTATCAGGATTCCAGAATCTATCTGCAGCAGAATTTTCTTCAGAATCTAAAGTTAAAAATTTTAAAATAAAGATCATGTGATGAAGGATATTTCTGGGGGATCCCTTGGTAGGGTACCATTCCCCCTTTTTAATTTTTTCAAATTGACATTTAATGGTTCGATGCGCCCTTTCTACCATGCCTTTGCCCTGTGGATTATATGGAATACCCATTTTATGTAGTATTCCCAATTTTTCACAGAATTGGTGGAAACTAGAGCTTGTATAACCTGGGATATTGTCAGTCTTTATCTGTTTAGGCATACCCAATACAGCAATTGTAGCAAGCATATGAGTGATCACATGCTTGCTTGTTTCTCCAAACTGTAATGTCGCATAAATGAAACCACTGTATGTATCTAAACATACATGTATATATTTTTGATTGCCAAATTCTTTATAATGAGTAACATCCATTTGTCAGAGACTGTTTGGTATAAGTCCCTTTGGATTTACATCCAAATGGGGAACTGGTAAAAGTGTAACACATGATTGACATTGTTTAACAATTTGTCTAGCTTGCTCTCCGGTAATTTTAAACATAATTTTTAAAGTTTTAGAATTAAGGTGATGTAACTCATATGGCTTTATGGCCTGATCCAAGTTAGGTGGCAGATCTGATAAAGCCACTTCGGTGGGTAAGGCCTCAGGTCCCATTTCTGTGGTTAATACTGTGTGGGCAGCAGAACTGAGGTCCAGTCCTGTGCTTCCTGGTGTTGCTCAACTAAGTTCAGAAAGAGACTGTTGTTTGCTGGTATAAAACTGACTGCTCCATAAGCCTGTTTTGGCTTGTGTTTGTTCAGGGCCTGGAGCTGGCCCCTGTTCCCATTTCCCTGATTATGGGAAAGGGTGTTTCCTTGTGCTGCATCTGTTTTGGACCTACATTCACTAGCCCAATGCCTTCCACGTTTGCAAAGTGGGCAGAGCCCAGGCTGTTTTCTGGGCTGTCTCTGGCTTAACTCATTTTCTGCCTTGCAATCTCTTGCAAAGTGTCTAGGCTTCCCACATTTAAAACAGGTCTTTTGGTTTCTACTAGCCAAAAAAATCTCTTACTGACTGTCCTTGCATGGCAGCCGCCATAGCTAAGCCCTGTTGGTAGGAGGAACCTATGTCAGAACAGAGTCTGACATACCCTGAAAGGTCTGTCTTTTTTCTGTAGGGTCTAATGGCCGCTTGGCAGGCAGGATTAGCATTTTCATATGCAAGTTGTTTCACATAATCTACTCCTGCCTCTGCATTACCAAAAATTCTCCCTGCTGTTGTCATTAATCGATGAACAAAATCAGAAAATCGTTCATCAGGTCCTTGTTTGACTGCTGTTAAAGAGTCACCAGGATCCCCTTTTGCTGGGAGTTTATGCCAAGCTTTCATGGCTGCATTTTGAATTTGAGCGTATAAGCCTGAGTCATATTGCATCTGGTTATCACTAGAAGCAAATTGCCCTTCTCCTACTAAGGCATCAAAGGACCAACCATTGCCTGCCTGAATGTTTCTAGTAGCTGTTTCTTTACAATTCCCATGATACTCTGATTTCCAAATAAGATAGTCACCACTGCTAAGAACTGCTCTCACTAAGTACTCCAATCACCATGAGTCAGCCACTCCTCTGCAGCAAACTCTAAAATTTCAAGAGTAAAGGGAGCAGTGGCACTGTATTGCAATACTGCACTTTTAATTCCTTAATAATTTGAAAATTAAACCCTGTGTGATGTCTCCAAGCAACCCCTTTATTGTCTCTTGTCTTGGATACAGGGAAATCCTCAGCTTCTCCCTTCTCTGGATGATCTGTGGCTAATCTAAAGCTAGAAGATAGGGGCTGCCTTTGGACTCTGGGTTGAGGAAAGCAAGGAGCCGGGGGATTTTCGCAGTTTACCTCTTGAAACATCTTCCCTGTCTTTAATTTTTGTAGCTGATTAAGTCCTGATACTCTTTTTCAAACTCTATTTGTTGTTTAGGAAAAGATATTTTTTCCTGTAACTCCCTTCTGGGATCTATAACCATCATCTCCATTGTGGGAACATTTGAAGGTGGAGGCACATAGGGAGGGTGTCTTTTGGAAAAGGGCCATTTAAGGTTATAATGTTCGGCTGCCTCTTTCTCTAGGTCAGCACAATCTGGCTCTGACAAATCGTCATCACCTTTGGTTGTATTTTAGATTCTAATTTCGGATATATACATTTCTTTTTATTTTGAACATGAAGGATAGCATTTAAGGAACTTAGCAAAACCAGACAATTAACACACGTGAACATTAAACAGCAAAATAAAAACAGAGAGTTGAGTTCAGTCTGACTTATTTCTTGCCCCATTTTCATTATCATGACTTACCTTTCTCGATGAGGCAGATTCCCGTGGTGATCACCTTCGTTTCACTTCTGAATTTTCAGCAGATCTTTCTTCCAGTAATGTCCCTCACTGGGTCTCTTGCTGCCCCACATTGGGTACCAAAGTGTCAGGGATTGCTCTGCCAGATTTTGGAACCTGCACTGCCAAAAGCTTGGGGGCTAAATTCTAAGAGCCCGCACTTCCCCAAGCTTTGGGGGCTAAATTGTTCTGGCTCATACTGCTACTCCAATCTGCAGATCAGGGTCCAGCAAGAGAGAGAATGAGGGCAGATGCGAAGAATGGAGACCAGACAGAGTGTGATTCAGTCCCATTTATTCTCAAGTCTCTCTTCCTAGTTCAAGTCACAAGTCTTGACTTCCTAGTCCCTAGTTCCTAGTCCCTAGTGCCTCCAAGTTCCAGGTTTCCCAGTCCAGTCTTCTGTCTGCCTCTCGCCTTTTATAAGTCTGACTTCTCAAGTCACGCCTTTAAGTCACACCTTTAAGTCACACACACCCAAGGGAAAATCCTAGGTATCTAAAACAAGATGTTATCAGAGTGTGCTCAGCTGTTGTAGGCTGTTGAAAACAAGTCTCTTGTCAGGGTATATGGCTCAAGATGGCTGCAAGGATGATAGCCACCTTCTGTCAGCTCCCCACACCCTGTGCTGGATTTGCCTAAGCCATCTCATAACAAACTTCTTCAGGAATACTCACATAAATAAATGGCTCTCTTTATTTGGCCTCTGAGTTAGGTATGGAGGATGTGAATGTCAAAGACTGAAACAGTAAGACAGCCTGCAGACCACCCACCAGGCTTCTTTGATTCACTGAGTTGATTCCAGCACTTTTGTTAGTTGTGCTAGTAGAGAACATTTCTAATGCCTCTTTTCTTTACTCATGGGTGCTTAAATATTTTAATGAATGTGTTATTTACTATAATAAAGTCAGAGTCTGCTATTAAATTAATAGAGCGGTGTAACCAAAGATCCCATAATGGCAATTTATTCATGCTCAGCATTGCTTTCTTCCAAACACAAAATTTCTGGCCATTTGAATTCTCCACTAGTTTGGAGATAATGCATAAATTCTATTTTGCTACAGATGATTAACAAATTAAAGTTAATCTGTATATATGTGTTTGCACATTTGTAAATATTATGCTTCAGCATGATGATTAAATACAATGAGTCCTGGTGAGAAAATCCTTGCTTCAGATTCTGGCACTGCTAGCTTAAGAAGCCTTAGTCAAGTTACAGTCTTTCTGAGTCACAGTTTTCTCATCTATAAAAAGATATGAGAACAGCCTCCACAAAGGAGTGTTCATACAAAATTATTAAGATATGTTAGGCAAAACATTATGTCAGTGACAGGTTGAGGTTTTATAAATATTAGCTATTATGAAGTGAGATAACTAGTCTTGCTCATTCCTGCTCCAAAGAGCATTTGAAACCTAGGAACTAAGCTGTTCGAGTAGCAGCAGGAATCCCATGGAAGACTGTAAAGCTTCAGGCATGGAACATGAGCTGACTTTCAGCCAACAGTCCCCCTCTTAGCTAAGTGAGCTCAGGCTTATCTTGAAGTATATCTCTAATAAAATGCACACATCTTGATATTCATCTCATTCTCTACATGTCAACTTCAGTTACACTATTCCTTATTACTGCCTTTTATCACTATTATAGTGTTTGAATTGTTAGACTCACATTCAACTAAAATGTATGAAAAAGATGAGGGTTTCTATTTCAAGCAGCTGGATCTGCTAAAGTATGAATATTTTCTTATAATGCATAATTTCTGACCACCTAGCCATGTATTTATAATGTAACTTCAATATGTTATTGTTTAAGGTATGAATAAATAAATGAGTAACAAAATTTATGTGAAACTTTATTGATTTAAAACTTCAAGTCAGAAGTAAGTTAATAAACTCTGTCAGCTGGGACTCTACTTTAAACATTGCTAGCACCAGGGCAATCCAAATAATTAAAGTAGACCCATAGAATTGTACTATATCTTAAAAGTCAGCCTTTGATAAGCTTGTGTAATTGAGGAGGAGAAACCAAATCACACAGAAAATTAAGTTCTTAAGTTGGTATTGACCTCAATATAGGAATTGATCTCAATTTAGGGGAAAATTTTCTATATTAAAATTTCTTTCAGAGTGTTCTGGGTTTCCTTTTCTTTTTCTTATTCAGTCCTGAATTTGAGTACACAAGTGATATTTTATCACTTTTTGCAACTGTAGATATCAAATGTCCAAACAATTAACTTCATTGTGCCTTCTGCTGCTGTTTGACCAATTAGTCATTTTTTAAAAATCTACTAGTCTACTTACTCATGTATCTAAATAAAAATTTCCTCTATATAGGTCAACATATATATGGCACATATGTCTTTATGAGGTCCTTATGAAGCTGGCTTATTTTACATAAGATAATATTTTCTGATTACATGTATTCTCCTCCAAATATTTCAATAAAAATCCAATATGAATATTTACCATGTTTTCTTGTTTCTATTTGTCTGTTGGTGGATATCAAGTTTGGCCCCATTTCCTGGCTACTGTGAATATGAGCATAAGAACATGGAGGTCTTTTTATTGTATAGCAAGTTAAGACAACACCAGAAGTGTATAGTTGGATAGTATATTTCCAAACATCTCAGAAATAATGAAAAAAAGAGACAAATACAAACACAGAGCCAACCACTGTATTGTGTTAACAAAATTCAGCTTTTTAAAGCCCTAAAGTCATGTTTCTCAAGCTGTGGGTTATGAACTTCTTGGGGTTGTATATTAGATATTCTATATATAAGATATTTAAATTGCGCTGGGTGGTGGTGGCACATGCCTTTAATCCCAGCACTTGGGAGGCAGAGGCAGGTGGATTTCTGAGTTTGAGGCCAGCCTGGTCTACAGAGTGAGTTCCAGGACAGCTAGGGCTACACAGAGAAACCCTGTCTCAAAAAAAAAGATATTTTGTTCCACTCGCCTCCCATGTCCCCTTCACCTGTGGAAGAGAGACATGAGAGGTAGTATTCGGGTATTACCACAGCAAGGCTTTAATCTTGTATCAGCAGAAGTGAAGATCGTGGAAGGGCCGAAACACAGGAAGAGGCACAGCTTAAATACACCCTAGAGTGACGTGTTCACTTCTGATTGGCTGTTCACTCATCACCCAATATTACGTCTCGGGATTGGCCATTGACTTTGGCGCGCCTTTTGCCTTTGCACCTGCGCAGTTAGTTGTTTACTAGTGGGGAGGACACTATGTCCGCGCCATCTTGGAATGGCGGATATATCACCGCTAACCTCGGCTTCCTACAATATTTAAATTGCAATTCATAAGTAGCAATATTATAGTTGTGAAGTAGCATCAAAATAGTTGTATGGTAGGAGATCACCTCAGTATGAAGAACTGCATTAAAGGGTTGCAGCATTAGTAAAGTTGAAAATCAAGGTCCTAGAAAATAGTATCTATGATACAAAATAACAGTCATTATAGGCACATTTATATACAATGTTTCTGTAAAGGCAGAGCTTGGATTAAGGACAATTAAATATGTATGCATTGGGCTAAGTGTCAAATCCTGAAAAAAAAAAAAACCACATTTGTTACAAGGTGGTTTTCATAAGCCGTAACTGGTCAATGAAGCTCCTTTTGATTATTCTGTTTAAACTTGCAATTTACCTCAATCCCTTGCCTTCCATTTCAAGTATTTCTTCTCTAGTTCTTCGTTTTAGTTATTTACTTTTTCAGTTTGATTTTTGAAACAAGGTCTTGTGGGGATGTGGGCTGTGAGAGGCAGCTGGGTACCTGGTCAAGCACAGGCCTCAAACCCTAGATAATACCCTAATGGGACAGTAGGTATTCTGCCTTGCTTCTGGACCCTGGTTCCTTTCCCTTATCCACAGCCCCTCCCAAAGAAAGGTTCGTGGCCTTAGGTCATGTAGCACAAGTAGCCGGTATGACTACAGGCCACAGAGCCGCAAGAGATCTCCATATTAATGAGATACCTAAAGGCCAGAGGGCATAGCCAATTAAGCATTACTTCTCCGACCCTCCTCCTACTCACAAAAGGTATTTAACCTCAGGCACACCCTGAGGACTCGGGTACACCTTCATCCACTTTCTGCCATGATAATAAATCTTTTAAAACCATGGAATTCCTCTTTTCTTTGGATCCTGAAAGGTACAGAAAACTTATGAAAATAAATGTAAGGTATAGAAAACTTATGAAAAATACTAGTTCCACCAAGAAAGCGGAACTAAATGTAAGATTTTAGGCCTTCACTGCCCCAGGATACATTCTACATTCCAGAATAGGTACATTATTCTGGAGTCAGAGGACACTTGCTAGATTAACATTCAGGAGAGGAAGGGAGAGGCTGATTAACATTCCTCAGACCTTAGGAAAGAGAACCCACCTGTGGGTGGGGAAGGCTCAAAGCACAGATGGTTCGACAAGGTTACATACTTGTGAAAGATGAGCATACAAGATGTTTCTGCATGACTCTGACTAAATTATGGGTTGGGACTTTTTTTTCCCGACTTTTCACTATTTTTATGTTATGTTTCCTTAGTTACCCCCTCACCCCCCTTGGTTTGTGGTTTTCCTCTGTATAAGATCTCCTGTCACCAGGCTGAATTGTCAATTCCTCTGCTCCTGCATGGGTTATGAACTGACCATCAGTCGACTGATCCCGAAATATACCTCTTGCTGTTTGCATTGTTGTCTTGTGAGTTATTGGGTGGTGGCGAATTCCTGAGGCTTGAGGGAGGTCCTCCATTCCTGGGGGTCTTACAAGCCCACCTGAAGAACCACAGAGAGAGCCTTCAACCAATGAGCCTCCTTCCAGGAGACCTCTTTGCATTCCAGCCAACCAATTCATCTCAGTCCTTCTGCAGTCCCCCAGTGGTGCCTGGGTGCCCAAGGGCTGAGATCAACCACTCTACTGCCAGCTGCCTCTGCCCAGAGACCCCCAATCCAAGAGCTCTTCTCCCACAGGACCTCAGACTGGGATTTCCCCATGCCCTAGTCCAGAGCAGAGTTCTGCGACTTCTCATAGCCCTACATCTGCCCAGCGCCAGATGGAGTGAACTCAAATTCCTGCCCTTCTGCCCTCTAAGCCACGGTTCCAAATGCCTGGGGGACAGACAGGCAGGATCCACAACTCAGCCTAACAGAACCCACACCCAAGCGCAGGCTCTACAGACTAGCAAGGTCTCATTATGTTTCCCTTTCTGGCTTGGAACTTGGTATGTAGACCAGACTAGCTTTAAATTCATACAAACCTGCCTGTCTCTGTCCTTGTGCACTTGGATCACACAAATACACCACTGTACCTGACCTTATTTATGATTGTTTTGTCTTGTTATTATTTAATCTTGTTTTTCTTTTGAGACTAGATTTCATTGTGTAGCCCAGGATTCCACAATGAAAACTTAAAGTATAAATCAATCTACCCATGAAGTCATACTTATTTTAATGCTGCCTCCTGGGTACCCAAATATACTTTCATTGAGAGTAGACATCACTTTTTGATAAATTATGACATTTATTTATTATGTCAACTCTCATTTGAGTGTTTCCAAATACAAACTAGGAAATGGGGTTACACATGTGGTACCAGAATGAGTGTATGTTTCAACATATTAGTAAATAACAATGACAAATAATTTCTGAAATACACTGACTCTAAAAAATGTTTTTGTTTAAAATTTTATTGTTATTTTTTTATTAAATTTTTTATTTATTTCCATTGCTGACAAATTAAACTGAAATCTACAATCTTACTTAACTCCTACAAAGTCTGTCTTTACTAACACTTCTTTCTTCATCTCATTTGGTGTCTTTCTGATCAATCCCTATTTTTCTATTACATAAAATGGGTTCATTTTAAGTGATGAATATGGCAAATATCCTTCTATATAAAAGTTTTTATTTATTCTGCACATTTCTCCACTGTTTGGACGGCCAGCATGAATGTGAATTGTTGATTTTTTTTTTAATTTTTTATAGTTATTGGGATGAATCAGAAGCCTCATGCATTCTAGGCACCAGATTTTTAGTTTAATCTTTAAGTAACTGTTAAAAGGCTATTATTAAAAAACTTTTGCTTTCAGATTAGAAGGAAAACAAAAAGAGTCTACAAACTGGACATTTTATAATCACCTCATTAGGTTACTTTCATCTTCATCTTCAGAAAGCCTCTGTCCATACTCTGTCTCTCTCTGGTTCTCTGTGTCTCTATCTCTCTCTGTCTCTCTCTGTCTCAGTCTCTCTCTCTCTTTCATACACACACATGCACACGCACATGCACACACACATGCACACACACACACACACCTCATGTTTTCTCCATTCTAGTCAAAACATAAATTGGTACTGCTTATGTGTTTACTTATTTGACCTATTGTCCATTAGATGATCTCAGGAGGAAAAAACATAATTCATTAGTGCCTTTTCTCATTTCAACCTTCCAAAAATATGTATTCTCTTTTTCCAGTCATAGTTGAACAGCATATATAGTAATAATCCACCATCAGCATGACCTGGGCTTCTTACTGACCATAAGAATGAATCACATATCACACTTACTTTTCTTCAATTTGAGTGTGGGTAGATGTTGCTACAACATCTGATCTAGGGTGCCCAGATATTTTGTGTCCTGGTTGAAGCTGACAAGATGTTTGGGCATATTTTTAAAATTCCTTGCAAAGATTTTTTTTTTTTTGAGAAAAGAGACTCATTGTTAATGATTTATAGTAGTTAATTACTGATGTGTCCATGTATATGCATTTTACTATCTTCTGAATCAATATGCAATTCTGCTTCACTCTAAATCCTCTACACTTTTATTTAATACAAATTTATTACTCCTCACTCAGAGTAGTAAAGTTTAATTAAAATCAGGGTCTCCATTTGATTTCTTTAATTATTTGACACATAAGTTGTGGGCACTTATTATACTAACTACTAAACAGGAACCACTTTTCCATTTTGATTTCACTAATTTTGGAGACTACTAATCATAGAAAAGATATTGTGTTACATACTGAAGAATTAATTGCTATTTTCACTGTCTTTAGTCAACACTTTAATGGGACATCTTCATATTTTCATTTAGTTGTATTTCTTGTATTGTTTTGTTTGTTCGTATGGTTGGTTGGTTGGTTGGTTGGTTAGTTGGTTGATGTTGTTTGCCTTGAGGAACTTGTAGCATTATAATCAGTATATTTTTGTTATTCATTGAGCACAATAAGAGGTGATATTGCTGAGTGGTATAGTCACTTCCCTTCTCCCGCACTTGTAGTTCAGCCCTTTCTATCTCTCACTGATTTGAATATATGGGAATGGACAATGTTCCCCTTCTCTTGTAGCCTCCAAAATTACATCTCAATAAACCTTTTCTTCACAAGTATCTTGTGTCAGATATCTTGTATCTTTTGTCAGATATCTTGGTATAGTGGTGAGATATTGATTAATATAACAGCACACCTGATATCAACTACAATGTCAAAGATTAATGACTAAAAGCTTCCTAAATCATTATTAAACAAATATTCTAAGATTTTTTTTAAAGACATGAAGTGCAGAAGAAAGTAAAGAAGACAATGTCACTAAAACTGGGGGCCTTACTTGAAAATATAGCCTAGGACAGATTACTTTTCAAGCATGTGTGATTGGTGTCAGAATTAATTCAATCAGTATTCTTGTATTGAGGGCTTACATTCCTTTGTGGTTCATTAGCCATATATAATCATCAGTTCATTACTACTATAATTCACCTGCTATCAGAAAGGTATCATATTATATAACAGTTTGTCTTCAGTACATTAAGAGAGACTCTGTAACTTGGCAAAAATTAATTTCTAATGAACACAAATAGAGAAATGAAATCTAATCACTTTTCTACGTTCTATTCCAGACCCTATCCACACTAAAGAGGAGGAGGGGCTTGTATATGTCAAAAAGTTACATTTGGAAGGTAATTGTCATATAGTATGATAACTATGATGAAACAGATTTTCATCCTTAGAAAAACTTTTTTCCTGACTAAATTCACAAATAAAGTGAAAACAGTCATTTTAATCAGTCTAATTAAGATTTTTCTCCATGTCTATTGGGTAGAGGGTGCAGGTATTGTGAAGAATAGAAATGCTTTTCTTAAAGGAAGCACACACTGATTCTGTAACTAGATACCACTGGGTTCTTAGGATCACACTGCTGCCCAAGTGGCTGACTCCTCTATCTGAAAGAGAGGCTGATGAATAGAACCCTTGCAACTCAGAGCATTCAATGAGCAGCAAATCCAGCACTTCTCTCTTAGTGAAATGGTAATGTGAATTTCGAACTAGCCTCTTAAAATTCAGATTTATGAGATTTTTTTCTTATAACTAAAAACCAGAAAATAATTATTCTATCTCCCTTATAAAGTTAAGTAGTGAGTGTCACAAGAATCTTATGTATTTGATAACTTCTTTGTTGGATCCTTTACTTCAGCACCCAGTAAGCCACTTCTCCAGAAACTTGTATTATTGTTATTGAGCACTCCAGGCAAGTTAATAAATAAGGCAGTCTCATGGAGGTTTTTATTCACTTCTCACTAAATAACGGACACCCAGTTTCTGGTCAGTGTAAGAACATCAACAGCTGTTGTTGAGTATTTTTAATCTCAGTCTCGAGTTTCAACCTTGCCTTTGACCACTTAGTTCCTGGATAAAAGACACACACAGAATCTTTATATTTATAATAAGCCTTAATAAGCACAAAAGCTGGGTAGATATCTACCCTCTTGCTAATGTGTCTATTTCCTAGCCAATAACCTCATTATATAATTTACCATATTTTGTCTGCACTACTCTTAACTCCAATTAGCCAGCCAACAAGGTCATTAATTTAATAATCTTACCCCATGGTGTCTTCTCCTTTTTTCATCTTCTTTTCTCTCATGATCTTCTCAGATCCCAAGCTCAGGAACCCAAGATCCCACCTATATCTCTTCTGCCCAGCTATTGTCTGTAGGCATCTTTATTCACCAATCAGTGTTAACTTGGGGATCAAGGTTACATAATTTCACTTCAGTACTTGCTGACTCTCTAGACCCTGGGGGCAAGAAGGCCTTGGTATCCAGTATTTAGTATTAAAATATAAGCAAAATACCAAACCTCAACAATAGAAGTTTGCCTTTTCTCCAAGGAAGTCAATGTTACTGATAATCCCAGTTCCTACATCTGCTATGACTCAGCTGGTTTAATAAACACCTGCATCTCAGCTCAAGCCTTAACTTGTGCTTGTCCACACATTCTGTCATTATGCTCTTTATTGAAACATTCAGGAATAAATTTCCATTTAAGCATTTGAAAGCTGTAAAATGTTATAATTATTATTACTATGGTTTTAGGTGAAGCCACATAGACTATGAAAATAAAAATGACTTACATAAGAGCCCACCACAATGAAGTAGCTGAAAATAAAATGGGAACCATCATTTGCATACACTGTAATGATTTTAATAATGTAGAATATGTTTTCCTTAACCTCTATATGTAACTTACCCTCAAATTCCGAAGGTGGTCAGATTAAGAAATAAACACAATAGTCAGAATATGCCTTATGTGAAGAGGTACCAGGAGATGAGAGTTCCTGATCAAAGAACCATAGGCTCAGTCTTACATGGTCAGATTTTCAGTAGAAATGTTCATATGATTTAGTAGAATATCTGAAGATCATGGTCAGAGGGAAAGAACTGCTATCTTCCTACAGCTACAGTCTCTGGTAGCTCCCATCCTACAGACATTCTAGTTTTCAACAAAAACAGGAATGGAATTTCCAAAAAGTATGGATTCTTTTTATATATTTAGTATTGCTTTCTTAAAATGTGTTTGAGGAAAAAAGGGAAAACTCAAAAGCACAAGAGACATAATAAAGTAGGAAACAATACAAAGCAAGAAACACAGGGATGTTTCAGAAGGTTAGGAAAATGAACAAAAATCACATTAATAATAATAAATTTAATGTCAATGACAAGATGAATACCTAAGATACATAACTAAGATACATAAGCATCTATATTTTAATGCTTAAATTTGTTATTAATATAGTAAAGTTCATTAGTTATGAAAACAGCTTTCTTTTGATTTTCTTTGCATTTAATATTTTGCAAGGAACTATTCTAAAAAAAAATTAGGAAATCTTTCAAAATTGTTTCTGGAACCTAATTTTAGAAACCAAACATTGAGTATATAGTTTAGCCATTATTGTAGAGGGCTTAGATTTGATTCCCAGCATCTCAGATGAAGAAACTTCATCACCTACTTCTGGCCATTGTAAGCACTCCAGGCACATGATGCATATATTCCTATGCACATATTACTAGATACTTATGCATAATATAGGAATAAAACTAATTTTAAAACATACTTCACAAAAATACTATTATAATATATTTGAGCAGAAGAAGACTATGGGCTGAAAGTTACCAAATACCTAAAGAAAACAGTCATCACAAAGGCAACAGAAAAGTGCTGTTGGGGTGTGAGGAAGAAGAAACTGTTGCACACTGTTGGTGACCATGTATATTGATAACAGTAGTACCAAAACCTTAAGAGAAGCTCTTTAGTATACACCTTTGTAAACATTTTCCACTCACACCCCTTTTTACAGTAGAAAAGTTTTACATGTATAAAATAAGTATGCAAATCAAAACACTGATAGTAAATCATAAAGAATTTTATTTTTAAGCAACTGTTTGGCTTTAGCTTAAAAATTAATTCTTTGGCATGCATTAAATTTTACCTTTTATTAAATATAGGAGGATATTTGCATGCTAATGAAATAAATGTGCTTGCTTACTTTTACATGAAGAATTAAATCTTGGTTACTATCTGATACAATGAACAGAGTTTTCAACATTGTACTGAGATGATTGATCCGTTGATTTTACAACTGTCAGTAATGAGAATACTGCTTTATATAAATATGTATCAGAAAATGGCAAGTATTTACTGCCATTTTGAAAATTCTAGGAATCCTGTCTTAATCCAAAGCAAACATCATTAAGGCTGATCACCTAATGTAAAGCCCCGTCTTTATTGTGGATAATTTAATAATTGAAAGAGGCCCCACAAACATATGTAGCAATGTACAGCTTTGTCTTCATGTGGGTTCCCCAACAACTAGAGCAGGGGTTTACCTGCTTGTGAATCTTGCTCACTTAACTGGTCTGCCTTATCTGTGCCTTGTGTGGCAGTGAGACACCAGGATGGGTTGGCATTCAGGCAGGATCTCCTCCTTCTCAGAAGTGAAGGGGAGAGGCAAGGAGCCATATGGTGGTGGGGGGAATTGGAGGACAAAGGGGTCTAAGATCAAGATGTAAAGTGAATGAATAAATAAATGGAAATAAATTTTTTAAAAGAATGAACAAGTTCATTCTGCATTTAATAAGCTTAGAATTCAGTCCAATGATCTTTCAAATGCACCCAACTAGGCTGTGAAGTTTTAATAAAAATGGGAGAATCATATGTACTATAGTAGGAAGAAAATTGAGAAACAGTTTGAAAAAAGAACAAATTTTCATGAAGTTATCTTTCTTACATCCGCTTCTGTATTCCATTGTCACTTGTTTAAAAGACTCTGAGGAAATGTTTTCTATTTATCCAACCAAGTATTTGGGAGGTTTCGTTGCTACTTTTGCTCTAAAATGTTTTTTTAAAATACATAATATATATAAAAGTTATAGTGAATTTCTGTGCTTTAGTAATTTATTTCATTTTTAACAACTATCTCCCAGAGCCTGTGCAAATGATGCTACCAATACTGAAAGAATGTTTAAAATAATTTATGCCAGAAAAATTAATAAATTGCATGGGAATGTTCAAAATTCTTTTCTAAAAAAGCACAAAGCTACTAAAGAATTACTTAAGAAAATATGGAGGGGAAAGTCCAAATATTCTTATAAGAACTAAAGTAATTGAATTTTTAAGTAATGACAAATGAAAACATTAGTACTGAACATATCTAGCAATAAATATTGGATCTGTTAAAAATAAATAATATGGATCATATTTAAAATCTCAGAAAATGGAATCCTTTCAAAGCAATTATATATATTCAGCAAGTAAACTCCCTGAGCCTGTAAGCCAAAAACAGGGCAATTAAATATACCATAAGCATTCCAGTGATATGTGTGCTCACAAACATTCACACATGAAATCAACAAAAAGTAAACAAACAAAACTGTAGACCATGATTACTCATGAAACTAAAAACAAAATCCTTAATAAAGTATACCAGTTAAATCCATATATATTTTATGTAATATATATATGTATGTGTATGTGTGTTCATGTTTGTGTCTATTCATTTAGTGAATTCCCATATAAATATAATTAGAGGAAACAAGATTTCGGGTGACCCTCTCAGTACATACATTAAAAGCTTGAAAAGTATTATGTATATGTGTGTACATATACATATATATGTACATTTATATGTATATGTGCATATATGTATATATGTATGCATATGTATATGCACATATACCAAAAAACTCAACAAATAAAAATAAATGTCTTTAAAATAGATAGATAAGGAATATGATAACATTTTCTGCTAACATATTGATAACTGATGATGTCTAGGGAAGAGACAGTCATTCAGTTGTGTACCAAATGATGAGCTTCCCAGATTCCAATAGGTAGTTCCAAAGTCACAGGCACACAGAAGGTCCTGGTTAAAAATCAGTCCATAAAAAGGAATCATTTTGGAAAAAGGGTAGGCAAGGAGAAAAGTGGATAACAAGAGTGTATTAAAGAATAGAAGGTGGCCATAGGAACAAACAGAATGGATCATATTCATGGACAAAAGTGCCAAACAATAACAAAAAAAAAAAATACCTTCACAGAAAAAAAAAACTTAAAAGTGCATTATTGTTCATAGCAAAGCCTTAATGTTTTTACCAACACACTTATAACACAGCAAATATACTGATTCCCTCTTGTATTTAACATTGTACTAAGTCTTGAGAAAAGCAGTGAAAAGCAGGAAACAAAATGAGTCAATACCCTGCTAAGTGTACAGGATGTAACAAAGTATAAAAAGGACTTTAGATAAAACAATTAGATTGTATCCATTTAGTGAACACATTGCTGTTCTGTGAATATATTTCACCCAAAGTTAATATATTTGAAATCCTAATTCCAAAAGTGGTGATTTTAGAAGGTAGCAGATGATGAGGGAATCAGATGAACAGGTCAGATTGGGCTTAGTGCTCTAACAAAAGAGAGTCAAAATGACATCTCACCCTTTCAAGTGTATGAGGACACAGCAAAACACAGTTTGTATGACTGAAAAAGTTGGGCCTTACCTAACAGCATATTTTTCATTGCCTTGACCTTAGAATTTCTCACTTCCAAACTTCTAGAAATACATTTTTGCTGCTTATAAGTAACCTTCTTTGAAGTAGTTTTCTACAGTGTCCCGGCTTGAGACAGGTGTCACCTGGATATATTGCTCATTACCATTTGAATTGCATATAATTATGTTTCAAACTAATGAAATGTATCCAACTTCTGGGTCACAAAATTACTGATGAGTGATGAAAAATATTGCATAGATTTTATCATCACAAGCCTGAGAAGCCTGAGTTTATTCATTGTATTTTATTTGAGAAAAATGCCTTATATCTTAACTCACTTCTCTTTGAAAACTCAAATTTCATATCTGAGAATAAGCAGGCACATATCCACACTGACTCTGTAATGAACAGACTAGCAGAATGCAGGCTTTAAGAAAATATACACACTTGTGATTATGGTGTTGGGGTTGCAAAGCTCCAATTGCCATGTAGTACAGTCAAACCTACACTGAATATGCCCCTACCTCTCTAAGGTGGCCCCCAAAGAATTTGGAATCTAACAGACATAGAAGGCAGGATAAACTGTGCACAACAAATCTGATGCACAGTGGTGTTCATAAGATCATCTTCCTTCCACAAAAGAAGCATTTTAAAAGTTCTTTGGTAAAATCCTAACGGTTCAGAGCTAACTTTGATGAGATATCCTGTCTGCTGTCTCTGGTTGTTGTTTGGTTATAATTTCATGTTTCCTCTCTGGTATCCTAAAACCATAACATTACAATCAAGGCTGCACAGGAAAATAATGAATAAGGTGTTATTTTTGTTTTGCTTTTTTTTGTTTTTAACTGAGGTCATTGAAATCAGACCATCTTATTAAGCTTGTTTCTAAATTACAGTGGGAGAACAGCAGATGCTTTAAAGCAAAATCTAAATGAGATACGTTCCATTTATACAAAACCTGCAAAAAATGCTTTAAAAGAAGATCAACAGTAATTCTTCTGTGGTGTTACATACTACTGTAAAAGAAGTAAGTTTACAGAAATAAGTTTTATGGTCCTTACATGTTGAATTGACTAATTGCCTTTTCATTCTTTTCTTTCTTTAGATTTCTGTTCATTTGTTTGTTAGTTTTACTGTCATTGTAGTATGTCTGTTTGTTTGTCTGTTTGTTTTGAAGATGGGTCTCAACAAGTAACCATGGCTGGCCTAAAATCACAGAGATCTGCCTGCTCCAGTCTCCTGAGAGCCAGGTTAGTGCTAAGTTAACCATCACTGATGGCTAGTGGACTGGGTTTTGATCAGGGTCCCATTTAATCCAGGCTTGCTTGCAACTTTCTCTGTAGTTGAGAATGCCCTGGACTTCAAATCCTCCTTTTTTCATCCAGTCCCATAAACTAAAATTATGGGCATAAATCACCACAGCTTGGCTTAGCCCTTTTATTTAAATAATTCAAGACACTGATTTGTCACCTTGCATAGTCATGCCTCTATGTACTGGTCCTTAATACTAGGCCCTTATTCATAAAGTGACTCATAATAAAATAAAGTTGGGCAGAAGGAAAGGAGGGAAGAAATGAAGCAGAATTGGAGAGGGAAATGTGCTTTTAAGTGGCTGGCTTAATTTGATAATAAAAAAATTTAACTCATAAGAGTAATGTAGTCTTTTTAAAGTGTGCCTACTCATGACCACAGTATATTGAATAAGAATCCCTAGCCCACCCCAGTAGGTTCATATGTTTCAATACTTGGTACCATTTGATGGAACTGTTTGGGAAGCGTTAGGAGACATTATATTTCACTTAAAGCAGTGTGTAACTGTAGGTGATCTTTGATGGTCTAAAAGCCCACGCCATTCCCAGAGTGTTCTCTCTGCCTCCTACTCACAGAAAAGTATATAAGTTCAGAGCTGATGCTCTTGCACTAAGTCTGCCTTCTTATTGCCATGCTCCCCACCACATGGTCATAGACTTTAACTTTCTAGAACTGTAAGCCCAAAGAAACTCTTTCTTCTATGACTTGTGTTGCACATGGTGTCTAATTGAGGCAATAGAAAGCTAACTAAGAGAATGCCAAATATTTCTACATACTTAATAAAATAACCCATAATCATAGTTTTACAAAATAATTCCAAAAATATAAAAGCAGGATACTATATTTTGCATAATAAAAATAAAAATATTTTCTACCTTTTTTTTCTGTCTTAAGAAAGAAGCATATTCCTGACTGTATAAATTTCTTAAGAACACACATAAGAACCAAGGAAAGACAAAACACTAGTCTCCTGCCCCTCAGAACCCTGTTATTATTCTCAGGTATATGGAATAATATTCCGCGCGCCTCCCGTGTCCCCTTTTGCCCGTGGAAGAGAGACACGTGAGGCAATAGTCAGGTGGTTACCACAGCGAGGCTTTATTCGTATAAGCAGAAGCGGAAAGACGGAAAGCCCGGGAAAGGCACTGCTATATGTACCCTAGAGTGGTGTGTTCACTTCTGATTGGCTGTTCACTCATCACCCCATATTACGCCCGGGGATGGGCAGTGACTTTGGCACGCTTTCTGCCTTTTGCACCTGCGCAGTCAGTTGTTTACTAGTGGGAGGACAGGATGCCCGCACCATCTTGTAATGGCGAATGCTGACACACTCACTGCAGCTCCCAACAGAATAACACAGCAGTGTGTGAGTGAGCATACTGCATGATAGTTTTGACACTCATCTTTCTAACAAAATTTCTCTGAGCCTCTTGCTGTCTAGATGATAAAAGAAAGAAAATACTACTTTGCATGTTTTTTCATTAACTCTTGGCTCCCATACACTGAACTCTCCTAATTCAACTACTAGACTTTGTTGAAAGACTAGGACAGTTGTTTTCTTTGTTATGATGTGTCCAGTATGCTTATCTAGATAAATGGTTTAGCTCCTCATGTCATAACACAGAGCTTATCTTCCTGAACTTGTCACTGAAGACTCACTGTAGTCAGTTCCATCATACATCCCAGTATTACAAATCAATGTTTGGCATATGCCCTCACATCTTATTTGTTGACATATTCTCTCACCATCAGATCTCAATCCTTAAGAACTTGGTCTCCATCCGTTCCCTCAGAAATGTCTTATTTGTCCTTGCCTCAATTCCAGATATTTTCCCTTCCATTACCTCCTTTGATCTCTGAGAGACTAGATATTCAAGGAGTCCTGAATAATATTTATACCTGCCAAACTCTAGGTAGACTGTACATAAGTAAGAAGCACACTTACTATATTCTTAGTGACCATTTACCAAACTCCATTCAAGCCTTCTAGTTCCATTAACTATGGTCTCATTATTTCTTCTTGTTGGTCTTGCTCTTTTTCTTCTTGCAACTTCTTGTGCTTACTGTTGTTGGTGCTGCTGCTGTTGTTATTGTTGCTCTCCTCCTCCACATCCTCCCTGTCCTCTTCCTCCTCTTCCTTCTCCTTGTCATCCTCCTCTTCTTCTCCCCTCTCTCCTCTTTCTCCTCCTCCCTCTTCTTACTTTTTTTTTTTTTTTGATTCATCATCCTCTAATGAGTTTGGGTTCTTGCCTGCCTGCTGTCTGCCTGCTGCCTGCCTGCCTGCCTGCCTGCCTGCCTGCCTGCCTGCCTGCTTGCATGCTTGCATGCTTTTCCTTCCAACATCTTCTAAGCTTCCACTTCTTCTGCCATACTCTCTCCACTTCTCCATTTCTAACCCTCTCTGTTTTTATTTCTCTCTATCTCTTCTACTCCCACCTTTATGTTCTACTTTTTCATCTCTTCTTTAATTCCTTTTTTTCCAATTTATTCTGACTCCAACTGCAGCATTCTTATGATATTTTTTCAATGGTCTGATGATTTTCATATTGTTAAATTAAGTATTAAATTGTAGCCTTTTGGTTCTAGGATCGTCAACATCATGTGATAGAGTTAGATTGCTCTACTCTCAATCACTTTACATCTAGAACAGTAGGTACATTCTCTATGTTGTTTGATTTCTGACTTTCTTATTGACCATTCATTTTTTGTGCTCCTTGGGTTTCTTTTTTTGTAACCCTGATCCCCTAATGTTGAAATGTCACAAGTGACAGTTTTTGTTCTTAACTCCATTTATCTACCATTCGTTGTAGGTAAAATTCATTGTAGGTAAAATTTAGTTTCATTTCTTCTCAGAAATTCACTGAGTCAGAATTGCAATAATATTTACTCAGGTTTTACTACTATTTTAGTACATTTTAAACATTTTCTCTCTCTCTCTCTCTCTCTCTCTCTCTCTCTCTCTCTCTCTCTCTCTCTCTCTGTGTGTGTGTGTGTGTGGGGGGGGTGTTTGGACCTTACGTTGATCACTTGACATCTAATTAATTCAGCCAGGTTTTCTCAGTTGAGCCCAGCATTCACCACTATACCTAGTCTTACCAAGCTGGCTTACTCCAGGGAAACTATATCCACCTTCCAGTGTTTCTTGGATTTTATTCTCCAAATTAATCATACCCATTTAATTCTTAGTTCCACTACTTGTTTCAATATCTGCATGGAAATGTACCCTAATATGAAAATTCCATATACCATGAGGTAATCTCCATTTTATTTCTAATAAGTATTGTATATTTCAAATGCTCCAAAGGAAAGTCCTGATCCTTTATAACTTGAAAATGATAACTGTCTTCCTCATCTCAATATAAGGGAAAATTACCTTTCCAGTTGTATGGACTCCAATCTCTATGAATTATTGCCTATTTATCACTTAGTCACAGTTTAAAACTTCTAAGTCTTACCATATGTGGTACTTTATATGACACTACATAGTATATAACATCTGTGAAATTGTTAACATGTTTCAAAAAGTAGATTCGATGAAGAAGTACCTCTTTGTCATGTTCTCATAGCCATCATACATAGACTTCATCATAGATCAGCACAAAGTTGCATCGATGTAAACTTTGTATGACAACAAAATAATTGTAAATAATGAACCGGCAAGTCAACTTTTTAAACATTTACATGATCTCAAAAAAAAAAAAGGGTAAAATAGTCTTTATAGTAACTTAAGATAAATGTAATGTAAACACATGTGCTTTAGCCACAGAAGAGATCTAAAATTACAATAAATGCAAACAGTATGGTCATTCATTCCTGTAGTTATCATATGTCTACTATGCAGCTAGAAACATTTTCTTTCCATTAATTAATCTCTACATCACAATTTCACATACAGGAAACTACTACCTATTGCAAACAAAACAAAACCAAAAAAAAAAAAACCCAAAAACAAACAAACAAAAAAAAAAACAAAAACAACTTATGCCTTTCCAAGCCATCTATAAGA
Source organism: Arvicanthis niloticus (assembly GCF_011762505.2). Taxonomy (NCBI): domain Eukaryota; kingdom Metazoa; phylum Chordata; class Mammalia; order Rodentia; family Muridae; genus Arvicanthis; species Arvicanthis niloticus. Next base: position 73,436,373 of record NC_047659.1, read on the forward strand.
TTTCTGTTTTTCACTTGATCACATAACATATCAGTTTCTGAATCCCCTTATGACACCAAGACTGTAAGGGAATTGTATCTTATTGGCAGCAATAGTGTAGCACCTGTAGTCACCATATTCGTTTTCCTGTAGTTAAATTGCAATGCAGACAATTTTTTTTTTTAATTTTTAGACAAACACTGAAACCTCATTTTAGAAGGTTTGGAATACAACAAATGGCTCTCTGAAAAGTAGAAAATTATTCATTTAAAATTTTGGTCCTGGATTTATTGAGGTGTTTTGTTGTTGTTGTTGTTGATATATACATATACACACACACATTGCTTGACAAAGAATCTCACTGAATACAGTGGAAATAAAACTGTTATCAGAACAAAGATTATTTCTCATATTCATATGCTTCATAAGAATGTAGGATATTGTAGTATAACACTATTCGTGGAGAGAAAAAAATGTCTATGCATCCCTGTCTTGGGATCATGGTGCTGATCTGTTCCAAGTTGGTGAGCAAGTAAATGTATTGGGGTTACTGACACAAGCATGGCTGGCTCAAACCACATGTTTACTCCAGCATGGATGACAACTCTGGAGGTTTCTGCAGACTTTTTGACTGAGTTCTGACTGGTTCAAAGAAACTGTGGTTCAGTTTTGAAGTTAAACCTTGCTTCTTTTGTACAATTACCTCACTGTAATCACTGAATAAAGTAAGAACTGAAACTTAATTACCATAACCCACATCCAGGACCATATTTTGTTCTAGCCTTATACAAATTGGCCATTTGATAGCATGTATTAAAATTTTTAGTTATACACAAATTATACTTTCACACTTTATGATATGTGAATATATCATCTCTGTTGAATATTGCCAAGATACTAAAGTAAAACCAAGCAGCTGAGTGAGAAAATAACTTTGAGTATTTTCATAGACACCTCTGTAACCTATTGCCAGGAACAACTAACCTGGTTTTTGTCATGGTGAGTTTTCACAACCAGGTCTTTTCCATGACTAAAGGTTGATTCCAAAGCATTTAAATGCAACTTGCTACTGGTGTGGATTCTTCCTTGGCCTAGGCATTTACCTACACTCTTCTTGTGTTTTGTCTCCAAACAGGCATCTGACTCACACTGTCTCTACAGCTATTACATAATATTCACTTGGCTCAGGGGCAGTATCTTTTACCATGAACCTTGCCTATCCTCCATTCTGTAATGTAGTACTTCTTTAATGTGAGATGTTTAGAAATCTATGCATTTTCCATTATATATTGGTTGAAGATTTACATAAGCCATTGTGATAGGTTGTCTATGGAATGGGTTACACCTCCTCTCTGCTTTGTCTTTCAGAATCTTTTGATTCTGATCTTGGAACAGATGTTCTTCAGCATTCGGTACATGACAGAGATGAGAGCACATCCTCTAGGTTTCTAAAACCCTCTCTCCCCTGGGGCTGGTAGACTTTACAGAATTAAATTTTGTACTAGAGGCAGGAGAGGCTGCATATGAGCTCAGAATAGGAAATTTATCTCCATTTTGGAGGCCAGTATTTGTGAGGGTATGTGTTTGGGGATGTGTGAGGTGACGTGCTCGTGTGCAAGAGATACTTATGGAATGAGGGAAACAAAAATAAAGAAGCATGTAACTTTCAGGAACTCTCTATGACTTGTGAATTGTTTACTTCAAGAACCTTAAAGGGTACAGCTTCCCTTCAGAAAGATATATTTCTTCCACAGGAAATGATCACACAATATCTGTAAATACTTCATTTGATTGAAAGGCTGTCCCAAAAGGACATATATATGATATAATTTTGTATGGTATTTTAAGTTTAGTGGTGTATACTATAAATATTAAAATTGGTTACTTAAAGTTTTCTCCATGACAACTTTATTTCAAAAACTTATTGCTCATTGGTACAAATTAAAGAGGTCAGACACACTGAATGAATTAGAAGGAACTTTAAAAACATATTCCCTCTGAGCTATGCTGGCTCTGGCATGTACACCCGATTTCTCTCAGACAGTCTCACAGTGGTTTAAGATTTGAATCACTAATGAACAACCTCAAGGTGTTTCTCTTAGGTGAAAACTAAATTTCCTCCATCCATCAGTAAAGATTTTTTAAATAATATGCTTCATTGAATTAGTGAAGCTCATATCATCCAAGCTTGTTCAGTTAGATATCTTAGCTGGAATGGGTTCTTAAAATTAAGTTTAGTAATAATAAGAAAAGATATGTCCATTTTCTTGCTCCCTAGCTTTTAAAATATGGATAGCTACAAAATAAAATAGTTCTAAGAAATAAATTTTGAGAAAGGAATTAACTACAGTGCAATTGGTTCTGTACATTGAAATGGAAACTTAAGGGTACTTTGGGAAGTCCCTTGCATGGAATTTTGCTGGGGCAAACACATGACGGAACATTTTGTTCAAGTGGACACAGGTGTGAAATGCTAAAGCAGAATCATGAGTGAACATTTAGCTGAAGCAGACACAGGAGAGAAGTTCTGCAAGCAAGTGAAAAGACACGAAATGAAGGATTCTTTACTAACAATATGCATGTATTGGTCAGGTCCATCTTACATTGCATAGCTGGGCTCCATTTGTTGGTACTCCATAGAGAGAAATGCACAAAAATCTTCTGGTGATGTGCTGTAGTTTATTGGCACCTCCAGGACTGAGGCTGATGAGATGGACATGTTGAGGCATGTGGCAGTCAAGAGCTGTGTAAAGGCAAGGCATGTGGAGGCCACATGATGTATGGAGACATTGATGTTTATTGTATAGATAGGACAGAGTGATAGGGACAGAGCGTGGCTTGCTTGCTTGGTACAGCTACCTGGGCAATACTTGTGGGTCTCATGTCCACGGATCTTTGCTTCCCTGAGAGAGGCATAACCAAGAACTTCTTCTAGTGTCCCCACCGGGTCCCTCCTGCTGACTGAAGCTGAGGCTGAGGCCTAGCTGTCTCTGCTAGGTCATGTCACCACTGTTGCTAACCCAAATCTACTGAACTGGACTACTGGTATATCCGTAAAATGTATGTACGTGGGTCGAGCTGCCACTGCATGCTAATCTGTGAACTGAGCTGTGGATTTCCAACAACACAGAAGGGAGTTGCTCCAAAGAACCTTTCTACTAAACAAATCCACTTCCCCCATATCTTTTCTTTTCTACTACCTCTTGTGGGTGGTGGGTTACAAAAGAGGTTAAAGTGTTTAAGAACTATTGAAAAAATAAGGATTGAAAAAATTAAAATTATAGCACATGCAACCATGGAAGTATTAGTTGTTGCAGCTCAGTCTATCTTCATGACCTCATGTCTTAGTTTTTGCTGACATGGGGTACATTTCTTTTTTCTTTGAGAGTGTTTGATATTTAAGGATCTTACTGTTGCTTGTCCTCATAACACCTTTACAATGAAACTTTTTATTGATATCTGTAACTTAAGTACAAGACAACTATAAAACATAAAAAAGAGAAAATTATTTTTCCACCATTACAAACTAGCATTCAAAGAGAAAAATATTTATGTAATATCAAAATCATTTGATGGCAGAAATATTTAAAGAGCAAAATTCTCTGTGTGTATGCGAATATGTGTGTGTGAATGTGTGTGTGTTTATTTGCCTCTTTCTCTGTATGTATGTGTTTGTGTATGTGTGTGTGTGTGTGTGTGTGTGTGTGTGTGTGTGCATGTTCACATATGCATGTGTGTGTTAAGGAGCCATGTCTTAATTTAATGACAGAATTCAAAATGCAGAAGAAGGAAGAAACTTCATGGTATAAATACTAGTTAATAATTACTTATTAAGCATAAAATAAAAGCAATGAATAATCATATGACACACTTCACTCTGGAAAACAAATAAAAATACCATTTGATTTTTTAAAATTTTTATTGGATATTTTATTTATATTTCAGATGTTATCTCCTAACCCTATTCCTCCCTGCCAAGGAACCCTCATCTAATCCCCCTCCTCCTGCTTTCATGAGGATGTGCCCCCACCCACCCTTCCACTCCCACCTCCCCAGCAATGAATTCTCCCACACTAGGCATCCAGCCTTCATAGGACCAAGGATCTCCTCTCCCACCTATACCCAACAAGGCCATCTTCCTCTACATGTACAGCTGGAACCATGAGTCTCTCCTTCCCTGTGTGCTCCCAGGCTGGTGTTTTAGACCCTGGGAGCTCTGGTTGGTTGGTATTGTTGCTCTCCTCATGGGGCCACAAACCCTATTGGCTCCTTCAGATCCTTCTCTCTAACTCCTCCATTGGGAACCATTTGATCAGTTCAATAGTTAGCTATGAGCAACCTCCTCTGAATATGTCAGACTCTGGCAGACCTCTAAGGAGACAATTATACCAGGTTCTTGTCAGCATGCACTTCTGAACATCCACATGATCATCTACATTTGGTGACTGCACATGGGATGGATACCCAGGTAATGGTCTCCAGAAGGCCCCTCCTTCAGTTTCTGTCCCACACTTAGTTTTCATATTTGCTTCCTTGAGTATTCTGTTACTCCTTCTAAGAAGGACCAAAGCACCCACACTTGGTCTTCCTTCTTCATGGGCTTCATGTAGTCTGTGAGTTGAATCTTGGGTATTGCAAGCTTCTGGACTAATATCCAATTATCAGTGAGTGAATACCATGTGTGTTCTTTAGAGATTGGGTTACCTTACTCAGGGTGACATTTTCTAGTTCCATCCATTTACCTAAGAATTTCTCAAATTCATTGTTTTTAATAGTGGAGTAATATTCTGGGGGTTGGGGCTTCCCCTTTATATGTGAAAGCAAATTATTCAACATCCCTTCATGGTAAAAGTCTTGGAAAGATCAGGAATTAAAGGCCCATACCTAAACATAGTAAAAGCAATATACGGCAAACCAGTATCCAACATCAAACTAAATGGAGAAAAACTTGAAGCAATTTGACTAAAATCAGGGACAGACAAGGCTGCCCACTCACTTCCTACCTATTCAATATAGTACTGGAAGTCATAGCTAGAGCAATTAGACAACCAAGAGAAGTCAAAGGGATACAAATAGGAAAGTAAGAAGTCAAAATTTTACTATTTGCAGATGATATGATAGTTTACTTAAGTGACCCCAAAACTTCCACCAGAGAACTCCTAAACATGGTTTAATAATTTTGTCAAATGCCTTCTCAGCATCTAGTGAGATGATCATATGGATTTTTTCTTTGAGTTTGTTTATATGGTGGATTACATTGATGGATTTCTGAATATTGAACCATCCCTGCATCCCTGGGATAAAGCCTACTTGATCATGATGGATTATTGTTTTGATGTGTTCTTAAATTCGGTTTGCCAGAATTTTATTGAGTATTTTTGCATAGATATTCATAAGGGATTTTGTTCTGATGTTCTCTTTCTTTGTTGGGTCTTTGTGAGGTTTATGTATAAGCATGATTCTGGCTTCATAGAATGAATTGGGTAGTGTTCTTTTTCTATTTTGTTCAGTCGTTTGAAGAGAATTGGTCTTCAAATAATTGAATAGGTCTTACTTGAAGATTTGATAGATTTATGTACTAAAACCATCTGGTCCTAGACTTTTTTTTTTGCTGGGGAGCCTTTTAATGACTGCTGCTATTTCTTTAGGGGTTATAGGACCATTTAGATGGTTTATCTGCTCCTGATTTAACTTTAGTACCTGGTATATGTCTAGAAAATTGTCCATTTCATCCAGAGTTTTCAATTTGTTGAGCATAAGCTTTTGTAGTAGGATATGATGATTTTTTGAATTTCCTCAGCTTCTATTGTTATGTCTCCCTTTCAGTACTAATTTTATTAATTTGGATACTGTCTCTGTGCCCTCTGGTTAGTCTGGCTAGGGGTTTATCTATCTTGTTGATTTTCTCAAAGAAGCAACTCCTGGTTTTGTTGATACTTTGTATAGTTCTTTTTGTTTCTACTTGATTGATTTCAGCTCTGAGTTTGATTATTTTCTGTATATTTCCTTCTTTTTGTTCTAGAGCTTTCAGGTGCTTTGACAAGTTGCTAGTTTATGCTTTCTCCAGTTTCTTTTTCTAGACACTTAGAGCTATGACTGTTCCACTTAGCACTGCTTTCATTGTGTCTCATAAGTTTTGGTATGATAAGCCTTCATTTTCATTAAATTCTAAAATGTCTTTAATTTCTTCCTTCATTTCTTCCTTGAACAAGTCATCATTGAGTAGAGAGTTGTTCAGTTTCCACATGTATGTTGACTTTCCATTGTTTATTTAAGACCAACCTTAGTCCATAGTGATCTGATAGGATGCAAGGGATTATTTCAATCTTTTTGTATCTGTTGAGGCCTGCTTTGTGACCAATTATATGGTCTATTTTGGAGAAGGTACCCTGTGGTGCTGAGAAATAGGTATATTCTTTTGTTTAATGATGATAAAATATTCTATAGATATTCGTTTAAATCCATTTGATTCATAACTTCCTTTAATTCCACTGTCTCTGTTTAGTTTCTGTTTCCATGATCTGTCCATTGATGACAGTGGGGTGTTAAAAACCCTCACTATTATTGTGTGAGGTACAATGTGTGCTTTGAGTTTTAGTAAAGTTTCTTTTATGAATGTGGGTGCCCTTACTTTTGGAGCATAGATGTTCAGAATTGAGAGTTCATCTTGGTAGATTTTTCCTTTGACAAGTGTGAAGTGTCCTTCCTTATCTTTTTTAATAACTTTTGGTTGAAAGTCGATTTTATTAGAAATTAGAATGGCTACTCCAGCTTGTTTCTTGGGACCATTTGCTTGGAAAATTGTTTTCTAGCCCTTTATTCTGAGGTAGTGTCTGTCTTTGCTACTGAGGTGTGTTTCCTGTATGCAGCAAAATTCTGGGTCCTATTTAGGCATCCAGTCTGTTAGTCTATGTCTTTTTATTAGGGAGTTGATTCCATTGATGTTAAGAGGTATTAAGGAAAAGTGATTACTTATTCCTGTTATTTTAGTTATTAGAGGTGTAATTATGTCTTTGTATTTATCTTCTTTGGGGTTTGTTGAAAGATTATTTTCTTGCTTTTTCTATGTTGTAATTTCTCTCTTTATATTAGAGTTTTCCATCTATTATCTTTGTAGGGCTGGATTTGTGGGAAGATATTCTATAAATTTGGTTTTGTCATAGAATATCTTAATTTCTCCAACTATAGTGATTGAGAGTTTTGCTGGCTATAGTAGTCTGGGCTGGCATTTATGTTCTCTTGGGGTCTGTGTGGTATCACTCCAGGACCTTCTGGCTTTTATAATATCTGGTGAGAAGTCTGGTGTAATTCTTTAGGTCTGCCTTACTTTACCCTTTTCCCTTACTGCTTTTAGTATTTTTTCTTTGTTTTGTGCATTTGATGTTTTGATTAATATGTGATGGGAGGTATTTCTTTTCTGGTCTAGTCTATTTGAGGTTCTGTAGGCTTCTTGTATATTCATGTACATCTCTTTCTTTAGGTTAGGGAAGTTTTCTTCTACAATTTTGTTGAAGGTGTTTACTGACCCTTTAAGTTGGGAATCTTCATTCTCATCTCTACCTATTATCCTTAGGTTTGGTCTTCTCATTGTGTCTTGGATTTTCTGGATGTTTTGGGTTAGGACCTTTTTGCATTTTGCATTTTCTTTCTTTTCTTTTCTTCTTCTTCTTCTTCTTCTTCTTCTTCTTCTTCTTCTTCTTCTTCTTCTTTTTTTTTTTTTTTTGGTATTCTTGGGAGATTCCTCTTTTTTATTGGATATTTTATTTACGTTTCAGATGTAATCCCCTCCCCCCCCACCCAGGAACCCCCATCCCATACACCCTTCCTGCTTCTATGAGAATATGCCCCCACCCACCCTCTCACTCTCACCTCCTCACCCAAGATTTCCCCCACACTGGGATGCCTTCACTGGACCAAGGACTTCCTCACTCACCTATGCCTGACACTGTCATCTTCCCCTACATATACAGCTGGAGCCTTGGGTACCTCCCTATGTTCTCCCAAGTTGTTGTGTTAAGCCCTGGGGAGCTCTGGTGGTTGGTTGGTACTGTTACTCTCCTCATGGGGCCACAAACCCTTTCAGCTCCTTCAGTCTTCTCTCTAACTCCTCCATTGGGAACCCTATAATCAGTTCAAAGGTTAGCTGTGAGCTTCCACCTCTGTATATTTCAGGCTCTGGCAGACCTCTAAGAAGACAGCTATATTGGGCTCCTGTCAGCATGCACTTCCTAGCATCCACCTCAGTGTCTACCTTTGGTGAATGCACAAGGGAAGGATATCCAGGTGGAACAGTCTCTGGATGGCCCCTCCTTCAGTTTCCCTCCCATTCTTTGTTTCCATATTTGCTCCCATGAGCATTTTGTTACCCTTTCTTTTTTTTTTTTTTTTGGATATTTTATTTAAATTTCAGATGCCATCCCCTTTTCCCATCTCCCCCCACCCCAGAAAACCCCTATCCAATACCCCCTTTTCCTTTTTGCTTTTATATACTTTTTAAAAATGTTAATTAATGCTCCAGGTTCAGAACTAAGTATTTTAGTTAGGAGAGATGACAGAGGTTCTGGTTAGTCAACAAAATGATGGATTGGGTATTAGGACTATCTTGTACCTCACTGTTACAAATTGGCATAATTATGCTCTAATTGTATTTTGAGAGAAAAGTTTTTTTTTAAACAGGAAGGGTGATATGTAGGAGGAACTAAGGTGGGAGGGGTACCAAGAGGAAGAGAAGGAGTAAGGAGAGGAGGAGAGGAAAAGCTATGTGATGAAAGAGAGAAAGAGAGAGAAGGGGGGATATGGAGGCAGTTGTTCACGTGTCTCCACCAATCAAAGATAGTTGATATATCTAGGCTGGATATTACGTTACACTTCTGATTGAGCATTTTGCATTTTCTTTGATAGTTTGTGTCAAAGTTTTCCATGGTATCTTCTGTACATGAGATTTTCTCTTCTATCTCTTGTATTTGTTGGTGATGCTTGCAGTATAACTCCTGATTTATTTCCTAGGTTTTCTAGCTCCAGGATAGTCTTCCTTTGAGATTTCTTTATTGTTTCTACTTTCATATTTAGATCCTGGATGGTTTTGTTTAATTCCTTCACTTGTTTGGTTGTGTTTTCTTGCAATTCTTTAAGGGATTTTTGTGTTTCCCCTTTAAGGGCTTCTACCTGTTTACCTATGTTCTCCTGTATTTCTTTAAGGGAGTTATTTATGTCCTTCTTAAAGTCCTCTATCATCCTCATGAGAAGTGATTCTAAATCTGAATCCTGTTTGTTTGTTTGTTTGTTTGTTTGTTTGTTTTTGGTGTGATATGGTGTCCAGGACTTGCTATGGTAGGAGAACTGGGTTCTGATGATGCCAGGTAACTTTGGTTTCTGTTGCTTTGATTCTTGTGCTTGCTTTTCGCCATCTGGTTAACTTTAGTGCTACCTGCACTCACTGTCTCTGACTGGAGACTCTGTTCAGTTATCTTGCTTGTGTTATCAGAACTCCTTAAAATCCAGCTGTATCTGTGATCCTGTGATCCTGAGCTCCTGGGTGGAAGAGCTCCTGGGACTCAGGATTTCTCTGGGATCCTGAAATTCTGCTGCTCTGAGTACAGTGGTTCCTAAGCTGTTCTGAATGCAGTGGTTTCACCACTGCTCTAAGATGGTTCAAGATACGGTGTCTTCATAGGAGCAGACCTTCTAGGTGTCTGCCCCAGCCAAAAGGATCAAGCAAGGGTTGGAAAGGGAGTGGTATTCTGGAGAGGCGGGGTTTGGGTGGGTTATGGTTCCAGAGTGCCCCAGTCTCCCAGTTGCAGTTCTGGGGCATAGGGTTGTGGAGGAGATTTCCTACCAGCTGGGGCATAGGGTTGTGGAGGAGAGTTCTTACCAGCTGCTCTAGGAAGGTTCAGGATAAGGTGTCTTCATAGAGCAGACCAGCCAGGTGTCTGCCCCAGCCAAAAGGATCAATTGAGGGGTGGAATGGGAGTGATATTCCACCATTTCGTATTTGTTTAACTATTCTCTCTCTGTCTCTCTCCCTTGCTCCCAGACCCGTGTGTGTGTGTGTGTGTGTGTGTGTGTGTGTGTGTGTGTGTGTGAGTGTATGAGTAAATGTTGATTGGGATGAAATGCAAGATCTCTTATAAGATAAGCTCTTTAACAATGAACTTTACATTCATCAGCCTCATAATTTTTGATCTTTCAATGTTCTAATTTTTATTCATTCATAATAAATATACATGCTGTTTGAACTGTGTCAAATAAACCTAGTGAGATTGATCTGTTCTGTCTCTTTCCTGCTATCTAAGGGAAATGTTTCTAGAATGTTATCAAGAACGACACAATACTGTCTTTAGATCTGTTTATAATTATATGCCATTCTTGATTGAATTTAATAATATTCATATAAAAATTCTTAAAACCTTTTTAAAAATCTCTATAAAGGGCCAAAATATATTACAACAGGGAAAGAAAATTGTTTCCAAGACAAGACAAACAATTTGAGTTCTTTGAAAAAAGAAGAAGAAGAAGAAGAAGAAGAAGAAGAAGAAGAAGAAGAAGAAGAAGAACTGATACCTCATATTTGTACTTTGACCTGTACAGAGCCCACAAACACCATACACATAAATTTAGTACCTCCTCATTTAATATTGCATTTGTCTATAACTAAAAAAAGAAAGAAATCTATTTGGCGACTAATTTTTCAATATTTAATAAAATGCCTTATTCACATTCTTCTGGTTCCAAACAAATAAATGATCTTATTAAATATACTATTCCTTCATGTGATTGTTTGTAACACAAGGGATAATTCAAAATTTAGCTCAAAATAGTATAAATTGTGTTAACAATATTAATATATAAATTAAACCCAATTCTGTGCTCTGGAGTTAAATAAATAAAGACCCAGTGTTACCACCAAAGAAGGACAATGACAGAAGAAAATGGAGAGCCTTCCCGGGTGGAGGATGGACATGAGAAAAGGTTCATGGTAAAATATACTGACCCTGAGCCACGTGAATATTGCATAACAGCTATAACAAAAGTGACAGTCAGATGCCCGTTTGGAGAAAAACTATAAAAAGAGCTTAGGTAAATATGCAGGCCAAGGAAAAAACCACACAAGTTGCAAGAAACACACTGAAGTGATCATATGTAGTTCATTATCTGTCATATATATATTTACTTCCTTGAACATTTTTCTAGTGATCTCTTATCATCATTCATATTTGAAGTATACAAATAATTTGCCTGTAAATTGAAATTTTCATCTGACACACATGCTGCAAAAGATAGCTTTTCCATAAAGAAAAGTTTTATTTTGCCACATCAAATTCATCATTTTCAATAGAATAGTATCTATTCAAAAAATAATCTACCTTTCCACCACGTAATAAATGTAAGCCAGTCCCACTTTATGTTGGGCATATTATCACTTTTTATAAAGAATTGAAAAAATCCTGAATATATTGTTAAGGGCTGGATTTCATGACTTCACAGAAGATATGCAGAAGTTCTACTTCTTCTTTGGCAGAATTCAAACTTGATTGATTACAGACTATTAAGACAATATTGGTTAATATTAGATAGTAGTGGATTATGTATTAGAGATGGATCCTGAGTCTATTAGGAATATTATAATTGTAAACCAATGCCCCATGTAGAGACACAGGCATAAAGTATAAATATCAGGTAAGGTCAGGGAGTTCAAGCGTTACCTTTATGAACCAGCATCCTCTTTGCATTGTCCTCCTATCATAACGCCATGTTGCCACCTGATTAGTGGTAGTGGCAAGAAAGAGTCACTTAGCATCTTGCATTTTGCTTACTTTTGTTATCTATGTAACAGCTATCACTAAGTCATTCAATTGTATCTCATGAAGATTTCTTATCTATTCTTTGGCTTTATTGGCCAGATATTTTATATCTATCATAAAAAATTAAAGGAGGAAAGAATAGTGTAGCTTAGTGGTTCAGTCCATGGATGCTAATTCTTTTCTTTAAATCTATGTTTATGACATAGTATATCAGAACAGAAATGCAGGTAGCTCTGATATGCTCATCTTCTAGTAGTAAGGAAGCAGAGAGACAAGAAATGGCCAGAAACAAAATGTCCATCAAGGCATACACCAAGGAATTATTTCCTCCAACTATATTGCAACTTACCTTAATGACATCACGTTACAAGTCTAGCAAAAGTCTAATCATTTCACTGTCCCTGAATTTTGATTATACAGTCACTTGTTGGTGCCTAGATTCTGTAAAATTCTGTAAATATCTACCACCGCCAGAGTAGAGAGGGTTTTAGAAACCTAGAGGATGTGCTCTCATCTCTGTCATGTACCGAATGCTGAAGAGCATCTGCTCCAAGATTGGAATCAAAAGATTCTGAAAGACAAAGCAGAGAGGAGGTGTAACCCATTCCATAGACAACCTATCACAATGGCTTATGTAAATCTTCAACCAATATATAATGGAAAATGCATAGATTTCTAAACATCTCACATTAAAGAAGTACTACATTACAGAATGGAGGATAGGCATGAAGGAAGGTTCATGGTAAAAGATACTGCCCCTGAGCCAAGTGAATATTATGTAATAGCTGTAGAGACAGTGTGAGTCAGATGCCTGTTTGGAGACAAAACACAAGAAGAGTGTAGGTAAATGCCTAGGCCAAGGAAGAATCCACACCAGTAGCAAGTTGCATTTAAATACTTTGGAATCAACCTTTAGTCATGGAAAAGACCTGGTTGTGAAAACTCACCATGACAAAAACCAGGTTAGTTGTTCCTGGCAATAGGTTACAGAGGTGTCTATGAAAATACTCAAAGTTATTTTCTCACTCAGCTGCTTGGTTTTACTTTAGTATCTTGGCAATATTCAACAGAGATAATGTATCATACATCATAAAGTGTGAAAATATAATTTGTGTATAACTAAAAATTTTAAGACATGTTATCAAAAGGTCAATTTATGTACGAATAAAACAGAACACAGTCTCTTCTGTGTATGTCTTCAAAGTATTATGCTATTTATAGACCTCACTGGTTTTTAGAGATTTGCTATTTGCTCTTTGTACAAGGGTTCAATTTTTTAACTATGGTTTCTTGGGAAACAGCCAGCACTCATTCAACAATATGATAATGAAAGAAAAAATACAAAACCAGAAATCCTTATACAGATGACAGCAACTAAATCAAGTACCATATTCATAAATTTAAAATGTTATATTTAGAGTTTATACTACTAATTATGTGTGTCATTAGCATCTAGCCTATCTGTATTTGGATATTTTATACCATCTGTATGCTAAGATAGACTTGGTTATTTTATGGTTGTATAATACATTTTATAATTTATCTGTATTAATATATTTAATACAGATAGATTATAATTTTAATTTTAATATCAATCTAATTTTGAATTTTTCAGAAAGTTTCTCTTTCTGGTGAACATTTCTTCAGTGTATGCATATAGATGTTTCTGGGTTCAATCTCTCTGCTGTGCAGTTAGAGGATTGCTGTTTGCTCACTCATACATGTAGATAAGACTGGGTAATTATATCTAGTCAATGGATTCTTGGAGGTAGAACATGTAATTGCTAGTGCTTTTTTACCTTTACCGCACCAAGGAGTTCCTCTGATAGGCCAGCTCCATGATGAACACATTTTCTTATTCTGCATGATGGAGTAATGTGATGGAGACCATTTGTTTTTTGCCTGTACTAATTCTAATAAGAAAGCTTTGCTACTATTTTAAACCTGTTAGATTTGGGAGCCTTTGTTATATCTGAATATTTTGAATGGGCTTAGTGCAGCACACATGTTCATTCTTTTTATTTTAATCACTGTATTCTATTTATAGACCTAACAAGGAAGTTTTTAGAAATATGAAACTGTTTTAGCTTTATATTTCTGATATCACATTGCCTAAAGTCTCCTTATTAAAAAAAAATCTCTTTTTGAGAATAAAGTGAGTCGATGTCCATATAAGTCTTTAATTACTTTGATATTTAACAAATTCCATAGAGAAGTTAATATAGACAATGAATGTAGTCTTAAGCAGCCACCCTAGGGACATTCAAAAATTGGTTGCTAGTAAAGGTGACCTTTAACTAATGGAAGAATGGAATAGCACTGGTCACCTTAGGGATTTAATGCAGTTGTTTAAGAAAAGAGATTGCCTGCTAAAGGTGGCCTTCAATAGCTCTCACCTATTTATGTTGTCAGCAATTCAGTGCACACTGTGACTTTATATTCCAAAATTGAAGATCAGGAAATCTTAACTCCTGTATTTTTACTAAACAAAATTAGAAAATGCTATTCTCATTAGTTCTGAATTTTAAGCTGAAAAGATGCTTAAATGTAGCTTTTCCACTTCCACTACATTAGAAAGCTCTGATGGGTAGTATAACTTATGCAAAAGTCAGTAGCAGATGTAAGGCAAGAACTTAGCTGTCCAGATCCAGGGAATATTCATTTATTAAAGAGTTATGTAGTAATGCCTGATAAATATTGTTCATGTTAGTTTGGAAATTGTGAGTAAGAGCATTCTAGTATTATTATCTCCTGATTCCTATAGTTCATACACTGCATTCTGATTCAACGGAATACCTAATATTGAAGCACCAACAATTAAGCAACTGAAAAGACAGTATCACCTGTTGGTATTGAATTATGCTAGAATAGAAATTCCAGAAAATAATAACAGTACAACAGGCCCAGAGGAGCACAGCAAATGGAGGCACAAGTCTAAAATGGTTTCTTCAACTCCCACTCAGTCTTTAGGTATCTAGTGAAATAGGATCTCCCAGAAAAGGTGTATCCATCACTCCGATGTACAGAGCTGAGTTAGAAGATACAGCCTTTACTGCTACAAAATTGGATGCTGTCTCTGATGCTTTTATCTCCAAATCACTAATAATCGTTAAACAAAGAAACCTGAATTTTCATTTGCATGAAGTTCTGTGGTCCCTATGCTGTTAATTTCACTTGGTTTCTGCATGTTTCCAGAGTCTGTCTCCTTCATAACATTACTATGTTTATGTAGGTCACTGTCTGATGCTTCTTACTCTTACACTATAAATACAAAGAGAGAGAAATGGACTTTAATTTTTTACCATTCTCCCTATTGTTTAATTGAGTTGCTAAGTTAAAACAACTTTGATGGGCTGGCGAGATGGCTCAGTATGTAAAGTACTTGTGCAAGTATGCAGATCTGAGTTTAGACCATTAGAACTCATATAAAAAGAAATGTATGCACTTACAACCATACTGCGGAGTAGGTAGAGGCAAATAGATACCAGGATCTATTCTAGCTATGCTAGCCAAATCAGTAGGCTTCATATTTAGTGACCAACCTCTCTGAAAATCACAGTGAGGGAGAAAGAAGTAGACACCTAATTGATGCCACATTCATGCCTCCAGAAATGCACAATACAGAATGAATGCACATACAAATGTAATGCACACACACACAAATACACACAACGACAATAATTAATGATAATATCAAATATAATAATCAAAATTTAAAAAATAAAAAATTGATAAAATGCTTTGATAAGAGAATAGATGTTCTGTCACACTCAATTTTGAGTAAATACATAAGTCAAAGAAACCTGGTGAAAATTTGGAATGCAAATTACATTGATAAGCAGCCTGGAGTTAAGGAATAAGTAAAGAAAATTAAGATAAATATATTAGGAAGTAAAATATAGCAAACAATGAAAGCGAAGCAAAGAGTCAGACATTTGTCATAGGAAGAAATATAAGTTGTCTCAAGTTTTGAAGCACAAAATCATAATGTTTGATGTCTGCATTTCCATGTAGAATCTTACAGGCTTAATGATTGTATCATCTATATAAATATGTGTCATACTTTAATATAACCTGTCACATTTCATTTCATACCATCA
This sequence comes from Arvicanthis niloticus, assembly GCF_011762505.2. NCBI lineage: Eukaryota > Metazoa > Chordata > Mammalia > Rodentia > Muridae > Arvicanthis > Arvicanthis niloticus. The sequence continues at coordinate 73,452,253 of NC_047659.1, forward strand.
TAATCAGTCATTTTGTATATATACAAAGAACACATAAAATTATTAGATAAAGTATAGGGCTCTGTGATTGTCAAGGTGGCTCTGTGGGAAATGGCCCTTGTTATCAAGGCTGACAACCTGAATTTGATCCCATGTGGTGCAAGAAGAAAAAAAGGCTTCAGCAAAACCTGACTTTCTGATGTTCTGTAATACAAATGTATATATATATACACACACACAAACACACACACACACAAACACACACACACATACATGCACACATACACACTAATAAATACATATATGAATAAATAACCATAAGAAACCATAATTTTTAAAATGGCACATAAAGAGACTGGAGATATGACTCCATGATTATGGGCACTTGCTGCTCTTGCAAAGAAACCAAATTCAGGTCTCTGCAGCTATATAGCACCTTACAACATTGTGTAACTTCAATTTCAGGGAATCTGGGGCCCTATTCTAGCTTCTGTGGGGACATGGAGCCTGATTTGAGACTACTATGGGTTTTATGACAAGCAAAACCAGCCTGGGAAATATAAGAAAACCTACCCTTACAACAGCAAGATCTTGAGATGAAACTCAAAAGGGTTTTCCCAACATATGCAAGTTTCAATCCATAGCAATACAATGCATAAGGTAAAATAGTCCCCAGTTACCTGAAACATCACATTCATATGTTCTCCTACCTTTCTCATGTCATATTTCTTTCATAAGTAATGTATTTGGGACATTTTGGTCACACTTTCTTAATTTGAACGAAATTATGTTTTACTCTAACAAGCAATCATCTTTCTTTTAATGCTTTTATGTACAATTATTATAAGGATTTTTAAACATCCATAACATCTCAATAAATTTTTCCAGCAAAAACTCCCATTCTATGGTCTTTTAAAATCATGAACACATTGCTATAATCATCATATTATACATCTCTTTATTTATCCACATAAATAACATTTGGTGAAATATACTGCAAACAAACTCATTTGAATTTAAATGTTTCAGTGTGTCAAGTCTGTTTATTATTTATTAATGTGGTTCTATATTCACTGATCTTTGGTCTGAGGACATAGACTATACTCAAGGATGCCATCGTTAATAGCAAAATAAAGGCTTCCTGTAGCCCTCAGTCCGAAGCTTGAGGCTCTCAATTAATATTTTTAGGCCTCACAATAATGTATATTTCACAATGACTCCATTCAAATCTGAGGAGTACAATGTCCACTATCTCCATAAAATCATGTCCCAGAAATGTGCAGTATAAATAGCCCAGTCCTCAGAAAGTTTTTCCTTATGTGCAACTACTGCGTTCTCTCTTCATGCTGCTTCCATCTCAATACAATATCCCATAAGTCTTAGCCACTTACACATTTCAGAATGCAGCCCTCATGAAAGAGCAATAGCCAAAAGAACTTCTTGAAATGTGGAATGCATTAGCTATGCATAGTTATTCTCTTCTACAATATTTTTATTAATTCTTTGAGAATTTCATGCGATATATTTCAAACAAATTTATCTCTAAAGTTCATTCCATTCCATCCTACTCCCCCAACTATGAGATTGCTCCTCCACCCCAACCCCCTTTTTTCTTTTCCCATATAGACAAGTTTGTATTGTCTAGAATATTCTTTAATTAAGAGGCTGGGCTTTAGTTTTATAGTTTCAGTTACCATATGTTGTTAGAGGCTACCACATTGGACAGCATCAATCTAGGAAATACTACAATGTGGAGGGGGATGCTGCCATGGGATATTTTGTCTGTCTCATAGGTCATATCACTGCTTGGCTTCTTGGCCAGTGACTGAAAAAAAAATTTTGTGATTTTTTTTTTAAATTGTCTGGGGTTTTTCTCTTTTGTTGTTGGTTCTCTAAAAGAGAACAATTTCTCTATAAATCAGTTGAATGAGACATAGAACCCATCTAGAGAAGTTCAGATGAAGGCTTATCACTGGAATAGCAACAGAGAATATTTATCCTTATTTTCCAACTTCCAGGAAGAGGAAAGACTTGAAGATTAAGTTGATAACTAAGGTCAATGGTTTAATCTAATATGCCTATGTAATGAATTCTGCTTTTAAAAAATCTTTTTTTAAATGAGAGATTTTGGATAGCTGCACTGCTTCATATGCCTTCACCTATCTTTTTATCAATATCCCTTGCAATATTTTTAAAATATATTAGTAACCAAAAAAACAAGAAAAATATACAAGAATTTAGTTATGCCTGATGAGTGTATTTGGCTTGATTTAAATGAAAAAAAGATATGAATTATTTCCAGAGGATATAAAATCCATACTGCCTTGTATAATTAGTGCTGAAAAAAAAGAAAATTGAAAAAAAAAGAAATTTGTGTCAGAAATGAATCAGGCTCCATACATTTCTATGCACTCCTATGCATGTGTTGTTTGGGCTCTCAGAAAAGCATTTATCTTTTGTATAGAGCACAAGTAGAGAGTTTTATGGTTCCTGGGGACTCCAGCTTAGACATGAAGAGTTATTTCACATATTGGATTTTAAAAGGAATAAATAAAAGCAAAATCATTAGGGCTGGAGAGACAACTCATTTGCAAATGTGCTTGACATGCAATGAAGATCTGAGTTCAAACAGTGGTACTGACATAACAGTCATAGTTTGATGGATGTTTAGCACTTGTAACCCTAGCATGGTAGGGATAGGACATAGCAAAAGGCAGATTGATCTCTGTGGTTCACTGGCTTTCGGTTCAGCCCAGATTAAACTTGAAGGGTCAAAGGTAGATGGTTCATAAAGAATAACATGCAACATTTACCTTAGGACTTCACATATACATGGATATGCATAGATACACATAGGAGCAGGCACACACATACACACAGAGGGGGGGAGGGAGAGGGAGAGGGAGAGAGAGAGAGGTGGAAAAATAATAAAGCAAATCTCTTCATAAGTAACAGGCCAGATTGCTGCTGATGCCACAACCTTCCTTTGAGTTCATGGGTTCCTTTGGACCCATGGTTTGTTTGCCTTTCTGTTACCATCTGCAACCTGGAAGTTAGATTTGAGAGGCTATACTTTGCAAGTCCATGGACAGCTTGAAATCAAATCTTTGTTTGTGTCTCTGTTCTTCTTAATACCTAGTATTATAAAAAGCATAATCTAAATGAAGAGATTAAGGAAAACCAGTTGTAAAGTGAAGATGAACAAAGTCCACCTGAATATTTAAGTAGACTGGATAAAAGAAGGAAATATAAAGTTTACTTGTCTCCCTTTACAGTAACTGACAAAAGCTGCCAAGGTGGTCATACTGAAGACATCACAGAAAAGCTTATTCACTCTCATTACTTATAATCTGTCTTTAGTTTCCAAAGCAGTAGAAACACACAAAACTTTGCACACTTCTCCTTTTCCATTCCTTTCTCTCTAGAATACTTTTAGAAGCTGAGGACGTGGCTAAGTTGGTAAAAGTGCTTGTCTCACAAGCATTAAAACCAGAGTCTGTTCTGCAGAACTCACATAAAATGTCTAAAAACATGGATTATAGCAGACTTGTAATCCTACCGGAGGAAAGGCAAAGAGGATCAATGGGGATAGCTGGCCAGCCAACTAGCTGAACTAAGGGGTTCCAGGCTAACAAGAGACCCTCTCTCACAAAACAAAACAAAGGTAGAGAAATTACTGAAGTTTGACAACTAGTACATACACACATACACACACGCACACACACACACACACGCACACACACTCATACATCCACCTCTTAGAATGAGTTCAATGATACTTTCTTGTAGATTAAATAACAAGTACAGAAAAATATCTTACTTGAAGTGGAGGAGACAGTACAGTGGGAAAATGACGCTGTACAAGCATGAAAATCTGAATTTGCATCCAGGTAAAAAGTGAGTGAAGTTGCATATTTTTGTAATCCCACAGCTAGGAAATAATAAGAGGAGAATACTGGGGGCTTACTAACTACCTAGTACAGTTAATCTCTTACGGCCATGTTCAGTGAGATACTCTGCCTCAAAAAAGAAGTAGACAGATAGACAAAGACACACAAAATTATCTGTCCTCGTGGCAGGGCACACCCCTATCCACACAGCTCATACATACCCATTTCCCACCCTTATATTCATACATATACATACCGGGGAAGAGAAAAAGTGAGGGAGGAAGAGAGGGATGGAAGGAGGAAAAGAACAAAGGAGAGAAAGAGGGATGAGAGGGAGAGAAAAAGATTGCATCAAGGTAAAGACAGGGAAGATTCTATAGTTATTCTACATTAATTTTAAATTTAATTTTAGTTTACAACCTTCAAATATATGTGTTCTTAACATTCTATAGTTTTCACTTTTTTAACTTAAAATCTCCTCTAGTTCATAAAAGAGGCAACTGTTTTCAGTTTGCTAGGATAGAGAACATTTTTTTAGGCATATATAATGCACAGAGCTTTGTGATTAAGTTTATATATTTCTGGCAATTTGTTCTTTGATAATTCAATCTCTGTAAATGTATTGGACTCTAAAAGTACAGATTCTAAATATTTGGTAAAAGTAGTTTCTAAAAGGTTTTGAAAATTAAAGAGAATCAATCATGCAGCCAATTATCAATTAGTTCTTGTAGGAAGAAAAGACAGAACAATCACATTTAATCAGTAGGACCAATTAGCCCAGAGATAATTATCTATTTAAAAAAACCTAACTTGATTACATAAAACCAAAAGAACTCATTCACATATAGCATTAATTAGATTCAACTATATCCAAAAAAGACTCAACTTATTGGAAATGGTTATTATAAATCAAAGCATACTCTTTCTCTTAACATACTACTCACTAATATAGCACATAAAATGTAGAATGTAGTAATACTATGTTTTGTTTAGAAGTTAGTGAAAAAACATGGTTATATATTTTGGCTCATTATTTGGCAAACACAGAAACTTGACAAAGCCTTAATAAATGTATTCATACTTCTTAGCTTGAAAGCCCCTAAGACTGTTCTGGTTATTCCCTTGTATATGTCTTTAGGTAGGCAACAATGACAATTAGTCTTTGAAAGAAGTGGGCTAACTATTCATTAGCTGAAAAAGAGAAAGAAAGGAAGAGAGAGAGAGAGAGAGAGAGAGAGAGAGAGAGAGAGAGAGAGAGAGAGAGAAGGAAAGAGAGGGAGAGGGAAGGAAAGGGGAAAGGAAGGGGAGAGAAGGACAAGAAAGGAGAGGAGAGAAGAGAAGAGGAGAGGGGAGGGGAGGGGAGGGGAGGGGAGGGGAGGGGAGGGGAGGGGAGGGGAGGGGAGGGGAGGGGAGGGGAGGGGAGGGGAGGGGAGGAGAAAAGTACCGGCATTATATAAATGCCAATGAGAGATTTTGATTGCCCTGTGAATATTCCCTCAGCCCTATTTGCTAAAAACTCATAGAAAATATAGAAAATATATTTGCTTTGATGATTCCTGATTAGCATTCTATGACCTCTTAACTGTTTTTTCACTTGTCAAACTGTCTACATATTTCTTCCCATCTTGACCAAAACATGCTTTTTGACCAAGCTCTTTGCAAATCTCTGAGCCAGACTCATCCTTGATTCTGTCCTTCACAGCACAGTATTATCAATTATTGGGTCCAATTGTTCTAGCCAGAATCCACCATCCACCTTGTCCCTGAAGTTACCTTTTTGTTTGTCAATTTCCACTTCTTTCAAAATTGAAAGAACGATCTAATACCTATATCAGTAATCTTGAATAGTCTAGTCTGACTGATGAATTCTAAAATTTGCCAAAATAACTTTTATTTAGTGATATTATTAACATGTGTCTTACTTCATAGTGCTCTGAGCCTAAACTGAGATTCAGATAATGATTGTTTTCTTTGAGGAAGAGTTTTTGCCTCCATGCCTCCTATAGGGATTTTTTTTTCTTGGGTAGAGGGGGCAGAGTATATGTTCGGGGAGTATCATCATCCAAATATATTTATGTGTAATTGAATGTTTAATGTAATGATAATTACATTATCTGTAATTTTAGATAAATAAATATAATATTTTATGTCCTTATAAATCATCTTTAGTGTTATTTATTGCTCTTTCCTCCTGGATTTTGCCATCCTTTTTTTCATATCACCTACATCCTGTTATTCTCATCCATTATTCTTCTGTGCAAAATGGTCTCTTTTTTATTTTTCTGATTTCTTTGGTTACTGCAGAAACGTTACTCACATCTGAAGATTTGAAGCTAAGAAACAAACGAGAGAGAACGTGTGCCATTTGTCTTTCTGGGCCTGGGTTGAGTCATCCAATGAAATACTTTTGAAACCTCTTTTAAGGTAAGCCAAAAGAGTTTAAGAGACTCCCAAAACAGTGTAGCCAATTGTTATTGTCCTTGGTAACTTCAAAAAAGTTGAAGGTAAATCTTTATTGCTAAAGACAACAATTCTTTTCAAAATAAGACTCACAGAATTTGAGTCGGAAGTGACCTGAAAGACTCCTCCCTTAAAACTAGCTTCACTGATACAAAGATGATATGCAAGCTATTATGGATGAAGGGCTCTGAAGAGTCCTACCCAGCTGTGTGATCCCTATGAGCCACTGATACCAGCATAGCAAATAAATCTAACAGTGTGATAGTAGTACTTATATCTTGGTGTTAACCAACAGCTATGTACTTGGAATCAAGTCCTACTTAAAAAATGAAAAATCCTGATGGTAATAGAAATATAGCCAACTATTCATGGCTAGTAAAGTCATATATTTTGAAGGACAATTTACATCTAATATTTTCCAAAAACAACAAAATTCTTAATTTGAATACACACACACACACACACACACACACACAATTGAAGATCTCATGTCTCATCAAACAGTCTTCTCTTAGCAGCAAAAGATGACCATTTTAGAAAGCCACACCTAGCCAAAAGATAAGAACAACTAACCATGGGATGCTTAGCCCTGATTAACAATATAAGTTCAACATCAATGCTTAGGGAGATTCCCCAAAGACAGAGCAGAGGAATATAAGAACCAGAGGACAAGAAAGTCTATTGTGAGATTACACCTTCTAGTTAAGACTATGAAGCTATACTGATGAAATCTTAACAACATAACATCATGACTAAACAAGACATGAAAAATTCCAAAAACAGTTTACATCCCAATATAGATGAATAAATTCTCACATGGCCCTACTCCTTGATGAAGAGCAACAATTAACAATTTCTGAGAAATGGAGAATTGTTCTTCCCCATGGAGAAGCCCTATAATTGGTTATCCAATGCCATGTAGTCAGCCCAACAAACACATACATAATAGCTGAATGGACTCAGAAGGTTGTATTTATATATTAATTTAATATATATATATATTTAATATATATTAAATATATATATATATATATATATATGTAACAACTATGATAAACTTATAGGAGTTCATAGATTTGGGAAAGAGGGGAGACATGAAAGAGGCAAAATGGAAAAGGAGAGAAGATATAATTATATTTTAATAACTTTTTTAAAGACTACAGTGTTCATCACTTACTTCTTAATACCCAATCACTTCTTGTTCAGTGACTACTATGGTGCTTTCTTATTAGAGTGATTTAACAGTCATCAGAGAAATGCAAATCAAAACAACCTTGAGATTCCACCTCACACCAGTCAGAATGGCTAAGATCAAAAACTCAGGTGACAGCAGATGCTGGCAAGGGTGTGGAGAAAGAGGAACACTCCTCCATTGGTGGGAATGCAAGCTGGTACAACCACCTTGGAAATCAGTCTGGTGGTTTCTCAGAAAATTGGACATAGTACTATCTGAGGATCCAGCTATACCACTCCTGGGCATATACCCAAAAGATGCTGCAACATATAACAAGGACAAACGCTCCACTATGTCCATAGCAGCCTTATTTATAATAGCCAGAATTTAGAAAGAACCCAGATGTCCTTCAACAGAGGAATGGAAACTGAAAATGTGGTACATTTACACAATGCAGTACTACTCAGCTATTAAAAACAATGACTTCATGAAATTCTTAGGTAAATGGATGGAACTAGAAAATATCATCCTGAGTGAGGTAACCCAGTCACAAAAGAACACACGCGGTACGCTATCATACGTTCCTGTCAGCAAGCACTTCTTGGCATCAGCAAGTGTCTGGGTTTGGTGTCTGTATATGGATTGGATCCCTAGGTGGGGCAGTCTCTGGATGACCTTTCCTTCAATCTCTGCTCCACACTTTGTCCCCGTATTTCCTTTAGACAGGAACAATTCTGGGTTAAAAAAATTTGCAGATGGGTGTGTGGCCCTGTCTCTCAACCAGGGGCCTTGCCTAAACTCTGGATATGGTTTCTACAGGTTCTCCATCCCCTTTGTTGGGTATTTCAGCTATTGTGATGCTCCCAAAAGTATCTTCTTTTTCCTCTCTTTTCTGCTGAGAGTTGAGAGTATCTTATCTCTAACTCATTGCTTCAAATCTTTGGTTTGTCACTTTTTCTGCTACTCATTTAAAAGTCTCTTTCAAACATAGTTGCTTCCTTTTACAAACTAACCTTACCTCCATTATTTGGGATTAAAGGTGTACCTACATTATTTGGGATTAAAGGTCAGATACTCAAGGTCTATCTGTATTTCAGCCAGATCATGCACATCTAGAAAGGCTTTGGATGTGATCCCTTGCCAGAGCAGCCATGTTACTAGATTAAAATTCCTTTACATGCCTTCATAAGAATTTATGTGTGGTTCCATAGTGTAAGACACGCCTATTGTGGATATTTCACAAAAGGCAATTCGTGGATAAGAAATTCAGGTGTAATGGAACATGAAATTTGCAGCTCCAGTGCTAAAGATATTGCTTTATGAGCCCTTAAATATTTTTTGTGCCCCCGGTGTGGCATAATCTCTTGGCTATCCAGTAAGCCTTTTATAAGTGTAGAAACCTGCAACATCCACCAAACCCAGATCTAAGAATGTCAGTATGCTAGAAAGTCTACTGAAAAAGATGACATCTTCAAGAAAAGGATTCTTGCCTCTTATCCTCTCCCAACTTTATGTGTTCTGTGTTCTTGCTCTGTTCTCTTTCTTTCACTCACTCAAGCTCATTTTCCCTTTAGTGGCCACTAAGTCCACACATTTAATGCTGCCTGGAAGTACATGGGTATGAGATTATCAAGTGGAATATGATTGATTTATCCTTCCACCATGTAGGTGCTGTGATTAAACCCAGGTCATCTGCCTCACTGGCAAGCATTTTTACCCCCTAAGCCAGCTTACTTTCTTCCCCTTACACATTCTCAGACTGTTTTTTTTTAATAGGTTTGAAAATCTTATCACAGAATGGTAAAAAGTAAAGTTGTCTGTGAGTCATTACAGGTGCCAGGACACAAACACAACCAATAAAGGAAAACAAGGGATCTAAGAGTTTTAGGAAGCACTAACTCTAAATTGACTTGGAAACAAGGAAGAGAAAGACAGAGTTCTCCTTGTGACTCAAACATGACCAATTTTAAAATAAATTCTTTAGAGCCTACAAATATGCCAGGGGTGGTTGCAAAACCATTTTTTTGCCAGTGAATTTCATAAGCCTCTCTACTGCACAAAACTATGCTTTCTTTAAATATGAGCATGAAATGTGCAGAGAAATTTTATCCCAAGTATGCCTTGCATTGTTACCAGCTTGAAGAAATAATCCCCTATTTGGAGACTCACAGCCATGGAAATCACTGTGTCCTCTGAAGGGAGAGAGGTAAGAAATAAACATTCAGCTCAAATGGAATCTTATTTTCATGCAAATATCCACAGAAATCTGACAGACTGAAGAGAAAGTAGGAATATGGTCATGCATGGAATCAATTGTCTGAAAACAAAAATGTCAAAAGCTAAGAAATTTTCAGAAAATCCTTGTTTCATTATAAGAAATATAAGAAAAAAATGGAAGTTCTTATATAGAGATTCAGTAGTTTTTTTCACATCATTAAGAACTTTTTTAATATCATTTTTTATTTTATGACATTTATGATATTTAACTGTCTAATACTTATTAGAACTCTTTTTTTTCTGTTCAACTTTTGGCTTTTATTATGTGATATGAATGTAAATAACTGAAGATTTATGTTGAGAAGTCCTTGGGATTTGTAGGCCTTGGGGAAAATGTCTCAAATATCTGTCCTAGTTTCTTGCTTTATAAAAAAGAAATAGTAATAACATTGGCTTCTATGTTAGTTATAAATATCAAACAAAATGACAACTAAAAATATTTTCAATAATACTCATCATAGTACATGTATCCTAAACATCACTTTTAGTAAAATTAGTTTGTTATCTACCAAATAACGATAGTTATATGCACTAGTTGCATGTTTTGCACAAATTAACACATGTGATCCTGTCATAGTCTATGAACTAAGTTCTATGATTATTTTCCCATCTCCTAGAAGGGAAACGTGGAACACCAAATTGAAGTGCATTTCCCTGATCATATGCTCTTAACCAGTTAGTAATTCTTCACTTTGAGTCTGTGTGATTCCAACAAACCTAGTCATTAGTCCTATCTTAATCCGACTAAGTTAGGACCTCGGGACTTTTAAAAAGATCCTTCAGTGATGGCTTTGGGCTTTCTTACAGGACACATGCCTTTCAGAGTTAAAGTGCAAAAAGCCATTTAGTGTGAGAGAGAACACTGTCACTGCACAAGCTCATCTCAGAGCCATGCCAGCACCTCACAGTTAGACCCAACAGTCCAGTGTGCCTGTACATAAAGTAAAAATGTGCGCCCACAGCAACCGCTCACTGACGCAATGGGAGACCATAGCCTTACCTTCCTTCTGACTAATGACCTCAGTAGGAAAGCACAATTAGCCAGTTTATTAATCACTGCTCTGTGGTCTATAGCCATGGGTAGTGTCAGAAATAAGAAACTCTTCTATCAGCCTCTAATCTTGATCTCTTGTTACAGAAATCAAACTCATTTTTTTTAACAAGAAGTTGTATTTATCCCCAGCTATATCTAAATTAATCAAGATAGAACACATTTAAGTGACTAATATTACAGAAGAAAAGAAAATTGGGCCCTCTTTAATTCAACTACTTTTTCTCTACACTTATTTATTCAGCAAAATTTGGGGGTCATCTGTCAAATAGCATATCCTCCACTCAAGACCCATGTAATATTTTACTCTTTTCTCTGTTGATGTGCCAAATACCTAAGACCAGGTAGTTATAAGAACTAGGGAGCTTTTTGTCCTTTGTTTTGTTTTTAACTTTGTTTTTCTCAAGCTAGGAATTCTAAAAGTACAGCACCAGGATCTCCATGGCATCTGGCTAAGGCCTTCTTGTTTCATAGCAGAGAGCATTTGTTTGTGAATGCGATGGAATACATCTGCTACTTAATGTCTATCTTTGTAGGGTTAAATGGGGTCCCGCCACAGGGCTCGGGCCTCTTGGGGACACGGGAGTTTTGACCACACTTACCCCACACAGGAGCTGGGCAGGTGTCAGGCCATGGTGGAGAGTGCAGTCTGAGGTCCCAGGGACCCCTGGGCCTGCAGGAAGGCTGGGACCATCTGATTCTCAGGCTGTTGGGTACCCAGGCGCTCTTGGGAGCCATAGAAGAGCTGAGAACAAAGTGGGGCCCTGCCGGAAGAGTCCTTGGTTTGGTAGGAGGGCAGCTGGCTTGGCTTGCTGGAGCCTGTGGCTGGGAGAGACTTTGTACGAGAGACTAGATGGGCAGCTCTGTTCCCGAAGGCCTTCTGTATGGCTCCCCGTGGCCAATTGCAATGAAAAGAGACCGTCCATGGTTTTAAAGTATTTATTGTCATCTCGGAAAGTGGAGATGAGTAAAACTGTACCCCAGTTTCTCAGAGCAGGACTGAGGTTAAATACCTTTTGCAGAGAGGAGTATCTGGGAAAGAAAGCTTAATTGGCTAAGCCCTTCAGGTCTTTAGGTACCTCATTAAAATGGAGGAGCTTGGGGCATTGCCCTTACATGACTGATAGCCACAAATCTATGGAGGGCTGCAGCCTCGTGTCAGGAGCCTGGTGTCCAGGAGCGTGGCAAAACACCTTCAGTCCCTCAGGGTCACCAGGAAACCAGAATGCCTTTCATGGTCCTACATCTCCCCCTTTTACTTTTTTAAGATAGAGGGGTCACTGGAGTGACTGTGTCATTTGTAGGAAAACAAGAAACAAAGCTCAAAACAGTACTAGGTACAAACTGTAGTGGGTGTCCAGAGCCATCTACCCAAACCTTTCTGCCTTCTTAGATCTCTGAAACTGTAATTTGAGAGACAACTTTAGAGACTGGTTGAAACTTCTCTGCTTTTTTTCTGTCTGGTTGGTTTGCTTTGGTTTTCCCATTATCTTTATGGTCTCTTGTATCTATACTAAACTCCAAAGTAAACAAAAGACAAACAAAAATTACCCAACCACATCTTTGCTTCTTCTCTTAAAAATTGCTTCATCATCTCCTACACAGTCAGCCTGGAAATTTTCTAAGTACTCCCTCAGGCTGTTCTTTTTAGATACAAATTCTACGCTTAGATGATCTCTGTACTTCACTGTAACCAGCTGAAAGTTACCCCCCTCAAAGCTCAGATCCTTTGCAGGTAAAGCAGGGTTTAGGTCATTGTATTGAGTGCTTCATTCTCCCATGTCCTGAAAACTGGAGGACAAGCTCCTGCATTATCCATAAATTTATTACAAGGTAGATTTTTACTCCAGTTCTTTATGCATTGTCATTTGAGAAGAATGCATTTGAGATACATCATCATAATGGTCTTTATCACACATACTCCTATGATTACTCTGATTAGGACCAATGAAGTACTCTAAAAAGTTCCGGGTTTCCCTTAACTCTTCTTCTGGTCTTCACTAGCAACTACATTTAACCTTGTGTTCACTACAATGTATGTCCTTCCAAAGCATCCACCTCCAAATTGTTCTTGGATTAAGTCATTATCCACTTCCAATGTTACATCTACATTTTGGAGCATTTGTATTCTATAGTAACAGTGCTAGTCTTTATTACCAATTTTCCATCTTATGCCATTTTCTGTTGCTGTGACAAAATATTTAAGATTTGGAGATTTATGAGATAGTTTAGTGATTCATAACTCTGAAGTTAGGTTAGCAGGCCCAAGAGTAAGATACTGGAATGCATTTAACTTCTTATTAGAATTGTGTATGTGCGTGCGTGTGTGTGTGTGTGTGTGTGTGTGTGTGTATCGTCATGGTGAGGACATTAAGGACAAGACAGAATAAGATGCTTGTTTCAGTTCTCTTCTTTTCATTATAATGCCACCAAAGCAGTCAGGTGGTCCTCACTCTCAATTATCTACTAATTTACTATTAAAGGCCTCATCTCAAAATGCTAATATGAATATATGTATTAATTTTATGACATATAAACTTCAGTTTTGATAGTGATGAGATAAATACAAACCACAGAACATTGATGAAGATGATTAGAAAATTATCAATCCTCCTAGATTAGATAATGCTTCATGCTAAAAATATCAGTACTTGTTAAGGTTGTCAAGGCATGTTGGTATAGATATAAGGACAGCAAAGGTATTTCCTATGAATAGACAATCCCCTGATATTCACTGTTGAATGAAGTATTAGGTGATGAAGACAACGGAGCCTGGCTGAAGGAAGAAAAGCTTTGAGAATGACACTTTTGAAGGGTACATCTTAGCCTCTGTTTCTTGATACTTCACTCTCTGCTTCTTGCCCACTATGGGGTAGGCTGCTTTGTTCTGTCACATGACTCTAGAGTGATGCTCTACCTCCACAAGGGCCCAGAAACAATAAAGCCAAGCAACCACAAACTAAGACTATAGGAACAGAGAAGCAGGATGAATCTTTCTTCCTTTCAAATTATTTTTTTCTGGCTATACTAGGGTGAACCGATACAGTCTATGGACTAAAACTAACTAAATATAGAGGTTAATTAGATATTACAGGTAGGGTGTGCTTCATAGACTGACTTAAAAGAATTCTTTGCTAAAACTAGATTTTATGTAGAAGTACACAAATGTCCTTGAGAAAAAGTCAAGACCTTTGACTAAAATTTAACCACACAGGAAAGTTTTATAACTCAGTAGTCAGGGGGAAAAAGTGTTATGAAGCCAATGCTTAGTTGGCACTGTGTCGTTTCTTCTAGATTCTCAAAAGTTGCTGTCTATCAAAGGTTCTAATCCAAATATAAAATGGCAAAATTTATTTTGCATTTGAGAACAGAGTCAAGTAAACTCTAGGGAAAGGTTTTTATTATGCTCTAAAAATGGCACTTGTCTATAAAGATAAACAAAAACATAAACCCATTCCTCAATAAAATAGGATGAGAATGCCTGATTAAAGCCAGTATGTGTGGTAGTTATTAAAGTGAATTCATCCTGTAAGTAAAAGTCACAATCCACTGGCTTTCATTATTCATCAATGATCAAATCCAGAGCAGATAATAAATAATGTATATAAATAGTTCCTAAGGCAAGAACTTAACATTCTATATTCGCAAGAGAAAACATCTTAATACATGATCCAAAATACTGTCAGTAATTTGATGGGTTTTATCCATTTACAATTCAAATCTTAACCTTTTCATAATTTTTAACAAAATATTTCTCAACTAGTCCATTTGTCCCATTTAGATTTGACTTTTATCAAATGAAGATCAAAACAACCTGTGATAATGTAATCAGGTAAGAGGGAACATGGCATTTCCTTTCCCCCCTGATTGTGCCAAGGCAGATGAGGTTAGCGTGAATTTCTGTAATTCTGTTGATGGTGTGCAGTATATGCTACCCAGAATGCAACAATGTGACATATTGAGTACTTCAGTCGATAGCATTAGAAAACAGCAGATGCACAAAGGTGTCTGTGGTTCCTCTCCCCTAAAGGAAATCATTTAGTTCTAACATGAGAGGTGCTCTTCTCATATCCAGGACACAGGTGCATAGCTGCATGACATTTCCTGGAAAAAAAAATGTAAAGAAATGTCTATTTACTCCTATATAAAGAGCACCTACAGACTAAAGAAGGGATTCCGTATAAGCCCTGCATGGTGAACAGAATGAATGAGTTTATTAAAGTTGCTAACAAAGCACAAGTGACTCTTTTGTAGATCTACAACTAGGAAGCACTCACTAGCAGCCATCCGACTAAAATGCACCATGTCAACTCCATAGTCAACTGTTCACCTCTTAAATGCTGATGGTTAAAGTACAGGGAGTAGAGAGTGGCTTTTTATAAAGGTCTCAGAAACCTTGTGAGCCTCTCACTTTTACAAGAGACCATGAAGGGGCTCAACTTTGTGATAGCTTGATGCTACTCTTCAGAAATGGCTCAGCTGCTCTGCTGCAGGTTCATGTCAAGCCTGGATAGACAATGAGCCTCCATTCCTCAAAGATAAAGATAGCATACAGGGGAATCTGAGCAACAGGCTTGCTGTTTCTCCTAGGTTAGCACTCAGATCAGACCCTCTTCATAGCACTCTGTTTCCCCCTGACTTTTTCCTGTGCACTAGGCCTAGTATAAACAGAGCTGGAATTAGCCACTTCTTTATGTATTCTTCCCCTTATGAGGCAAGAGACTTGAGGCCCCAGGGAGTGAGGAGGCTTAGTGAGATGGGTTGTGGAGATGTCCTCTTGGAGACAGTGAGCAGAGGAAAGAGGCATAGAATGTGCAACAGTCAAAGGGCAGACGGTGAGGGGGATAAAGACTGGACTGTAAAAAATGATTAAAGAATAATAAAAAGAGTAGATAAACTAAATTAATTTTGCCTATCTTCTGTTGGTGTCTCTTGTTTCAGGGGACCAAACCAGAGAAGCTATCAAAAGATAAAATAATAGCTAATTTGACTTAAGGATATTCTGAGCTTTTAAAATGTTTTATAGAAATGGATAGCACTCTAAATAGAAACAATTTTTTTTTAAAAATCCAGATATACAAAACAAACAAACAAACAAACAAATAAAACAACCAAACAAAATATCACTATAATCTGTCTAGTGGCCAGACAGCATTTATAGACACAGTTAAGGTGGAGGGAACAATTTTACTGCTGAGTGGTGTTTGCTTATCTGAATGTTTTGAACGGTATAGTCTATTTTCATGCATTCAGGCAATAGTCAAAAATACATGAAAACAAAAAGTTCTGTCTCTTCAAAACATACTTTTTTTTTCTTGTATGGTTCTCCCAAACAATGCAGTAAAATACCTCCTCACATAGTATTGACACTATATTAGGTATTATTAGTAATCTGGAAATTACTAATGTGTACAGGAGGATTGTGGGAGTTATACCTACTCTCTCATTTTATAAAAGATGCTTGAACATCAGAAGATTTCGCTTCATGGGGTTCTTGAACAATTCTCTCACAGGTAGGACTCTAAATTCAAATGATATTAGTTATGCAAATGTCCCAGAAGGAGAGTCTTATGCTGAGACCAGCAGTTGACATTACAAACAGAATCATTTTGATGATAATACAGAAATAATGGGAGCATGATGCATGTTTTGTTTCATAATCATTATGAAGCTCTTTCTCAGAGTTCAGTGCAAGGGTTGAAGGATGAATTGCCTCATTTTAAAAGGAGAAACATCTCCTTCAAGTTACATTTTATAACCAAATTCTTCTTTCTACTCCTTCAGGTTTTCTTTCATACTGGAGTGTCCTTGTAATTAGGAGTTTTTCTATAAGAGTAAATTGTAGATGAAATAGCTCTGTGTTAAACCTACTTCATTTAATAAGTTCTAACCACTGAAAGACTTGGATGGCTGGAGATGGGGATGGGCTACCTTACAAGCTGTAAGGCTGTAAGTGTCTCTATTTAGTACCATCTCGGGTTTCATCCAAAAGGCAGCGTTTATCTCATTCCGCACACCTGCTGTGCTCACTCCACACTCCCTGCATCCATCCCGGGGTGAAGAGGAGAAGTATCACTTTCCAGTACTTCTTTCCTTGTCACGTACTGCAGTTCTGTTCTGTATGGTGTATTGGATACTATCTAATGGGAACATTGGTTTTTTTTTTTTTTCATATAGTACCTATATATTTGCTTCCTATTCTTATAATTACCATAAGAGTGCATACCTTTATGAGTTACTCGCAACTGAAAATTGTTGAAGAAATTAGAAGAAGAAAAAAAAAAGGAAAAAAAAAGGAAACCTTTCTCTTCTTCAGTTATGTAATTAAAGCATATCCTCCCTAACATACAGCCACCTTTCCCACTGCCTCCTGTGAGTTTCCACTTTGGGAGATTAACCTTTTGAGGAGAGGTGTGAATCCAGCTGCTACAAACCCTTTCCCCAGACATTCACAGTGCAGGAGGGATAGTGCCTATTAGCATTTTGGCGAAAAGACTAAAGAGAACCGTGCACTTCCCCACTGGTCCAGCCAACTTCAGTTAGTCTGATATATAACCTCCTGTTCCAATTATAATGAAGGTTGCGCTTAGACTTTTGTGACCTTAGGATAACACAGGAGCTATGCGCTCATTAGAAACTGTGGAGAACAAAAAATAACCATTCTGCATTTCACTCTCAGTAAAACATTCAGTAGGTTGCAGGACAGTCAATTTTTAGCATCAAATAGCTGTGGGCTGGCTGATTTTCCTTAACTGTAAGCAACTGTGTTCTGAGTACTGTTAGGTGAAATACACTAAGCTGGGACGATGGGTCAGGTGTAATGAATGTAAATTTTCTACTTACAATATTTTGTAAATAGTGTTAAGTAACCTGATAATAAGCCAAGGAACATCTACCAAGCACTCATACTTGACAAATCACATTTTTTTCTCATTATTTTACCATTAGTTAAATACAAGGCTTCATCCACACTGAAATTTAAGTTAGTAGAGGGAAAGGCATTTTGTTGTTGTTGCTGTTGTTGTTGTATTTTTCCTTCAAAATAAAAATCTCACATCTTTTGTCAACCATAAATGTTTTAAGGTGGAATTACAGACATGTTTATGATTTTAAGATGTTTTAGTGTATGAGTTTCTCTCAAAAACTTTGATTCTCCTGGTCATAATGAAAATTAGGTCGTAGCCCACAGAATAATGTCTAAATATAGCAAATCCTAGAAGACTTTGGTATATTTTCACTGTTTCGACTTAGAATCCATTTCATTTACAAATTAGCTATGTGGCAGGAGACTAGATGAACAGGAAATAGGAAATGATTATCACCCTTTGATTGGTCTTGAAAGAACAGAACAACACTCCTTAACAGTGCAGACTCACAGGACAGCCAGGGGTATCAAAGTTGTCATGTTTAACACAGCCCGCATTTTAACCTGTGCTAAAAATAATTTATATTTTCCCTCAGACAAAATAATTTTAGTCAATTAATACAATCAGTTATTACCAACAAAACAAATTCTCTATGTCCCAAGTGTTAAATGAAGCATGTGAATAATGCAAAAATTTATTATGTGTCTGAAATTCATATCGAATTGGACATCCTGTAGTCTAACTAATTTCTGAGCTCTCTGAATTATTACAGTATGGAGAAAGAACTAAAAACTACTGTGAATTAATAATTTTCAACATCCCTCATTAAGAGCATCATTTTCTGCCCTTTAGTTGCCACATCATTCCTCCTTAAGTAAAACACTAAACAGTGTGAAGAGGCTTCAAATAATAGAGTTTTGCTGGGGAAAAAAAGAGTAAGTTTCTGTAGCCAGACCATAAATCACTGCCAAATAAGCATATAAGAAAGCCCAAGCATTGGAAGCATTAATTGTGATGAAATACGTTTCTTACATAACAATCAGTGATTAAACGAAGCTCGGAGGAAGAGAAATAAAGTATAATAGGAGAGGCCGCAATCGAACTAGGTGAGGACTTCTCAGAAATGAGGACTCTAGGACACACTCATAAATACCGAATGAGAAGGATACTAACAACTACTCCATTGAGTTCAGTTCAAGCACACATTAAGATATCGGAAGAGCTATCCACATCATACAGTTTGGAAATAAATACATATGAGTATCCAAGGTCTGAAACTGGAAACAAGAAGCTACAAAATAAAATAAATTCTTCCAAATACGGGACTCTGCCCCAACTGGCCTACTTTTATGAGCAACAGGAGCCTTTTTCACCTGTGATCAAGAGTGTGGCCCTGCTG
This sequence comes from Arvicanthis niloticus, assembly GCF_011762505.2. Lineage (NCBI taxonomy): Eukaryota > Metazoa > Chordata > Mammalia > Rodentia > Muridae > Arvicanthis > Arvicanthis niloticus. The sequence goes on from NC_047659.1 coordinate 73,471,349, forward strand.
ATGGGACATCTAGTGATCCTCTAACCTTATCAAGCCTTTTGAGGTGAGTCATCTAAAACCAGTTCACTGCTTTTTATGCAACTCCTCAGAGAGAATATGGATATAACTTGCAAGTCTGAAAGAGGGACACCAGGCACTTACTAATCTAATTTAAACCTTGTATAAACAAGTAAATGAAATTATCCCAGTACATCAGCAAAATCTGCTACCAGAATGTCAGGCCAACCCTATTGTAAGTACATAGATATTGATAGAAACAGGACTTTAGATGCATCTATTTGAGGGATACCCCTATTATAATATATGACAGACACAAGAATGTCAAGGACAGTTATATATTTAATAGGGTTTGTAATTTCATCCTTTTAATATTATCTTGGAGAGCACTGTCATATCTCCTACCAAGGATAAGAAATATCAATATGTACAGCGGAATTGAATCATGTTTCATTTAGGCAGACTCATTCAGATTTCTGGATGTTTTAGTAGGCTTTTCTTTTTATTTCAGTGTGTGTGTGTGTGTGTGTGTGTGTGTGTGTGTGTGTGCAGACACATACAAGTGTTCCATGGTGTCCTTGTAAAGGTGAGAGGACAACCTGAGAGAGGCAATTCCCTTCTTTTATCCTGTGGTCTGGATTTAAGTTTGCATCATCAGGCTTGACTGCCAAAGCCTTTACTTACTGAGCTCTCTCTCCATCCCAGCACAGTCTTCCTTACAAATGCCAACAAGTTTGCATTTCATTTGTGAATTATCCTTATTAAATGGGACAATGTAACTCACAAAAAGGTAATTAAGTCTCTGTAGCTGCATATTGCAATATTTTTCCAAGGGAGGGAATGAAATCTGAAGCAATTTGTTGAGTAGGCTAACTGACTCATTGCAAAATCGAATGGCTTTCTTGTAATTGATCTATGGTTGACAGTTATATATTAGGCAGTGGTTTACTACCATGAACAAATACATCAGAAAACTGACAAAAAAGAGAAGGTTTCCTTAATCCTAATCTATGGATTCAGGTGCCTCACTTCAAAGGTTTCTTTGGCCCCGTTGTTGTGGGTTTATGATGAGGCTGAGAAGCTGTATAAAAGAGTAGCTGGGTATGGAACTACTTGCTTCATGATGGCTAGAAGGAGAGGGCAAGGGGGCCAGGGTAAGATTACAGTACTAAGGAACAGTCTTTGAATGGTCAACTTTCTCCTGTTTAGCTCTCACTTCCAGAGATGCTAACAGGTCTCAAGGCCATCACAATATGAATCTGTAACTAGGTCAACTCATTAATTAAACCAGAGTCCTCAAGATCCAGTAATCTTCTAGTAACACAATAAACCAGCCAAAACCAAGCTTTCCTTACAAGGGCAATTGAGAGGATACTTTCATGCAGACCAAATACCCTTTCCATCTACTACCAATCCTTCCTTCCAAGAGAATTAAAGTCCAACAGTAAGCTTCTTCAAGATCCCATTATCCTATTCTCAGGTACAGTCTATAAATATATAGCAAAATATTTTTTTTTAGAATCTAATCTATTTCCATGGTAAATGTCAGATAGTTATCAAAGAAAGATAGACTGAAACTCACACCACACATTGCAAGAGAAATTGTATCCATATGGTCCCCACCAAACAGGCTAAATCCTTTTGATAAGGACATAAACCTCTTTCTCTTCTTTTTCTTGCAGGCAGGACTTAAACTCTGTAATAGAAACTCCTGTCCATTCATGTACTGATAGAGAAGAAATTCCTTCTCAGGCAGTAAAAGGGTGATAAAGGGTTATCTGTTCCAAGAAAGGATGTCTTTTTTACCATGTCATAATTGTTTTAAAAACAGAAATTCATTTCCATTCTGCACAGTATGACTCTACTAAGAGACCATTGGTTTTGTTACTTTTAATTAGTGATAAAAAAAGATAAACTTCTACTTCAGTACCTGGATTATGTTACCTGCATAAAACACTTAGGATTATGGAAAATATAGGAAGAGCTGTCCCAAGAAAAGCCTACAATACAGACAGTTTCAGTTCCGGTTTTGATTTTAATTATTATTATTATTATTTTTTTTTGGTTTTTCGAGTAATCAAAGACAATTGTCTAGAGATTCAGCTGTTCATACCCCATTTATTTCAGAATGACACATCTCGTAAAAGCATTCAAATCATTTCAGAAATGTAATTATTCAAAAATGTCTATATGAAAACAAATGGAAACATATTCTGCAAATTCTATTCAATGCCAGAAAACAAATATGGTATAGTGTAGGATATATAAACCACACTGTCTTTGATACACCTTAAAAATACAGACCTAAGGCCTGGAGCAATGACTCAACTGCTCAAAGTACTTACTACTTCTTCAAAAGACCAGAGTCTGATTCCTAGCACCCATGTAGGGTAGCTCACAACTGCCTGCATCTCCTGTTCCAAGAGATTCAATAACTGTTCTCTTTTCTGTGGACACCTGAACACATATACATACAATATAAACACACACAAGCACACATAGACATACTAACACCAATAAGTAAAGTAACATATATTGAAGAGCTATCCAATTAGCAAATATCAGGCAATTGTAGACTTAGCATAGGTAAAATGTCTGCGTCATAAACCATAAACACACATACACACACACACACACAAACACACACATATATTTCACATATATAATGTATATATGAAACATTTTATATACATATATGTATATATATGGCATATATGTATGTGTATTTGTGTGTATATATGTGTATATATATGCATATGTATACATATATTAATATGTGTATATCTAATACATATTAAATATAATACATAATGAAGTTTTATTTGGGAGTAAAAATCAAATTGTGCCATTTTTCTGAAACTGGATACAACTGGTTAACAGTATATTAAGTTAAATAAGTTAGAAAGACAAATACTTTATATTTTCTTTTATATTTTTACATCCTAGATTTTTCATAGATACATTAAATCACATTTAAATGTAGAACATAAAACATAAGACTCGGCATAATGAGTAGGAAAATGGGAGAGGAACAGAGGAAAGAAAAGAGGAAAGCAGAACACAGGTGCATATGAACAAAGAACACTATATTCATGTATAGAAACTTCTTCATAAAACCTATCACTTTGCATAATAAATAAATGTATTTATATATACATGTGTACAAATATACTGTACATATTTTTTCTTGATGTATGATTTCCACTGAGGTTGGGTCTGGTATTAATCTGTTTCCTCTTCAATAAATATGATGGGTTTTCAGACTATCCATACATATTATGAAGTGGTACACATTATCTGTAACAGCCTCAACTAAAATCAACGTGAAACATAAAGAGAATATTGAGTCATGGATTTCTGTATTTGTAATTAAAACATCTAGTAAAGAGAGAAACTTCCATTTGCCCAGAAATCTAAACATTCATCTTAAAACTAATTGACTGTACTTTAAGTAATAGAAAAGATCACCTAGAAAAAATATTTTATGTAAGAATGTATAATGGTATTTTGATCTGGATTTAAATGTGAACAAAAGTGTGTGTGTGTGTGTGTGTGTGTGTGTGTGTGTGTGTGTGTGTGTGTTATATTTCTCCAGGAATAAGCTAACAAAATTCACATAGGCAATTCCTGGTGAAAGGATTCCTGTGGTTTTGGCAAGGTCTTTATAATACTTCTTGTTGTTAAGTGTACATACATGAGGACCATTTTCATAGCCTCCCAGTTCTATTTAGTTGGTAATTGGCAGGTCTCATTCCACTATTAGTCTCACAATATTAATAGTACATAACCCAAAAACTAGCGGAGGACATGGAATGGTATAGGCTCGCCAATGCTTACATGTATCATTGGTACTATATAAATTTCATTCAAAGAATCTTTCCAACAAAGATAGGAGACAAGGAAACAGAAAACTGTCATTCTACCAGTAAGATGAGGGATACTGATCAAAAACCAAATAAATATTCATCACACTTGAGAGACATTAACCGGGATGATTTAAAGAGTATACAAATGACTAAAATTTGTATTCAATTTATTATGTTTAAATCCTCCTGCTTGAAAAATCTGATTTCTACCTAATTAGTCCAAGTGTACAGATGACAGATTTGATTTATAGAAAACAGGCACTCGCACTATAAGAAACCTACAAATACAACTTTCTGTACAAGTCTTGAGTAGCTAAGATTGCTCTGAGCAGGTTGATTATGCACTGCACATATTTTATTTTCTTTCTAGCATTAAATTCTGGCTGTCCTGACAACCCTCAGTGTCAGTCTGTCACTTGTTTTATTTTGTAAGTGCCAAGAAAATAACCCACAAAGAAAATTTCAAAAAAAATTAATGTACTTTTGCCTATGATTAAATCCTGAGCACAAGTCTCCCTCACCTCTGTTTGTTTCTTTCCAGCACCTCTACTTGGTATATTATTAGCTTTCTGAGGAATGTAAAAAGAGGAGAGAAAATTTTAGGTAGAAATATTAGCTTTTAATGTTCACCATTTCCACATAATAAATTCTGTTCTTACACTAAATACTTGCAAAGTGTATTCAGCTATGCCCCATTTAGCTGCCCATTATATAATTTTTACATAATTGTATGTTGTTTCCTGTATAAGATTACTACTGTTATGCCATTTGTCTTATTGTAGGCTTCCTGGTCTCTTGAGCAACACGGAGCTCAAAACAGCCTTGAAACACCAAGTACAACTCTCATTAGTATGAGCAGACCTAAATAGTTGTAATGAGGTAGAATTGGGTAATTCATAATAAAGATTATGCAATTGTCAACCTTGAAATTTTGTGTGTGCTAGTGATGAAAGCAAAGGAGGATCATAAAAGAGAAGGATGACATCTAACAAGAGAGACTAAATAAAAGGAGTGATAAAAAAAATACATGTGATAAATGGGGAGAGATGGAAACAGCTAAAGCAAGCCAGGGGTTAACAAAGAAAAGCAATGGAAGAGACAAATGAATGAAAACGAAGTAGAAAACATCATGACAATCATCTTTCTCTCTCCCTTCTTCCCTCTCTCCCTTCCTCCCTCTCTTCCCTCTCCTCTCTGTCCCTCTTCCTCCCCATTCCCTCTCACTCACACACAAATGAGCACATATACCCATCCCTCTCCATCTCTTTCTTGACTAATACAGTATGGTCTGCTATCTTAGATTCTTAGATGGTACTTTTACAATGCAATAAGGCAACTACTATTAACATTTTTTATTTACACAAACCAAGGTTACCAATATTTCCATTTAACCTCCAAACTCTAAACTCTGATTGCCATGAGGTGAAGTGAATTACCAATATGTATGTAAACACAGAGAGTGTTATGAGTGTATATGTGTGTTCACATGTGCTACATGTGTCAGTGCTTGGATAGGACAGTAGATTTCAAGAGACTCAGGCATGAATCAGGTCTTTCCAGTACCCAACCTTTAGACTGTCTCCTGACTCGTTCTGTTCTGTAGCTTGAGTACCAGACGTACTGTTTCTTAATGAGAAAAATCCCATCTTCTGCCATTTTGAAGGAAATTCTATATTATACCATCCTAGTGTAAAGCTTATGTTTAGAAGAGAAGAATAACATAAATGTCAAGTTATTCTGTTTTCTATCATACTGAGTCAGGCAGGTATCAGATTGTTCATCAGATTGGTACAGAGACTGTCAAATAGCCACCTGATACCTGAAATTTTTCCTGGACACTCACATCCATGTTTCAGGGATGAGCTTTCACCTGAATGCAGATCACATAAATGCAACACATAAAGACGCATACACTTTTTTTTTTAATGAAGTAAATACCCTGCTTCTTTTCCAGGCCTGCTTAATCCCAGAAAGCAAACTTGGCCTCAGCCCAGTGCTATCAATGAGCTGATAAACCTCCCAAAGTGTCCAACTCATAATTAACACAGTCAGGTCACAAAGGTACCACTTAGTGGTTTTGGAAGAAGGCCGAGCTTTCTGCCAAGCAGTGGTTCAGATGCCCTAGGAATTTGGCTCAACATCTTTTACTGCAGCTCTAGGAAACTTGCTAAATCATACTTAGCATGATTTCTGTCAACAGTGATGCTGAATGGGCCCCTGGTTTGCTTCAAAGCCTTTGCAGAGACTCTTAATATGGTCGCAAATGCTTGTGCTTTAGAAAGAAAATTAATAATAATAATCAGGACAAGACAAAGCAGTAAAACAATTTAAGGTCGAGGCACCCTAGTTTTATAGGTAAAGTACCTAAATCTCAAAGAAGAAAATAGTTTATTTAGTTGCTGTGTATGGCAATTTAAATGGTTTTCTTTTCCATAAGTGTTTGGTCTTGTATTTCTATCACTTTAGGTTCTTTCAAATGCTTCGAATTTTAGCCATAATTATTCTACAGAAACATCAGGGTTTTATCTCTTGTCTCTTGCAGTTTTCCTTTTCCAGAGACCTTTTCCAGCAAGTCATCTTTTTCTCAGATGTGCTTTAGAGAATGCTTCTATAAAATATGCTTTGTTATGTTGGATAATTAAGTCTTCCAAAGGGAGTTTGATACTTACATATTCCTTACCAGAAAATATCATGAATGCAGAAAATCAGATCTCAGGAGACTAAATGTAGACAAGGTGCTCAGACAAAATACATCACAGATCATTATCTATTATTCCAACAACCTTTTTATTTATATACTATAAAAGGCATAAAGCTTGCATCCGACATCTCCAAGATGACACCATAGGTATGGCAGCTAGCTCAGGGTAGAAGGTACTTCCTATTTTTCAACATTTTTTTCTACAATCTAGATTGAATTTATTCATTGTTACCTCTAGAAAAAGCAAGGTCCAATGTGGATTAAGAAAACAAATGTCAAAATTCCAGAATAAAACCAACCAGGCCAAAGCAGAAATATTGCCCTGAAAGACATAGTCTTTGGTGGATTTGCAAAGACAGATTTTTCTAAATATATTTCATGACATTTTCAGTGTGGAATAAGTCCAGATACAAGTATTTTATGTCACCAGAACTTCATGAGTATATAGTATGTATGGTTTACAAAAGAATAAATTGAGACTCACACTCAGAGGAAAGAAAAACAAAAACAGTAACAGGAGCTTGACTCTATATTCCCTGCTCAAAACATGGTTTAAAGAGCAGACACATTTCAGGGGTGTAACAAAATATGTAAGGCAGCAGAATATGCTACCATAGTACATGCTGCTTTGGTATATATAGATTATTTTGATCTGATAATTTTGAGGAAAATAAAAAAACACTTTGAAAATAACTTAGCATATCCCCTTTGGAATAATAACTAAAGTCTATTAAAGGAATGTCCAGTTGTGAGAATGAGTCTACCCTATTCCAGAAAGACAATAGTGATGAAATCACAACTCTTGTCTGTGTAGAAAGCAAGCTGAAAACCTGTCATAAGCTTGTATATTAACTTGGGTAAGTTAGAAGACACATATGGATAGAGGCTAGGTCACAACCATGTGATTTTTAGAGACTCATGGAATCTCTAAGGGGTAAAGTCTGTTTGGAGATGTTGTGGTCAAATAAGCATGTTTTTAAAGGGAAAACTAAAGTCAACTCCTTCATCTGCCTGCACTTCACATATCACCACAAGATGCAATAATGTTCTTCATGCAATTGTCTCCTGAGATGATGCATCAGCTTGTCACAGGACTGAGCAAAGCTGATCATTGTCTGAGGCACATAAACCAATGAGAAAAAATAAACAGTTTTCTACATAAAATACCTCGCTTACATATTAATAATAATAATGAAAAATAGCAAACAATGGGTCATCTACACACTTCTGTCTCCTTTTGTTTTTAACTGAAAATACTATTTTAGTTTTGATTCTAAGCTAGCTTCAAACATTTTCTCCTGTGTATTCCCTGCATTTGCATGAGATATGTGTTAATCAACTTTTTATCCACCAGCAAATCTATCTTGTTTTAGTCATACCAGTGAAGAACTTAGAGTGGCAGAGAGAAAATAATTTTCCTTCCTATACAAACACTAAGTGGAGAAAGTAATGAACTTCTAAACTTATAAAATCTAGGTTTTTTTCTCACATACAACTATAACCTAGAGTTTCTGACTATAATTTATCAAATGGTAAGACAGAAGCTTTTTCTATCCAAAGTCATAAACAGAATACTCAGTCAATATAGTCTAATAAGCAGTTAATTCGATTAATTACACTAAGAACATATGCAAAATATTTATTTAACCAGAGGAAAGGAAGTTTAAGTTGATCAATCAGCTCCATCCAAGTAATTTGATGGCATCATATGGGCACCAACACTCTCAGGAATTTAAGAGTTGTCTAAAAGAAACAGCACATGTTTCCAGAGCTTCCTAAGAGAAAAAAGACAAGTTCATCGAATGTGAAAATATTAGAGCAAACATTGTTAAATCAATAAGATATTAGATGAACAGCTGAGGTAATGAATACAAGTAAAAGCATCAGCAGAAACTGGAGTGGCCCAGGGTCTAGAAAACACTTCTCTAAGCATGTAGGAACAGTTTTGCTTGAACTTGAAGAACCTACAGATCAAATCAACAGAAGTGGAATTTGGAAGGTCAGCAGAGTATAAATGAGATCGTTGGTCATAGCGCAAACTGAAATGACACCAAGAAGGATTGCCATTAGTTATGTAAATGTAAATGTCTATACAGACAGCCTGATTGATGCAGGATCAGAAGGGTAAACAAGAACCAATTCAAACAGTGCCAGCTCAGAGGCAACAGTAGGTCTCAGTGCAGGTAGCACAGAGCATGTGACAAAAATGGACTATCTGACTGCAAGGAATCCCTGTCTCAAATATATGGTAATTGGTTAAGAAATATTATTTTAGTAAAGAGTAGCCAAAACGAGTCACCATGGCAGTTACTGAAGAATGAATAACCACATATGAATGTCTGACATAGGTCAGCCATTCCTTAATACTAAGGAAAGTAATATTAAATTAAAGCCTAGGGGCTGGACATGGTTATACATGCCTCTAGTCCCAGGATTTTAGATATCTTAGGAAGAAAGATTGCTTGAGCCAAGCCAACGTGGCAATAGCCTATCTTGAAAATAAAAACTTAAGTGTAGACATCTGGCAACTGAAAACAAGCTTTCTCTATGGGTGAAGAACTCCTGTGCAAATATTAGTTTTCCTTTTTAGATTGTAGTACAAGAATGTCAAGCTTCTCAAGCAAAGATTACTGTGAAGAAATTTAAGTCCTCTTAGCATTTAGATGTTGAGAAAGCTGTCAACAAAGAAAATGGCAGTTTAAACATTCTTTTATAGTCCCAACATTTTCCCCTAGGTCTTTCTTTGATTGAAAATAAACAAAGAACAATATGGAAACACCTCAAAATTTATGCCAAGCCGAAATAATGGGTATTGTCTGTGCTAAAATGCAAAATGCAGTTCAGTCCTTCACTATTATCTGCTGCCCTGGCGTTTGCTATATGGTTACATTCCTGCACGAGAGGTGGACTTTTTTTTACTCTTCCTTTGATTTAGGCTGGTCTGTGACTTGTTTGCTACATAAAACGTAGTGATGGTATTGCCATATCAGTTCTAAATTATGGGCTCAAGAGCAGTACTTGTGCATGTTCTTCTGCATTCTCTTAGCTGCTTTCTCTGTCATGTGGACAGGCTGATGACAGCATGAATGGGTGAGAGACCATGTGGAGCAGGGAGGAGAACTGAGGTAGTAAAGGCCACCTAGAGCAGATGGCCCTTGCTGACCTGGCACTGACTGTGGGTCCATGAATGAGCTCAAACAAGTACATCACATACTGGTGAGCCCTGACCTGATTTCTGACCTGCAGATTAGTAACATTAATTAGTAGCATTATGCTTACTTGGAGTATAGACCAACAATGAGAGTTTATTACCAAAATGAAGGTGAGCATAAGCAGATGTTGGCAGAACATCTTAAGTAGAATACAGTTCCATTTCATTTGAGAGAGATTTTTTTAAAGTTATAGTATAGCTATTTATTTTTCAAAGGGACTACTTTTGCTCATGTGTTATAGAAGTCTTATCTTTTTACAAAGGAATTATGAGGCATGGTGACAAGGTTGGTTTAAAACCAAACACTGTAAGGAAACTTTATTTTTAGACAGAAAGAAATGTATGCATTGGATTCTAAATAAAGCAGAATTGACCTTTTGAAAACAGACTCAGTGAAAAGAAATCAAGTTTGAGACATTCTATCAGGGTTAAAAAATATATAAATATATATGAGAAATTTAAAACTTCAGTAACTAAAACTCTAACAAATAATTTAAAAAGACATATTGATCAACATTATTCTAGTAGTCAATGGTCATGACCAACACTTCCACACACATCTGTAAACACTTACTTTTGAACATATGTTTACTTTTTAATGAATGTAAAAGTTTAGGTATGTTGTTTTTATTTGGGGGCACAAATTTTATAAAACTATAATAAAAGATATAAATAAAACTTTACCATTTGTTCATGCTATAAAATTAATGGTAGATTTCTTCAATAGGTAGATAATGGTAATTACATTGTTATTCTATTATCTTGTATGCATAATTCATAATCATGTTAATTTAAGAAATAATGAACTGTTCTAAGAATGATATTTTAGAATAAAAATGTAATTGGGAAAGTTTAAAACTGGAGTTGCTACTCATATTTCTACACTTAAAATTTTAACTTAAAAAGTATTCATAGGCCTGTGTATAAAATTTGAGATATAATGAACATGTCAGTTTTTGTACTTGTTGTCCCAAATTCTCCAATTTATTTTAGTAAGTTCACAGTATAACTTCAGCCCAAGCATTAAGTTTCATCCCTGTAATATATTTAACAATGCTGCTGTATTTTTTGTCATTGTGCCCAACTGGCTGAGCAGTCAAAATGATATGAATTAAATGATAAAATCTATATTCATGGGAATGGCCTCAATCACCAAAATCTGTTCAAACACCACAGCTACTCTAGTTTATTGAGGGGAGTTTTGAAAATTGACACTGGCACCAGAGTGAATTTCTCAGGGAGCTTTAACACTTTCAAAGACATGTTTAAACTAAGCTTATGCCTTCCTGGGTGCAACCTCAGCCCCTATGATAAGCATCTTCCTTCCTTTTTTCCTTCCTTCCTTCCATTTTTCCTTCCTTCCTTCCTTCCTTCCTTCCTTCCTTCCTTTTTCCTTCCTTTTTTCCTTCCTTTCTTTCTTCCTTCCTTTCTTTCTTTCTTTCTTTCTTTCTTTCATTCTTTCTTTATTCTTTCTTTCATTCATTCATTCTTTCTTTCTTTCTTTTGGCCTAATTTCATGAATCAAAGTTTTTTGAGAATGTGTGGATATAGTATCTCTGATAAGATAGTTGTTTCAATCTATGCTTGATGATATACATTTAATCCAAGTTTTCAAGAGCCCGGAGAAGCTGGAACTTGATGAGTTGAAGCCCACCTTGTCTACATAATAAGTTCAAGGCCAGCCAGGGCTCCATAGAGAAACTTCACCTTAAAGGGGGAAAAAGCTTGTTGCTTCAGATGAATACAACCAACATTTGAGTTTCATAATCAAGAACCTCATGTCCTTGTTTTATCTATGTGTACAAAATCTGAGTGATGATTTGCATAGATAATACACTCACATTTAGCCTGAGTTCTGAAACAAGTGGCAGTAACCCTAAGTAATGGCCACTTGTGAAAAAAGTATCTTATTGCTGACAAAGATGTATATAAACTGTGCTAAAATAAATTAGACATATAATTAGATGGTAAAACAGAGCTTCACACTTGCAAAAGTATTCCTGAGTATAACCATAGGTCAGTGCAGGAATGTTTACATCACAAAGTAGAGAATGTGGCTATTTCCAGCCAAAGAGAAGTTGAGTAGTCTGCAGTTGCCCATTCTTCCTTCCCCATGCAGACACTTAGATTTCACAGAAATAGACAAAGTGAAGAAAATTCTTCTCAACTATAATTGTCTCAACTAATTAGACTCCTTAACATCTTAAGAGTGTGGTCATCCTCCTTTGGATAAGGAAGCAGCTGCCTATTGATACGTTCATCCCCATTGTCTGGAATACAGTAAGCTTCTACTAGAGCACCTGTGAGATCATCCAACAAAATCAAAATAACTCAGGTCAAAAACTAAAGTTCTTTTCGGACTATGACGAGTTAACAGTTGATTTGGAAACTGAACAAACAAATTCTGAGAACTAACAACATATTAAAATGACAACATATCTAAATTAACAAAATATGGAGTCTAATGCCTAACATAAGGAGAAATGGACCCAAGTGGACTTCTAGTATATGTTTTCATTCCCAAATATTTCGTTAATTAGACATATGTCTTGATATACATGTTACTTAATCAAATTCTATCCTAAAATTGCTTTATTTTCTGACTGCCCAAACAGTTTTTAATCTAATCCTAAAACCACAATATATTAAACAAATCCACTCTACACATGAGCTGCACTCAGCCTAGATGAGAACGAGTATACTAAGACCAGGAATTTTTTTTCTTCTGCAAATCAGGAAAAGCATGGCTCTGCCCTACTTCAGGGGTATTAAAGAAGGTGGCAGGCATGTAATTAGGTTCCATTAATTGATATTTTTGTATGCATGAAAAGCCACAGGGACAGTTTCTCTTCTTTCCTTGCTTGTCTCACTGTTTTTATACTCTAGAGACATTAAGCTGGTGATTCTAAATCCACATTCATGCTATTCTATTCCTTGGCTATCTTTTCAAGTTACTGTGTCTTACTTCTCTCTACCACCTGCAGTCCACCCTCACACTGCTGGGTCAAACCACTCTACCCCTTGTTCCATGGATTACTTCAGCTCATCATTTAAGGATCAAATTAAAGGCTCAGTTCTCTGGGAAGAGCTGCCTTCCCATAGTCTTGTGTTCCCAAAGTATCTTCACAATCTTCCCTCTGCTTCTAGACAACAACCACATCTATTCTCATGCCTGTTCCTCTGTTAGAGGAGAAATGCTAATGATGAATATAACACAGATGCAATAAAGTAAAAATATGGATGTATATCTCTTCCCATAATACCAGTTATACTCATTAAGTAAGTTTTATGGTAGGAAAAATGCTTTTAAAATATTACTTAAATAAAATGAGAGGATAATAATAATGTTGCAATAGATATGTACTATTTGTAATATCTTTCCTGTAGAACCTGTAATAGCAGTGTGCATTTTGCCTATGACATCACCGGATCCATTAGCTCATTGAGAGATAAATATTATGAACATACTTGAACGGAATAAATTTTATACTCAGAATCAAGAGTACTTGGGCTCAGATCCTCGACACCCATGTTAAAGACAGAGAAAATAGTAAATGTGTATACCCATGCTGGGGAAATAAAGACAAGTAGATCCCAGGGGCTTGTTGGTCAGTCATTCATTTAGTTTCTAAGGTAAGTTCCAGCATCCACAAGGATCTTTGAAGTGGAAAAAAATAAAGGAAAACATCCCAATGACATTGTCTGACCTTTACACATACAAGTCCATGAATACATATCTTACACACACATATACACACAAACACCATACCACAGACATGAAAGAAAAAGTGAATAGGATGAAAGAAAGGAAAGAAAGAAAGGAATAAAAAAAGTCTGAGCCTTTGTGGGGATGAATGTGTGTGTGTTTATTGAAAACATAAAGAAACATGAAAACATGACACAATAAACCACAAAGTGACTAATACTAATATATCACACAAGAAGCAGAGTTGTAGAGTTTAAGGGTTAGAATTATAACAGAACTGAGTTGAAAAGTCTAACTTTTTACTATTGTGTATTTTGTAATTTGTATAAAGGAATTAAAAACAGACATGTTAAAGGAATTCTGACTGAAATTAAAGTCCTGGCTAGAACTTTCATAATAGCCTGATTTTTCTACAAGTCATAGTTTAGATGCTACCATAGTAAAGACTGACAAAGTTGTTAGGTGCGGTGATTCATAACTGTAATTCTAACAACTGGAAGGCTTAAGCAAGAGAATTGAGAGCTCATGGCCAGGATGCACTACAAACTACATAATATGTTCAATGCCAGCCTGGAGTACACTATAGATTTCAGTCTCCAAAATAAGCAAGTAAGTAAATAAATATGATAAAATAAGGTAGATGCTGAAGAGGGTTTGTGTGGATAGGGCATATCAGATCTACAACAGGCTGTATATGTTATGTATGCAGAGACCTTTTTGGAAAGAAGAAGCAGTTTACACCTGTCAAAGACTCTGCACAGGAGTCTAATATGCAGATAAACTCAGAGAAGACAACACTGATTCGCTAGATTTAAACGTTTCATTTTCTAATGTAGAAGCTGTGGACAGATGCCAGTAAAGCAATCTCTGCTACTCTCTTGCCGTCAGAAGGGACTGTGCCAGGTGTAGCTGACAACTTGGTTAAAGTCAGTGTAAATTTTTTTTTTGCCATTCTAGAAAGATTTGCCTCAACTGCTACCACAAATTGCTGCACACTAAGTGGCTGAAAGGAGTACACATTTATCATTCTTAAACCATTACATGATGTCTAAACCCAAGTTATTGGTAGTTCTCTGCTCCAGATGGAGGTTTCTAACCAAATTCCTTTTCTTTTGCTTAAAAGCTTACATTCCTTACAGCTCTGACTCACAGTCTATTCTGTGTTGTTCAAAAGTTAGCAATGTAGTCACATAGGCAAGTCTTTCTATCCCTAGTAAGAAACCTGTCGACTGTACTCAGTGCCTACACAGTAAACTCGCTGTAATCTTTCATTCTTAGTCACTTGAACAGCAGTTTTTCTGCTAAGAAAGAAAACATTCTCCAGCTCCAAGGCTTATATTTTGGATGTGCTTAGGGATGGAGTACATTATAGTTTGTACTACATGTACGAATTTCTCTGCAGCACTTTTGAAGTCCCCCATCACAATGGACCTGGACTATGACAGATCCTTCCTGAGATAAAACATTTGAATTCTAAAGATGGAGTTTTAGAATGCTAAATTATTTCCTTCAAGCTGCTTATTTTACATACTACAAAACCAATATCTTCTCAAGGACTACATAGCTGTCTTGGGTGTTGGACATTTTCAGTATTAAAATACCAACCTAGTGACTACATTGGTGACCATTCTCAACCCATACCAACCTAGGGACTACATTGTTGTCCATTCTCAACCCATCGTTGTCCATGGCCCCATAAATGTATACTTAGAAATGGGAGTGTACAGGCAGTAGGCTGTGAAAAGCTCAATTCTCTGAACATTGCACTCAACTAAGCAGAGACAGAATAAAAATATTCCAGACTGTATAAGGTCCATGTAAATATTTATAAATTCATAGTAATAAGTTATTCTTGATTTTCATTGTCTAGCTAGTAGTATATTATTCTCAGTTTATTTACTGCACTAACTTAATGTCACAAAAGTAGATACATGTACTTTCTCCTAAATTTACAGTGATTTTTTCATAGAATTATTTGTTAAAAGAAAGAAAAGAATGGGAATGATGTTTTATTCAGGTAACAATGCATGAGGTTTTTCCTGTAGGCCCAAGAGCTATATAGTCTTATATAATGCATGGCTACATTAGCAGTGTTAGGCGTGGGTTCTATATCACGGAGTAGATGTTAAATCCAATTTTTAAAAAGTGGTTAGTTACTCCAATGACATTTGTGCCACCATTACAAAAGTATATCTTGCACGCGGTGTTCCAAAACTATCCCTAAACAGTTAGAGTTGTTATATGAGTATGTAGTCCTCACCTCTCATCTAGAAAACTCTTCTTAGCAAGAAAGACCATTACAGAAAACCATAACTAATCAAAATGCAGAGATGTCAAGCCCTTTCAAAATGGAATCATCTTCAGAACAACTCTAACTGTTCAGGGATAGTTTTGGAAGAAGATATAAAAAAATTGAAAATATTATAAGAGTTGGAGTTTCTTATACACACACACACACACACATATATATGTATGTACATATATATGTGTGTGTGTGTGTATAAGAAGAAATATACAAATGTAATTAAAGATTACAGTGGTTTAGAAAAAGTTGTGGTTGTAGATTCTACTCATAGATCCCTGATTTCACTAGTCTTTGGGTAGTTAGCTGTTTCAAGCACCAAACCAAACAACAACCTATTAGATTTTAACATGGAACCTGATAATCTGATGTGGAACTTGAGACTTACACACATACACACACACACACTCAGACAGAAAGAGAGAGAGAGAGAGACAGAGAGAGACAGAGAGAGACAGAGAGAGACAGAGAGACAGAGAGAGAGGATAGATAGATAGATAGATAGATAGATAGATAGATAGATAGATAGATAGACAGACAGACAGATAGATAGATAGATAGACAGACAGACAGGTAGACAGGTAGATAAATAGATAGAGGTATGCATACATGCACATGTACAAATGCACACATGTGCACACACACATATGTATATGTTTTATTCTATTACATATGGCATAAATGAGAGTTAAAATTTAAACACACTCTTCTCTTGCAATTCCTCTTATAAATTGTTTTCTTATACACAAAGCATACACTAAAATATCTGTCGACATGGAAAACCCTTTCACAGAGTTTAGAAATCACGCAATATGGCTTGTCACAATCCAAATTTCTCAAGTTACCATGTGACCTGGTTTAGTTTCCTAAGTTAGACTTTGAATTATGGACCACTTTACTAAGTATTTCTCTCATGGTATTAAGACTTACCAGTTTGAATGTTAATTTTGATGGTTACTAATCAAAAATGGTACAGGGTAATGTTGGGTGCATCTATGGAGGCATTCCAGAGAAGGGAGATGGAGTGGAAAAGATCCACCTGAAATGTCAGGGGCTGAGATCCTGGATAATATAAAAGGGGAAATCAAGAAATTCCTCTAGTAAAAACATTTTGTGCTTTTATTTATTGTGATGTGCATTGGTTTGCTTTGTCAGTTCCTCTCCTCCATGAAGGTTGAAGTTTCTGAAACCGTGAGCCAAAGTGAATAGTCTCTGCATTTATATTGCCTTGCTCTAGTATTTTGTCACAGTGACAAAATGTCTCAACTACATCAGTACACATGCTGTTTATATCATCTGATCATGAGAAAACAGCTAGCTATGTAGCCAAGATTGGCCTTGAACAGAACTCCTTCTTTTCTAGAAAGTGATATTTCTCATGCACCATCATGTCTGTCATAGACTAGACTTTTGATGACAACTATAGAATCTCAAATTAGTGAAACCTATGAAGAAAGAATTCAATTTCTTATGTAAGTGACATAATATTTCAAGCCCCTTTCACATACCTGTCCATATAGGAATTTCAATATGAGATGTAAGACTCTGGAAAAAATTTGGGAGCCAGCATTGCACCATAGACAAATTTATAAGCATATCTTTAGATTCAATAAGATAATATATTCTCAAATTCTAAGTCAGGGCTTCATGACCACTCTCGTGTCTGGGACACTTTTTATATAGCTTAAAGGACTTAGCAATGTTGAAACATATGGAATAGATTCCTTGGAGGAAAATTGGTTCAGTTAAAAAAAGAATTGGAAGAGGGAAAGTTGAATAAAACAGATGCTCTCTACCCAAAGGGATAATTCTTTGACTAAATCTTTCACAAGATGTATGAGATACTTTGACTTTATTATTGCAACATAACATTTGTCTTCTAACATCAGCAATAGGCTCACTTTTTTAAAAAAAATCACAATGTTCTAAAAACAGAAGAGAAAGTTAGGAACAGGCTTTAAACTGTAGTTTTTTCTTGTAATAAAGTTTGTTTTCATCATCATTTGGCTTGAGCATTGTTTGTTATCTGGCATGGCAGTGTGGATAAAGGCACAGTGCAGCACCAAGGCTGTTGAAGTATGAAGGGGTGAGGCAAAATTCTAGAGGCTGCCTTTCTAATTTTTTTTTTTTTTAGGAACTTTGTTTTGCTGTTGCCCGGCCCACAGAGAGAAGAATCATTACAAAAACAAGCCTAATGACATCATGCATCATCAAGGTTATAACAATACTTGCTAGTGAATTAAATAGACTTGAAAAAGTAAAAAAAAAAAAAAAAAAAAAAAAAAAAAAAAAAAAAAAGAGGACAGCTGAGTAGGCACCTAAGCTCCTGGGGAGAGTCTTCAGGCAAAGCATGACAGGTGGCCTTGGTTTTTCTGTTCATTAATAGAGTAGAGACTCTTGCTTGTAAGTATTTAGACAACTCAATTTGTCTTTTTATAGGCTTAGTCATACATGTATACAGGAAAAGGAAAATGTAGATAGGTAGTACCTCAAAACCAGTAGAATCCAGCATCAAAAATGTAGGAATTTTAGTACTAGACTCTCAGGTCGAAATCACAGCCAGTAAAGTGTCCAACTGCGCAATGTTTTAATAGACATCAAGTAAAAGGGAACACCTTATGCTATAAATAAATAAACACACACACATGCACACACACACACAGAGACACAGAGAGAGACAGAGACAGAGAGAGACAGAGAAAGACAGAGAGAGAGAGGTTTTAACTTAGAAAGAAGAAATTATGTCATTTCCTGGAAAGTAGTCAAATGAGCAAAAAATTATGTTAAGCAAAATAAGGCAGCCTCATAAGAGAAATACTTTATATTTTCTCACATATGTAGATTCTAGACTAAGTTTTGTGTGTGTGTGTGTGTGTGTGTATGTGTGTGTGTGGTATAAAGAGGTTATTATAGTAAAATGGAGACTATAAGACATAAAAAGCTTTAAAAGGAGAGGGAGAAAAAATTAGAGAGAGACTGTAATAAAATATGTATATGAAAAAATATTTTGGACTGAAGGAAGAAGAGAGAACTGACACTCACAAGTTGTCCTCTAACCTTCCCAGCATGCGAGTGGCATGCATGTGCCCCCCCACACCTATTTAAAAAATAAGTAAACAAATAACGAAATGAAATTTTCCTTTAAAGACTTCTATTCATTTATAAAGATATACAGCATATGATAAACATATGAACTAGCAAAAATATATTTAATATTCAAAGCATATGATAAATGGATGCATTACACATAGTATATCTTTAGATAAGTGTTCAAACATGGTTAAATATACTTATTAAGTATGTATTTGTATGTTTAAACAAACATTTCAATACATATAAATATGTATTTATATATTCTAACACTTGAATATATACTAATCCATATATATTAATCAATATGTATATTAGCGAGTGAACCACATTTATAATTGAAGATAACTCACCCTGAATGGCTGATGAGGGTATTTAGGTACCTGGAGAAGGTCACAACAAAGAGTATAGGGTGTGTGACCAGGACAACCTGAGCCTCGCCTAAAGCTTGGCTCAACTTGGAATGGACTTCTTCCTTTCTCCAGATCACTTCTTAAGCTTCCTCTCTTTACAGCATTTGTGTCCCTCTTTCTCTGGCATGAAGATGATGTGGATATCCCCTAGCCTCTCATTTGTTTTATAGGCCTAAACATATCCTTGCAAAATACCTGCCATCACTAAGGAAGACAGTAAAAAGCATTAAAGTGCTTTAATCATCATTTTGCCTGAAGAATGCAGTTATCCCTCTGTTTCTCTGTAATTCTATATTTCTGTCTCCATCTCTTTCTTTCTCCCTCTCTCCCTTTCTCTCTTTCTCTCTCTTCCTTTCTCACTTATCATATCTATTATCATGGACTCCTATGAATGTGGCTGTGCATTTTACCTAAGAAAAGGTGAAACTCCATTTGCACTACTACGCGTGTATTCTAAATGACATTTGTATCTAATCCTCTGGATGAGAGAGGAATTGCATTCTTTCAAAGACATGAAAACACCAGAACATCCCCCTTTATTTTGTGATTATGGGAATTATATGTCTGACACAATCATGCCTAGGTGGAACTCCCTTGTTTCCTTACTTAAGTTGATTGTGTCATGAGGATATGAGGATGTGAAGATGCCAAAAGGTCAGGTAAGAACCAGGTAAGCCGAACCAGAATCCAAGAAATGTAAAGCAGAAAAAGTTGATAAAAATAAAGAGAAATATGAAGAAAACTGGTACTTCACTTAAATGAAAATCAGTCCAGAAAATGTTAGATGATGTTATCAAGGCAAGACAGTACAGGCCTATAAAATCTAGCCTCTAGAAGTTGAGGCGTAAGTTTGGTGCCAACATGGCTAAATAGTGAGAACCTCTCTGAAAAAAATAACCAAGTTTCTGTTGCCTTCTCCTTTCTGAGCCCTCTCCTTTCCAGTGGCATGCATGGTTTTATTGTGATCAGATTCCACCAGTAAGTGCCTTGATTCCTTGGATAATTCTTCTGTTGGATTCTGTTTTAGGTTGATACCCACAAAAGTAGCATGATTGCTATGCAATGTCTTGTTTTAATAAGATATAGGACTAGAACTCTGGGGTAGACAAGCTGCTTCAGAAGATAGAAGGATCAGCAGAGAAGCCACTCAAAAACAAGAAGCCAAATGAATTCAAAATATTTATTATTCACTACGAAAGACATACAAATTGTAAAAGCTATCCTGATTGTTAAAAAGGCTATTATTTCATGAGCTAATTAAATATTACAAAAAATATATTTAATCAGGCTTTGAAATGATATTTTACCTTTAAATGTTTCTCTAGATGTTATCTTTATTCTCATATTTTAACATATGTCAGATAAATTGCATCATCTTTTGTCCATCATAATTACTTCAAGTTTATTTTTTCCTATATTTAGCATTTTTCTTATTTATTTATTTATTTATTTATTTTTATTGGATATTTTCTTTATTTACATTCCAAATATTACCCCCTTTCTAGGTCCCCCCACTGGAACTCCCCTATCCCACCCTCCTCTCCCTCTTCTTTGAGGGTGTTCCCTACCTATCCACCCACTCCTCCTGCCTACCCATGCTGGTATTCCCCTACATCATTTTTATATATTACTTTGAGTGAGAGTTTGTCATTGAAGTTATTTTTAAATGTATTTACAGCATTATCTAGATTGCCATTTTCTAGAGACAAAGGAATTTAATAAGTAAAACCATCTATTTCCATGCATATGTCCTAGGCACTAAGGATAAAAGATACTTCTCCTAACAGAATTTACTATCTACATTAATATAACATAGTATTTGTTTGCAAAAATATTATTGTCTGAATCCCTAACCCTGTTACATTACTGCTTGTAAAAAAAAAAATTTCTACAAGATCCAAGAGAAGAAATATTAACCAGACATCCTAAGATTCTTCTGAAACTATTGTCTTAAGACACCTGCCTTGAGATTTCCATATATGCACTGCACATACATGTTGCACATATACAGAACCAGGCACACACTCATACACATAAAAATAAATAATATTACAACACAGTAAATAGATTAAAAATTAGCTTCTGATCATTAATGAAATGTTACCATGTGCTTTTCACTCAGCCATTATTAGATGTTTGGAGATAATACTTTCACTGGCTAGGGTAAACAATACTGTCTGTGCCTTAGCAATAGAGAAGACAGCCTTCTCTAATTACATGCTTAAATGCTTGATTTATCATCCTCTTCACAAAAACGTGAATTCAAGAGAAAATAAAAAATGTAACTGTAAAGGCCAGACTTTACCTAACAACCAAAGAGACCAATGAATGTGAATGAGAAGAATTCTGCCTTGTTATAATTTTTTGCTTTATGACTTACTACTTTTCTCCTTTCTGTTTACAAAACAATTATTGTTGGAAATCCATTCTCTATAGTCTGATACTCTCTCCCCTTGCATTACTAATGGTGGAGCATTTAATAACAACCTGGACAACAAACTAGTCCATACCCAAGATAGCTCCACCAGAGTCAAAGCGTGAAGAGATTTTGGAAAGAGATACTGTCTTCTCTGGAGTCCCAAATTGAATGGCTGGATGAAGTTTGTCAAAGCCCATGACCATGATTCTCACTACTTGTTCAGAGCTTGATTGAAAAGGAAACCAGCACAGAGACAGGACCCACAGGGAAACAGCAGAGACAGACCTGATGACTTGGAAGCTCTTGAACTTTGTTTTAACATCACCCTCTAGTGATGTTTTGAAAAATGACTTCATCACTTAAAATTCACTGAGTCTAGTGGGAATGATCAGTAATTCGGTTCATCGTAGCTTTTTGGAACAATAATAAAAGCTTCTCTGTGATATAAAAACAAACCAACAAACAAAACAAATAAACAAAAACACAAATAAGTTGGTCCTCTGATACAAGGAAAGCAAATTCAGGACAGGATTAGGAGTGCTTTGTGAACATTATTAAGGTAATCTGAGTTTATTTGGAAACATACTCAAGTGTTTCCATTGACCTTGGCCTGGCTTCTATTACACTTTAAGGTCTTGGTGTTTGGGCTTCAATTGAGAGTGTAATAAGTATATTCTTTTCATTACAAGCAGAAAACCTTCAGATACTTTGCCCTGAGAGCTATATCTACAGTTTGCTTGTACTTATGCAGACTTCTTGTAAATACTTTTGATATTCTTCAAAAAGTAAATTTCAGTAGTTGTGCTCCAGAAAATATTTAAGAAAAAAAATCAACCCTTTCAGTGGAGAAAATCCATTTTTCTTTTCTCCTAAGTTTATTGAAGCAAGTATAACTGCTATAATTTAAAACTCCTGAAGGAGTTTAAAATTGGCATAGAATAAAAGAAAAACTGGAAAAACCGTAAGGCAAATATAATTTAAGGCTGAATTTAGAGGAAATGAGAGCTAAATTTTGGCTGAATTTAGAAATATGAAAAAAAAGTTCTGATTCCAACTCTGATTTTGACGTTACACATTATTACAAATAGTCCTTAAAATAATAATTTATTTATTAGCATATATAACTTTTAAGTATAGCTATTATGAAATAATAGTTTGATTTTGCTTCCTCTCCATAAAGTACATCATAATGTAATCTAGCTGGTGGGTACTATGGCTACAAGTGTCCTTAAATGTCAACAGTTTGCAACAACAAAATAAATTCCTCATCAAAACTTCATGTCCATCACAGGTATAACTCTCACAGCATAGCCACAAGCTGCATCATTAGCTGTCTGTTATGGCAGAAATTGACAACTAATACCCTAGTGAAAAATGCTGTCATTTATACCTTTTTAATCATTTCTAATGTCAATGGGATAGAAAAAATGCAATATTTCTCCAGAAAATTCACTCAAGACCCATGATACAAATGCTGCTATTACCCTGGTCCAAGCCCTCATATCAAACAACCACAGTCAAGGAAAAAAATTGGATAAAAACATTGTGAATTGATTGGTTCTGCTGCCTGGGAGGGTCTACACTGACACAGGCAAATACTGAATACTCCAGGGATCTTTGCTTTCTGTACTTACTCTTCTTCAGTGTACATTACAAAGGAAGCCATTTATCTGTTACAATGCTATCTAGAAGTTGTACATAAAACTGATGAATTCTAAATACTCTCACTGATGAGCCAGCCATCTGTACTCTACACAGGCCATTCTTATACTAAGGAGTCAGCATGGCCAGGGGAAAAAAAAAAAAAAAAACAATAACAGCAACACCCTGTCACCGTGTTGTTTCCTTAGAGTCTTGTCAACATATGAGACAGAAGATGACCAGCTGTCATCTACTGCCTTCCATGTCTTCTCAAAAAAAAAAAAAAAAAAATGAGAAAAGAAATTGCCTCTTGGACATGCTGGTGTGTGTGTTTTTAATAAGAAATTATTTCTAATGAGAACAAAAGTATTACATTCCTCTATTGTCAACTCTTGCACAATACTTTCTTAGTAGTCTTTGCTTCTAGTACTATGCTTACATAGCCAATGGGCTTATCTCAGAAAGGCATTGATTCAGTTCTGGAGAGCAGTATGACTGTCATTGGGTACTCCAAAAGGAGAAACGCATTAGAAAGAACTTAGTTTACTATGGAAGTTCAAATTTTATTCCTTAAGGTTTAAAAACATGCTTTCTAAAATGAGAGGTAAACAGGAGGAAAAAAAAAAGCACACATTTGTTTATCATGCGCACACATGCTCAGAAGGCCACAGAAGGTATGAGACCCAAAGAAGGCCCAACTGATGGATGGCTCTTAAGTATAATAAGGTGGGTGCTAGAGGGGACAAAGACATTTTAGAAGAGTAGGTAATAACTTATTGTAGTAAAGAATGTTCCAATGAGCATTAAAACAACCACTGACCTCCACTGGAGGTGTTGATAAATTAGATAAAAATAAAGAACAGAAATCTACCATGAATAAAAGCTGTTGCCTAGCTCAGATAAGGCAACTCATGAACTACCACCTGATTGTTGGAAACTGAACCAAGGTCCTCTGAACCAGCAAAAGTGATGCTTAAATACTGAGCTGTCTCTCCAAGCCTCATGTCAGATTTATTTAATGAAATATAAGTAAACTGTTTGGGGGTATAACAAAGTGACAGTGAGATACTAGTTTATATTAGATGAAGAGATTAAGGTCTCTGACCTCAAATGCATCAGGGGGAATTAGTTTTATGTATTTCAAAGAACATTTCAATTGTTCCTTTAGAAGAGAGGATAAAAGCAACAGTTCATTCAGGAAGGGTCAAATGCACTGAGGCTGGATAAATGAAATTGATATGGTAATTACTCTTACATGGATCATCATGCCGACAAACATCATAAACACAGCAGCATGATGAATTACAAGCATTCCATCACAGAGAAGCTGAGTAGATGAGCTACATGGGCGTATTTAAAAATGTGTTGCTTTAACAAAGTGCAAAAGAACAAGTGAATAAAAACTCTTCCCAGAAGCCATCATACATAATTCATGCAAAACAGTTTTAAAATTGCTACAGAATTCAATTTAAACTCTATACAATTTTTCCCATGCTATTCCTCTTAGTCTCCAAACAGCCTGTGTTCTGAAGCCACAGCAAGTGTTTGGAGGTCAGGAAGTGAGGGGGTATAGTGCAATTCCTATTACTAAAAGGCAGATGTGATTTCAAAACTGTAATATCAACATAAGCAATCGCTCTATCTCCAATGTTAAAACAGAGCTAAGACTCTACTGAGAAGGCTCCCTGTGCCCAGCACTACACTTAGGACACTGACATCAATCCAAGCTCCTTCTGCAGTCTGGATGAAGCCACTAGTTAGTCTTGTTTAAAATGTGTAAAATTCATTTTGCATCCTGGCTCCTCTAGACAGGCAACATCATGCCAATCTCTTAAATCTCTCAGAGTTTTACTTCTTTGGCACAGATAAAGTAACAGCATCTTTCAATTCTGTAAATAGTATTTCTATAAACAATAGAGCAAATTAGACCCAAAATCTTTGCAATTATAGTATTGCCTTCTGCAGAGTCATGGAGCCCACTTTCCAATACACTTTCTCCTCCAGAAAGGCAGTAACTATCAACATGATCCATTTCTAGAAGAAAACTTCTTGAGAGTCTTTTGCCTGGACTTGCATTTGCATTTAAAAGAGACAGACTAGCCTATGTCTGTGATTTGAAGATGATTACTCAGTGTGTGGCCACATTAAATTTGTTTTTTTTCCTTAAATTTGTGTGAAAAAATAATGATAAAAAAAAAAACAAAGCAGGCTTAAAATGTTTTTTGCTAAAGTTGTTGTAAATTATTTTTAAAACTTTTAAAATTCATATATAATTATTTGTCTTACATGGTAATTTGCTGAATAGACTCAGCAGGTTGTATTTATATGTTTATTCTTATAAGCTGCATATATAACAACAATGGTTACAGCAGAGGAGGCTGTGAATCTGGGAGAGATAGGAGAGAGGAGATGGAGGAAGAATTATGTAATTGTATTTTAGTTAAATATAAGTAAATAATAAATAAAATCACAGTTTTACTTTTAACTAATACTAGTTAGTTAGTTTAACTAATACTAGTTCTTAAAATTTCCCAGACATCAAACTAAAAGATTGCAATATACCTCTGTGTAGCTTATTTCCTATTAAAAAAAAATCAATACAGTGTTTCTTAAAGATTTAAAGAAAGGCTAGTAAGATGGCTACTTGGAGAAAGATGTTTGTTGCACAAACCTGTAGTAAACCTTTGTCATTCAGCAGAATCTACAGCAACAATGGTAGTCTACTTTCAATTATTGTAACACATGCTTGTAGTAAACAACTTATAAAGAAGAAAGCTTTATACTGTCTCAGAAATTTCTGCTCATGTTTCATTAGCTCCATTGTCTTCTGCACTCAAGGAGAGAGGCAAGGTAGGATGATGTTATAAAGATGCTTCTGTCAGCGAGGAAACACAAAAGCATTAGCAAAGCCTGGCATACCAAAGTCCCTTTCAATTTGCCTGCAGTGACCTAATAGTTTCTTCCACTTGACAGCACTACTTTAAACACCCTATAGATCTAGAAGCTGATGACCAAACTAGTAACATGTGGACTTTTAGGAAACACACGTCCCATAACAAACAGCTTTATTGTCTAGCCTTTACATGGCATTCACTACCTTCCCGCAAGTAGCTAGCTTCTTAATACTTGAGTATTTTTCTTGTTATTCTTCTCAAAATTCACATTTTTGATGGGGATACTATGTAAACTGACATGGTGGTTTAAATATCAGTGTTCCCCATAGGCTCATGTAGTTAGATGTTTAGTTACTTAGAAGTGGAACTGTTTGAAAGGATGAGAAAGATTAGGAGGCATGGTGCTGTGGGAAGTGTATCACTAGTGGTGGGCTTTGAGGTTTCAAAAGCTCATGCTAAGGCCAAGCTCCTCCTCTCTGCTTCTGGATCAGGATGTACCTCTCAGCTACTTATGCACACCTGCTGCCATGTTCAGGGACACCAAGCTCCCTGTTAAGATGACAATAAACCTCTGAAATTGTAAGCAGGCCACCAATTGAATGCTTTCTTTTGTGACTTGCCTTGGTGTCTCTTCACAGCAAAAAAGAATAATGACTAGGACAATCATGAAAACTAAATCATGTAACATGCATATCGGTTCTCCATAGTTCATACTGATCTGGAGGAAGCTGTGTCTTCAAAACTGAAATACAGGTTAGTGCCATATTTCCCTAAGGAAAAAAGCACTAAATATTGCCCATGCTTTTCATTTTCTAAAATCATATATTTGAGTAAGCAAATTAGCTAATTAAGTTATTAAAATTTGTCCAAATTAAATTTTATACTATATTCATGTACTTCCACACTGAAAATCTAAAGCATTATCCTCCTAATAAAAATATACAATGTTAACACTATGATATAAAACTCATATTTCCCTCTACCTAAGAGGCTACCACAGTGCAATTCCAAGTGATTTTTCTAAACTTAGTTATTCTCTGTTCTCTATGATTGATGTCATATGTCTCTGAAGAATTTAGTGAGTTCATTGTTCTTATTTGTGTGTATAGTTTCAGAGCTGACAACTCTACATGAGATAATCAATGAGCGATCTCATTCCTGGGAAAGGTTAATTCTAGTTCTCCAATCAGTGATTAGTTATCTGCAGGTCGTTGTCTAGGGGTGAGACAGAAAAGATCTCTCCACTTCCATGCTAGCACATCTGTTGATATTTGTGTTGGTACTGTATTGTTTATGCAGCCATTTCTGGGAAAGACTGTTGCATAGCAGTTTTCTCAGTATCATTAGTCTTACAACTTTTCTACCCCTTCTTCCAAAGTGTTTTATGGTGTACAGATGCAGGAGCTGTAATGTAGATGTATCAATTGAGGCTGCATTCCTCAGTCTGTAGACCTCATTGTTTCCTGCTCTGGTTTTCTGTGATGATCTCCATTTACTGTAAAGAGGGACTTCTTTGCTTTGGTGAAAGGTGGTAGCCACATTTGCCTTATGGTATATTATCAAGATCACAAGGAACTATGCTGGTCTATCAAGGTTGTATGCAATGCATATACTTATATGTATAGATCAGTTACAGTAGTAATGAAAAGGAGGCAATCAACATGAGAGGATAAACATGTGGAAGATGTTCAAGGTAGAGTAACTAGAAGGAACTGGAGGGAGGAAAGGGATGGGAAAGCTGTTATAATTCTATTTCAATTAAAAACATATTAAAAGGATAAAAGGACAATAAAATACAGATGGCATTTATAAAGGCATTCATTTTAAACACTTTTGTTCTGACACCATCTTGTTCTAGGTAACTTTAATCTTGGAGTTCCTGCTCACATAGTCCCAGATTCACAAAGCCTTCTAACCTAGGCATCCTCTTTCTCCTCAATGGAACAGCTGAAGTCATCTTTTAATAATCATTACAGTTCATTGATAATCACCACAAACTGATATTTATTTCTGAATATA
Organism: Arvicanthis niloticus; assembly: GCF_011762505.2. Taxonomy (NCBI): domain Eukaryota; kingdom Metazoa; phylum Chordata; class Mammalia; order Rodentia; family Muridae; genus Arvicanthis; species Arvicanthis niloticus. The sequence continues at coordinate 73,499,608 of NC_047659.1, forward strand.
TCCTTAGTAACCTTATTCATGAGTGTAATTTAATATGTCACTTTTAGGTAACAAATTACAATATTAACTGAAGGCACATGTATATGAAGGTATTGATTTTGGAAAAAGAATTTAATTACCATTACTTGATTTTTCTTAAAGCATTTTTATAAATACACTATGTATGAATATGTGTGTTACTTTGGTGGTAGGATACATACATTAATTATAAAATAAACAAGAATGTATAATCACTTTTCCTAGTGTCATGCATTACCACCTAACCACTAATATAATAAAATTGGGAGGCAGGGTTTTGGCCAGTGAAAAGTCATGAGGATATAGGCCTTATAAATAGAATTGGCATCATTATAAAAGAGGCACCAAAGTTCATCCTCAAACAAATGCAGTTACAGATTCAGGAATGATTTTAAAAAGTAAGAAGTAGATCCTTGTCAGTGTCTAAACCTGTTGGTATCCCAACCTTGTGTTTTCTAATGTCTAGAGATATGGAAAATAATTTCAGTTATACATAAAATACTCAGACTATTATAGAAATTTGAGATAAAACACTGGTAACAAAAACTAAGAACTCTGCTCTAACAGTACCAAAAATGTGGGGAAAATGACAAAACTTTTAGTGAGTTGAGGCTGGTCAGTTTTGAGGCACAAGTTATGATAAGCCCACTGATCTGAACAGAATATAAAGAATGATATTTTAACAGATGCCAAAAAGTTGATATGCAGTCAAGACCTATCCCCTATTTCACAGATGACCCCTTTAAACAGTGTCATCCTATGGTGGAAAGAAATTCTCCGAGGCTCTTTGAAAATTTGTTTGAGAATTTCATATATGCATATGATATTATCAGACAAATCCATGCCTACTTCCTGTCCTGCTGCTTCTCACTCTGTCATTTTTCCCTCCTCAACTTCGTGAACTTATTTTCAGTACAGAGTCCACTTAGTGCTGCCAGTATGGGTACAGATCCATTAGAACATGAGTAACTAATCCAGGAGTCTCATCTCTGAAGAAAACTGACCTCTTACTCTCCCAGCAGTCAAGAATTGTCCATAATTTCTGTGTAGAGGAGAGACTTCCTGAACTCCACACCCTTCCATGCTGAGATTTTTGACTAGGTAGACATATCTAAAAAACACTTTCACGGTAGTCTCCAACTACCTCTGGTTTTTAGAAGCTGTAAATCCTGAGACCTACAATAAACACTAAACCAACAAGATGTGCCAATTTTGCAATAAAGGCAGGAATATTATAGGAGTAACTTGCTACTTTATGACCAGAAATAAGACCTTATCCACAATGCAGAACTTATTCCCAATAATGTTAACCAGACCAAGACCCATGGTTCAGTGGGTTATAGGCCCTTGGAAAGACCTACTACTATTTTATTAAATGAACATAGTATTAAATCACCCCCTAAATATTTATCCCTATGCCCATAATTAGTAAAGCCCTCAACTCTAGACAGAGAAGCTTATTTTTTGCAATAGATGATAATCAACACCATAGATGCTGACATATATTAATACCTGGTAAAGTTGTAGAAAATAAAAGACTGTGGAATTCTCAGCCCTACATAAGACATCTGTATCACACACCCTCATAGCAGGTCATAGCAGAAAGCAGAGTGAATGATTAAGGTTTTTCTATAAGATAAGATAGATAATAGTTAACATTAGGCTACAAGGTATGTAAATTGTTGATCTCAAAGTTTGACACTCCTTTTTAATGTTATTGGCAGTTTTTAAAAGTTTGTGATTGGGAAGAATTGTGTTGGCAAAAGATTGCTTTGAGTAAACTTGAGCTATGGCTTGGGGATGATGCTGAATTAAAGAGAGACCAATTCAGTAATTACCTAGCCACAAACTGCAAAACACTAATGTTTGGATAAATAGTACATGTTTTTAGAAATACTCTGGGTAATGAAACATATTAACACAAGGCCAGTCCCCCAGAAAAATAATGTTTATAATCTTAACTGAGTGAGAAGATTCAAATGAAATAAATAGATAAGAATAAATAATACAAAATAAAACACAAAAATGGACTAAATTGTGTGTGTGTGTGTGTGTGTGTGTGTGTGTGTGTGTGTGTGTGTGAAAGAGATCAGGAAGGGGGAGGGGGAAGCTCCATGAAGTAAGTAGTACTTGAATGTGTCACTTAAATAGCCAAAATAAGAAGAAAAATGATTAAATGTGGAAGTATATTATAGACAAAAGCATGAAAATGTGAATAAGTATAACCTATTCTTAGTACAGTAACCACAAAGCACGAGTAATTGATTTAATATATGAAGAAGTTAAGGAAATAAAGATAAACAAATGGTGTGTTAAAGTCCAAGTGTAACAGTGATAACCAGTTATCTACTTAAAGATAGATGTTGATGGGTAGGGAGCTAAATTGGAGGCCAAAGCTCTTACCATCGAAGCAAGAAGACCTGATTTTGGAACCCTAGGAACCATTTCAAAGCCAGGCTCAGCAACTATGCAGCTAAATTTGCAGTGCACCTCTGCCTATAGCTAGAAGGAGGCTTAGACAAGGAATCTATCAAATCATAGACAAGCAGTATTGCATATCCAGCAGTAGCATCAAGAGAGACTCTGTCTCAAACAAGATAAAAGATACAGACTACTACCTGAGGGTAGCTTCCGACTTCTAGACAGACATGCTTATTAGTGTTAGGAGAAGATATCTCTACTCACATACAACAACACAAAAACATACATGTAACCAAACATACACACAAATAAATATAATTGACAATAAGATTGGTATTGCACTAATATTTTCATATCTGGTTATTTAGTAATCATAGTATCCCTGTGAAGTAGATATTAATCCCAACATATGCTGTGAAACTTATAAACCATAAATCAGGAAACAGAAGTTCTGCCAGCATCTTATGACCACAAAAAGCCCAGAAGGACCAGAATAATAATAGTATATGAGTCCAAATCAACTTGACTCAAAGACATTCACTTCCATTCTTGATACCACATCTCAAATCCATTTATGGTCTTGAATTACTAAATGTCAGAAGAATCACCATTGCAATTATAGGTCTGTGATGACAATCATATTTCCAAGTTGCCACAGTCATATTTTCCATATAGTTTTTGATGTTGCTCCTATTATTGCATCCTTTAAAACAAAGTCTTTCTTAGTAAAAGAAAAAAATGTTGTTTCTAAAACTGGAGTTATAAGGAGGCCACGAACTAGTGCTTTGCAATTCAGATGAACTCATCAGAAGGCAGCACTGGCTTCCTCTCTCCTACCCCTCCTGTGGAGGGCAGCTCAGACTCCACAGGGTCCAAATCCAAGCTGAGACACATTAGAAATAAAAAGTTAGCTGGCTGCATTGTGGTGGCTTCAGAGGAAATAGTATCCATCACAGTTATCTGCAAAAAAAGCTATAATGGACTTAAATGAGATTTAAATTAACCAGACACATCCTAGAGTTGACAGTCATAAGGACCTTCAAGCTCAAAGGGACCAGAATGATAATGGCCAGTATTTGGCTATTAAGGCAGATAGAAAGCTATATCTAAAATATTTGACTTTAAAACTCTCCCCTCCTTCCTCCATCTCCCACTTCTTTTGACATGATACCCACTTACACACTCACACATTTATACACAGAACTCAAAGTTAAGTGCTACTGGTTTGACCTCAAAACTTATTTCCTGCAGAAAGATTTTTTTTCCGTAACTTTTTTATTAGATATTTTATTTACACTTCAGATGGCATCCCCTCTCCCCATTCCCCCACCCCCACCCCCCTTAGGAAACCCCTATCACATGCCCCCTTGCAGAAAGATTTTTTTAATTAATGTAATTAACTTCAGGCAGGTCAGTTGTAATGACTATAGAATCTTAAGAAAAGACAACTAGAGTCTAACATCCACAACACACACACACACACACACACACGAAAGAATAATGGAAAGCATTATCTTATAAAATTAGTATATACCAATAAAAAGGAAATGCTTTTCACAGAAGTTTTTTCTCACTTAATTGAATCTTCATAAGATGTTTGCTAGAGTTATAGTGCAAAAGTTACACAATTTAAAGTGGTAGAAAAAGTATAGAAATTGAAATATAAATGAATTTCCAATAACCACAGATGATAACAACTTTGCAAAGTATTCTTTTACTCTGTTCTATTACCTATACAATAATATTATAATAGCCACAAGAATTTTGAATGATAACTGATATAAAGTCTAGTAATTCAGTGTTTTACATAGAGGTCATTAAGTGAATGTTCACTCTCTCAACTCTTCTGGTAGCTGTTTTGTTTAAAAATCATTGAGAAGGAGTCTCTGACACACAAATTCAAGTGAGAAGGCTAGGCTGATTCCATGACAGGCTTCAAATTGGCAGTTCAGGGACTATGCCTAAGAACTGGGCAAGTCCAGGCAAGCCAAAGCAAGTTAATTACTAGAAAGAAAGAAAAACAAACCATCAAACAAACAAAAAACAAACAAACAAAAAAAAAAAAACCACCCCAGACTTCAGGCAACTAGCCAAAACCTGCTCTGTGATCAGAAGCTTCTCTTTCACCTTTCCTGAGACAAGGACAATGGGTCAGCAGCAGTATCTAATAGTTCCCAGACTTCCCCAGCAACAGTTTCCAGCTCCCATGCCCTGGTAATGGTTCTAGAATGCCCCTAGAGAGTCATCTCTAGGGGCATTCTAGAACCTAGGGCAGAGGTCACTTACCCAAAATTCCCCTAATGTGCTTTAAATTAGGTCTACAAGTTCTCTTCATGGACAATGAGAGACCCTAGCAGGCTGAACTTCTGCAGATTAAAACACTCTTTGCATTTACAACTATTTGAGTCTGTGGCATCATTCTTCAGTAAATCATGAACCCTTACACAAGTAAAATTGGTAGCATGCAATATGATCATAGGAAAGGAGAGAAAGAGGACTCAAGTGAATCCAATAAGGAATGTGTTATCTACACACAGGTCTCTGGGTAACTGGCATTCAGTATCACCAGGGAAATATATAAGACAAAGTAAGATGTACCTGAGGCTTATCCCAGGTAAAGGCAAGTATATTATATCTGACACTTCTGACTTGTCATAGATAACATTCTAGTTTTCTCTTGTGGCAAAAAGAAATAATCACTAGCCAGAGTCATAGGTAGTCACAATAAAGTCCTTCAAGAGAGAAGGTGGCATCAGCCTAAGGAATGTACAGGGTCAACAGGTACTAAAGGAATATATAGACAGTATATTTTTAAATGAAACATCTCTCAAGAATATAACAAAATTCAGTCTATATTTTTCAGTATGACTAGTAATTTCCTTGTGAGAAAGAAGCAAGAAAGCCCTGCTCACTGACTTCTCCAAATATCCAAGAACAGAGTGGACATTTAATAAGAGTTTTCACACAGTTTAGAATACAGTATTTATTTTCTGCTTATTTAGAGGCCAGCACTGTGGTATGTGATGTAGCTATATTATTGACAGGTTTCATTTGATCTTCATTATTTTCCTATTTTCCACATTTTAATGGAAGAGGTAAGTAGATGAAAGAAATCAGAAAGCCTTTCAAAATCCATATACCAGTTATGACTGTGCCACCTCCTTCATAGCTCTCACATTGTTCCAAAATTCGTATTTCTATTTTGATGTGTGCCCTCAAATTCACAAACTCTGTCTCTTTCTGGATATCTCACAATTTCAAATTCAACCAATCTGCAAAGATACCCTTATTTCCCACTACTTTTTATTTTTCAAGCGTGAGCATCAGGTTCAAGTTCTATGTGTTTCCTTTCCCATCTGCTGCTCAATCCATCTGGCACCAAACTTTCAGGGATAAACATGTATCCTTTTTACTCATGCTTGTATCATGATAACAAAAACATGGATCAGTTTTTATGAATTATCTTACAAATATTTGTGTACACATACCTGCTACTGTAGATATTAGCATTATGAGACAGATATGAGCTAAGAACAACAGCATGTTAAAGTAGTGCTGTATGCAGAAAGGATATGACAAGACTGCAAAACCCTCGAAAGTCCTTAAATTCCAGCATGCAGAGCCATTTCAGAGCCATCTGAAAGAGAGGAATCTATTCAATTTGCATACCAGACTGATAAACAAACCCTTATAATCAAAACCAGAACAAACACTTTTCTGTTATGAGTAGTTGGGGGTTAGATGATTCATTGTTTGGTGAGGCCTGGCTCAAACTGCCTTACTTCTTAAGAGAAGTGCCTATATTTTGCCAGTTTCTTTTCAGGCCCTGATGCTGGTAAAGGATATTGCTGGAAACTTTATGATACTTCAGTAACTAATAATATAATATATAACTAATAAAAATTCACTTAAATCTTAAGTACACTGTAATGCACAAAATAATGACTTGGCTTTTAAATGGGAGCAGTGCAATTGCAACTGGGTAATGAGAAAGGGTTGAAATGGATAAGAAATTATATGTAATTTCAGTGTGTGTGTTTATGTGTGTGTATGTCTCTGTGTGTATGTCTGTGTATGTGTGTGTGTGTGTGTGTGTGTGTGTGTGTGTGTGGTTGTTTAGGCTAGATGCTGATTCTATTGCTTTGATCTTTTAAGAGGTCTCTCTTCATACAGCATTTTTGTTAACTTTATTTGCTACTATGACTAGGCACAGTAAAGAATAAATATTAAGAGTCACATAGGAAAAGGGTTAAAAGAAGATGATCAGTGATTTTGTTTCCCGAGGGACTTCAAGGAACACTTCGAAATTGTCAAAGAAAACATATTTATTATGTATGTGGAAGATGTAAAATTACCTTGAACTCTCATGTATCTGCTTGACTGTGGTGATATCTACAGTTGGACATTTATTCTCCTTTCCTGTAATTATGATTATATGCCTCCCTTAAATAATAACAATATGACAGTAAGTCATTCTATCTAACACCTGAAGTACTCAGACATCTTCAAAGTACAAGGGGCAGTTCTTACTTGTCTCAATATCATTAATCAAATGCACTATTCCAAGTCATTCACTAACAATAGTCAAACTCCAGACCAGCCTGTAGGCCCCATGTTACTTTAAGTCATCACCACTTCACACAGAGTAATGAGGTACCATGACTATGACCACTAAACCTTACTGGAAGGCCTCTACAGCAAAGACAGCTGCATTCATATCCCCTGCCTGGGAAGCATCCTACACATTATTTCTTTTTCAAACTCTAGAAATTATCACATACAAAGTAAAAGTTTAAGAATCGACATAGCATATGTATTCCACCCACTAACAAAAATTAGCAGAGAAACATTCTAGCACATTGACTTCAAATACTTTTAGGAACCAAAATATAGATCCATTTGAAGTTTCATACATCCCCATGTAGTTTTCTATTTGGCTCTATGAAGAAATCACTATTCTGAAGTTCCATTCCTATGCTTTTATCTTCATAAATGTGTACATTTATATCAACACTAAAGACAGTAAGTTTGTCTAATGGCCCCAGCTTTATTCTACTTTAAAAGGCACAAATTAAATTAACATTGAACCTTCTGAGCTTTGATACTAAAATACAAGGTTTTCATCACTTAATCCTGTGTCTTAGTATCTAAGCTGATCTAGAAGATGTTTGCATTTCTTATACATTGTATCCTAGCCTTGATGTTTAATAGAACAATAATACCTATTTCCAAAATGATATATATTGCTGGTCAATTAAAATTTTCTATTCCATTTGTTGCATTGGTTCGACTTTTCTTTTTATGTGGGAGTTTTCTCAGATGATAGATAGATAGATAGATAGATAGATAGATAGATAGATAGATAGATGATAGATAGATAGGTAGATAGATAAATAGGCAGATAATTATCTAGCATTAATAATAGAATGTCCTGAAAAGTATGCATTAAGTATCAACTAAGGGGGAAAATTCAAGTCTTGAGTCTACCTATAAAAACACTATTTAACCCATGTTTATCACATTCATTTATAGTCCTCAGTTTTCTCAAATAAGATGATAACTGGCATATTCAGAATAAGACATCATCTATAACTGTAACATTTTTCTACGATTTTTTCCACATCACACTGCTAAGTTTGATAAGCATAAGATTTTATAACCAATAAAACAGAAATGTATAAAAACTTAGCAGCATTTTTTGATAGACCACCCTAACACTATTCAAAGCCAGAGGATGAAGACTTCCAAGGGTTGCTCTTATTTACATTTAGTTTTTAATATAGGAATTGACTTTAGCATCCTTGTGTGGAATGACACTGAGATTGACAGGTGGTAGAAATAATTCTGCAGTGCCTATCCAAGACAGTCATATCTCAATATCAGGACCTTTCTTCCTATAGTTCTCTGGAGACCTGAATTTATTTCTTCCTAAAGCCATCCTCAGATACCCTGCATTAGCAGATTGAAGTAATGAGTCAGAGACAGAGTTAGAGAAAATGGTTCTCCCTCTTCACTTCCTCACTGTATGATGGGCCTCCTCTCTTCTTCAGTCTCATACACACTGTCAATCATTTCATATTATTTTAGTGTTTGTTTGTTCAGCTCACTAATCATTTCCCAGGACTATTATTTTGCTTGTGGTATTTTCTCAGCCTATAGCTTTCCTCTGCCTTTCATTAGTTAACTCCCACTCATCTTTAAATTTTAATTTTGAAAAACTCAAAATAGATTGAGAGCCTACATTACATAATTTCAAACCATCCTATATTTTCTAGTAGCATTTAGAAATTTTAAGTAAATAGTTTAATAGATTCCTTTCATTGATCGATATATTTAGTGAGCAACTCTAAGTTGTGCTTACCTCTTGCCTACTCTGTCCAGTTTGGTTCTTTGGTAGTGCAGCAGGAACTCAATAGCCTGAAAATAAAATGCACTCCCCCAATGCCAGTCCTTAACACAGTGGAAAATTATGTGCAGTGACATATCAGGGGGAAAAGACCATCATCATCCACATGCATACTGCACATGTGTGGTTGTAGTTATAATTTCAGTGAAGTGGTACACCCCAAGATCATCGTCCCCACCCTTCCTGCTATACTGCCTTGGATGGATCGCTGAATGAGACCAAGGATGCCTTTTCTTTCAAATAAAAGTAGGTGTATTTTGTTACTCTCCCTTGCAATTTCAAAATCAAAAGTTAAAAATGACAAGCTAATGTGTCAAGTCGCATCCAGACTGTTTTGTTCTGTGCTTTTCCTAGTCTGCAGCCTTTATGCCTTTTTCTTTACTGCTACCATCCAGCTGTTGCCATAAAAATAACATGATTTCTCTTGGCAGTATTGTTTGTCTGCCTTTTATTCTTTCAGTGTGGACGTTTAAAGTTGTGCTCACTCAGCTTAGAAACCCAAATGCCCATATATACTTCTATTCATATATCTCCCCTTGTGCATGGGTACCAATAACCATCCCCCTGGCCAACAAAATGTAGTTACTCAAGGCACTCATAGAATGAAATATGTGCAATATTTGTATTTAAGCATATATGTCTCCTTTTAAATACATAAAAAATAATCTGTATATTACTTAAAATACCTAGTAAATATAATACTACATAAATAGTTGCTAAACTGTGTTGCCTGGGGAGTTAAAATATTTGTACATATTCTGGAAAATCAATATTTAGAAACATAATTTTAGTTGGCTCCTTATATGCAAAATCGTAGATAAGGAAGGGTGATTGTGTATATATGCTCATGGAGAGTTTCTGATAAAATAAAGTTTGAGAGAGAGAGAGAGACAGAGACAGAGACAGAGAGAGACAGAGAGAGAGAGAGAGAGACTTGATAGTGCTCTACTTCATGGGCATACAAGACAGAGATTTTTATGGGTTGCCTGCCATGTTTCCCTCTCCACACCTCCAAAGGCATGATTCCATCTATATTTTATAACACTAGTAGAAAATCTCCGTGGCAAGCCTGCAGAATAGTGCAAAATTAACTTTTTTCAGTAGTGGGGGGAAACTGCTTAAACAAGAGATTGAAAACTATACACAATTGAATGATTGTCTGCTCTGTAGGTTGATAATGAGGTCAATATTGACTGAATTTTCAATGTATCTGAATCACCTGGAGGTTTAGTTGAACTAGACTGCTGGCCCCATATTCAGAACTTCTGATTCAGTATCTCTGGGGGAGCTTATGTCAGTGGTCCAGTAGCACACTTTGAATACTGTTTCACTATAGTTCAGAGATGCTATGAGAATAAACTGCATAAGAGGCTTTTGATCTTAAAACATCTTTTCAATAGCAGAGATGACCGCAAAACTACTCTGAAGGATAAGCAGAATTCTGACAGTGTTTTACTAAGGACTCAGGACACTATACAACTCTCGTCAGCCAAGGGGACACCTTTTTGTAATTTAACATAGCTGATTTTCCTAACATCATATAGCACTTACAAACATAATACAATGTCTTTTCTTATCAGACTCTTTCTCAAATATGTGATGGAACTTTAAATGATCCATCTGCCTGAATGATTACAAACATCAGGAAATAACAGCAAAGACATTATTATACCACCTAGTATATTGGCAGGTGAAAATAAATCATAATCATCTTCTTTATTTGAAAATTTCAAGTGACAATTATGAAGAAACAACTTTCACATTTTCTTTTGCTTAGAAAACTTTCCAAAAATGGTTTCTCAGAATGTCATTTAATTAGGCAGGCAAGAAGGAAAGGAAACCTGCAAACTGTTTATTATTTCTTATATTCCACTATGGAAGCAAGTGTAATTTTCCAGGGATAAAGACAAGGAAGAAAATGATCAATCGATCTCCCTCCCCCACCTTTCTCTCTCCCTCCCCCACTATCTCTCTCTCCTTCTCTCTCCCTCTACTTCTGCCTCTCCCTACTCCCCTTCCCCACTACTTACTCCCCTCATCTGGATGTTTGAATCAGCATCATTCTAGAAGCAAAAAAGAAAATTATTCTGAGGGATACTTCCTCAAGACAGCAGAAATGTTGCTGCTTTCTCTGTGGCTTTTCGTGTTGAATGACTGGAAATCAGCACAATCATTCCCAGCTGTGGTCTCTACAGTCTCATCAGAAATAAGCAGAACTGAGAAACAGCCAAGTGTCTATGTATCTGTTATATGTTGAAGGTATGTTCATCTGAGTATTTTCTCTGCAGAAGCTATTCTGTTTAATTGTATAATCTCTACAGAACAGGATTCCACCTTGGAATTAGGAAGAAATATGTTGGTTCATTTTTCTGTATTCTAGAACTCCTGATAAAATCGACCAATCAGAATACATTTGAATAACGTGTTGAATTTATGCTAGCATCAAGAAAACAAGGATTTTTTTTTTCATTTTTGATACAAAGGTTATTCAGTACAGTAGTATAACAAGCTAGGAGCTAATATGAGGGCTTCACTAATTTTTATTAGAACTTTACTCAGTATTCTCATTCTCAAGAGTGTTTTATTTCTATATTGCCATATTCTATTAGGAACTGAGAATCTTGAGTTAAAGTCACACACACACACACACACACACACACACACACAAAGACACAAAAAACTAAATTTGGCTGGAGAGTCTCCCTAGTTAAATCAGAAAGGAAAATTAAGCATCTAAGTTTTTCAAAACTAAAAGGTGAAATAGGAAGCAATCAAAGGTGTTTAGTAAGGAACATGCCCCATTTAATGTAGGGAAATTATAGTCCAAACTGATATCCTTTGAATCACATCTCTAGACAAATATTTAACACTTTGCTGAGGTAAGCCAAGTGATTCATCACCAAAGCCATTTAAAACGCAATTTTTTATAAAATGTGTTAGACAGAATATGTGACCTGTAATTTTCTCAACTCCATCAAATCTCTAGTATAATTAAGTCAAATTACAAGAGGAAAAGGAAGACACATTCAGGCAGCGGCCACATAGTTTCTCAAGTGGTTTCAGTGCAAAGTGTATTGGTTTACATAAACTACATAGTCATTTTTCAAAATGTAACAAGGGTGAACATAAGATTCAAATTATTCCCACATTTTGAAACAGGAAGTAGGCATCCCACTATTCTAATTTCCTGAAAAAAGTAGAGAAAATTAAAATATAGTTTTTAAATATAACTAGTATCAGAGACATTTTAAAATAGGAAAAGTAGAAACTTCACTAATAAGGAATATCAAGTGATGACTTAAAATCCATCACCTTGAATTCATAGCCTCAAATAACGGAAAAGTTCAGAGAAAATGGAAAGTTAAGATCTTATCTTACCCTCCCCAGGGTGTTAAGAACTTGCATATAAAATCTTAATCAATGTTTAATAAAATGGAATAAAAGTAAATTGCATTTTTCTCTCATCTAGAACCTTAGTGTCATTAATTGTCTTACAATCATGGTCATTTTGGCTATTTTTTTAGTAGCTCAATTCATGAATCATTCTTATACCCTTTAAAAATATTTGATTGTACTGATTTAAATGTTGATATAAAATGAGATGCTCTTATCCTTTCTTATAGTTTTTATCAGTCATTTTAACAATGGTGCAGGTGTTTTCCTCAACAAAAACATCTCTGGATACTATCCTAAAAGAATAATCTACAGCCATAATGAACTCTACCATGTCTGAAAAATAAAATACATTTTATGACTAATTTAATGGTCATAGATAAAGTTTTTAATAAATCTCCATCCTAAAATGCCTGATCTAGTAGCCACCTGAGCCTGTTCCCAACCCTTCAAATAATGTGAAAAAATTGAATTAAAATTGAGAACCTTGAGGTATTATTATGGTCAAATCATATTTCCCTATTTTCAAGCCATGCATCTCTATTTCTGCTATATAATAGGGAAATTTTCAGAAAGGGAACACTAATAAATGAAGAAATATAAGATAATAAGTACAATTTTCTCTAAAGGTCATCTTCAGATGAGGAAGTATAATGCCGTTAATACTGCTTGTCACTGTGTATCTGAACATCCTTTCCCTCTTGCTGCCTCCTTTCTCTCTCTCTCTCTCTCTCTCTCTCTCTCTCTCTCTCTCTCTCTCTCTCTCTTTCTCTATGTATCTATCTATCTCTTTCTCTCTCTCTCTCTCTCTTTTTTTTTTGTAGAAAGGTATCCCAAGATGTCACTTTCCCTTCCTACACAACACATACATATACATACACACACATACACACTCACAAAACATGTAAGCATCTGACAAAACAGTGACCTTGGCATATACTTTGTATGCATTGAAGTTTTTGAAAGAGAAGTTTCTCTCATTTCTCCTTTTTAATCTATGGTTATCCCATTTCTGGAGAGCTTTTGTTGTTTTTTCTTTTTTCACCATTAAAGTATAGATCTAAACAGGAACTAACTAGGGAGAGCGTCAATAAATATGCTAACGTGCACTGGGGAAAGCCCACTAGGCTTCAAACCTACACAAAGAACTACAGGCAACGAATAATGCTGAGAGTGGAAGAACTAATCTTCCCCAGGAAAGAGCACACTGATTATTGGTTATCCAATAACAAATGATCAGCACTAAAAGCATATACACAAAATAACATTAGTCTGAGCAAGTTATATATTTAGGAATATATATGTGTGTATACTTACATATAAATGCATGCAATAGCAACAGCAACTAATAAAAATAGAAGCTATGAATTTAAAGAAAACAGAGAAGGGTACATGGAAGAGCTTGGAGGGAAGAAAGGGAAGGTGGAGATTATGTGATTATAATAACAGCAAAAAGAAAACAGTATTTTTTCTTTATTATTACTACTAGTCAAGTAATACAGATAAACAATTTAAAAGTTAAAAAAATATAAATACTGCATATAGTTGAACATTTTTAACTTACCAAGCTAATGTTGAATTATTTCAAACTTTCATTGGCTGATAAATTGGTAGTTAACAAGTACATCAACAACTTAATAGTTTTGGGAAGTTTTCCTATTAAGTATTTGCATTACTGTTGGAGATCAAATTTTCAAATACTTTTAATCCTACCTACTCAGAAGGGATACTAAACATATTGCTTTTATTGAGTAAGGACTATAATAACTCCGACCCGAGTCATTTCTAAGTCTGTATACACCCTACATGGCTTGCATGGATTTTGGCAAGTGTCTTTAATTTAAAAGTATTGATAATGCCAAGCTTGCACTAAACAATTTATAGAGATTGATCTTACTAATAATGATAATGGGCCTCATATCATTCCTTTTTGTGCAGCTGAAATGCCTACAAATCAAAGTTGAATCTCACCCCCACATTCACAAAGTGTCATGAAGGAACAGAATTGTGAATATAAGAATATCAACTAGTCAGATATGCGTTAATCCCAACCCAATAAGGACATTTGTTTACAGACATGTGAAATCACCTTTATAACAAAAATAGTGGAAGCTGAACTTCAACTGGACTGAGCTGGCATGCATAGAGATTGGATTTTGACCCATGGTTTGATTCACATCCACATGTCTTGCATTGCTGCCAAAAACAAAACAAACAAACAAAAAATAAACAAATTGAAATCTTCATTTAATTAAAACAATGAAAGAGGGGACTTCATTCTGTAGGTAAATAACTTGGACAGAATGTTTAACATTTGTGTATAGAGACAGTGTAAAGTCAACTAATTGGAACTGTTCACTTCTTGTATACTATGTCTCATAATATAAAAACAAGTACATCATGACAACTATAAAGTATCCTGAGTGAAGTAACCCCATCCCAGAAAAAATGCATGGTATGTACTCATAAGTGTATATTAGCCATAAAGTACAGGACAGCTATGCTACAATCCACAGACCCAAAGAATGGATGCAGGGAGGGACCTGGGTAGAAGAAGTAGGGAAGGAAAAAAAGGTGGTGAAGATCAGGTGTGGGGAAAAACTTGGCAGGGGAGGGACTCGGGGAGAGAACAAAAATCGATGGGAGGTGTGGATGTCTAGGACTAGCTGAGAGCTAGGTTGGAGAAGGCTCCCAAGAGTCTAGAGCGGTGATTTTAGCTGAAACTCCTAGCAGCTGGGAGTAAAGAGACTGACATGATCACCTCTTGTAGGCAGGAGTGACTTCCAGTGGATGAATAAGGACACCAACTTACCCACAAAACTTTCTACCCAAAATTTGTTCTGTGTACAAGGTGTGAAGTGACAAAGATGGAACAGGGATTGAAGGAATGGTCAACGAATGACTAGCCCAACATGAGACCCATCCCATGGGAGAGAGACAAGACCTGACACTATTAATGACACTCTGCTATGCTTGAAGACAGGAACCTACCATAGCTCTTTGCCTTCTGAGAGGCTTTATCCAGCAGCTGATAAAAACAGATGCAGAGGGCCTCAGCCAAGCATTAGGAGAGCTCGAGAGTCTTTTGAAAGAGTTTGGAGAATGGGGCAGCTGGAGGGATGAAGGGCAACACAAGAAAATCTACAGACTCAACTAAACTGGACCCCCCAGGAGGCTTATGGAGACTGAACTGCCAACCAAAGAGTATATATAGGCTGGGCCTAGGCCCCAGATAGATAGATAGATAGATAGATAGATAGATAGATAGATAGATAGATAGATAATCAGATGTGCGTCTTGGTCTTCTAACAATTGGGGTGGGACTGTCTCTGACTCTGTTGCCTACCTTTAGATCCCTTTCCCCTAACTGGGCTGCCTCATCTGGCCTCAGTCTTCTGACCTACTACAACTTAATGTGCTTTGTCCTGATACAACTTGATGACTTGATATGCCAGGGCTGGTTGCTACCCATGAGTGTCCTCCCCTTCTCTGAGCAGAAGCAATGTGGAGAATGAAGGGCCTGTGAGGGTGGGACTGGGAGGAGAGGAGGGATGGGGAGTTCAATCAGGATGTAAAATGAATAAATAAGTAGATTAACGAAGAAAAAAAATTTATACATCATCCTTCATAAACATGACTAACGAGTTAAATGGAGTAACTATTATCTGATAACTTACATGTGGCTTTGGGAAGCTTTAGATATGGTAGTGTAAATGGTAGCTATTAATTCAAAGAGGATAATATGTGTTTTAAAAAGATAAATTTTAAGTTTTATAATCCTTAAATTCTTTACAAAAATAAAAACATATTCATGTTAAAGTAGAAATATTTGAAAGCCATAGAAAAATATTACTAAATATTATCTCATAAATACATTAATAGAAAAATTTTATTATCTAAGCATTAATTAATTATTAGATTATGCTATTTTACACATGATGTGGTAGAATAGATGACATGTCAGTCAAGAGATAACCACATATAATTACGACCTTTGAGAATATATCTCCTATGGAAATTGAAATTTGGCCACCTTAGTTTGTATGAGCATGTTTTGTGATGGATATTGAATAGAAAATTCATCAAATGATACATGTATCAGAATATACCTCCATAAATTTCTCATTAAAATTATAGTATTAAAATAAAAAATTTATATACTATAATTAATATAGATGAAAGTTTATTATAAACAATTAGTACTCAATAGATCTCATACTATAAAATGTATATATAAAACATTTCAGTTATAAATGATAGATATAATTTATGAATATTCACTAAACATTAAATAATTACATATAAAAATCATAGTGTCATAACATATTCCAAGGATGAAGTTGTCTGAAGAGAATTCTGAGTGTTTGTGAGAACATTCAAGAAAAATGAGACAAAATCTTGGGATTTCAGTTCCTTCAAAACAGAGAATTGAGCTTGGAATGTCTTTTTATACTCCTTCCAGGTATAGCAGATAGGAGTAAGTTTGCTTCATATTAGTCATTATTACTTATGATTGTTATTCAGTTAAATGTTTAAAATATTCTCTATATGAATCTATGGAAAAACATGTTGTCCCCATATATAGCTTATCCTTGTGATTTTATATAACTTGAACTCATGAGATCTTTACTCATGTAAACTTTCTTAACCCTCAGGGTTAAGGGTCTGAGGGTCTGAATAAAGTTGGCTATTCCATAAGACTTTAGTCTGTCTCATTTATTGGCTCCATTTCCCCAGGTCTTAACTACATAGTAACAATATCAAGATAAGAATTCAAGAATGGTCTGTACCATCATTTCTGGTGCAAAACCCACAGGCACCACAAGGAGCTATAAAGACTAATAAAATGCGGTATCTTGTTCATTGGTGTGTATGGCTTTCTATGTTTAGTAACTCACCCTGATCTGCTACTGTACTTGTTAGTTTTCAGTATTCTGTGTGCATCATCTGCTTCTAATTTTAATACAATAATTTCTCGCTCCCCTTCTTCATTTAAAACTTTTAAATACAGTTGTCTATGTTCCCCAGGGACTGCTTTATGTTTTATTAGCCTGTACCTAAGTGTTAAATTCAGATGTTACTACATGCCCTGCACTGCCATGCATGATTTAGAAAACTATTAATATTTAAATAGAGTAGTTCTGTGCTAATTGAGGCTATGGTGGTCTATAACTTTTAATAATTAACATTCTGTAGGCACTTAAATGCTTCAGAGTTCAGATTAAGAAAAAAGATAAGGTAGCACAGACTAAATAATTTGGCCAACCATTATACAAAAGTTGAGGTTTGGTGGAAGCTTTACAACTGAGGGACTTTAGGAGGAGGACTGTGCCAGGCAGTGGGAGAGATGCACTAGAGTACATTCAAAAGCACACTCTTCCAAACCAACCATGTTCTGCTTGGGACTATATAGTGTTACTTATACAGAGTTAAGTCAAAATCTGGAAGAGACTTTTAATTAGAAAAGTTGAGAGAAGTAATCAGCCATGGGACAATATGCATCTGCTGAATCTAATTAGTCAAGGTAGTATTCTCCATAGATTTTTTTTTATTTCACAGACCACAGACAACATGCCATTTGTGCAGCACAGAGGGTGAACCAATGTGAATATATATGGCCGGTGTAGTTATCCTGAGAATTCCATTTGTTCCGGTTCTCCATGCTTGTTCTAATGACAAAGAGACTATTTATCTTTCTTCTCAGATGTGGGAGAATGTCTCAGAGTTTCTGTTGCTACAACAAGAACAACAAAAACAAACAAACAAACATGACAAGAAAGCAAACTGGAAGGAAATGGTTTATTTGTTTTACACTTCCACATTGCTGTACATCACCAAAAGAAATCAGGATAGAAAGCCAAACATGGCAGAATCCTGGAGGCAGGAGCTGATGTAGAGACCATAGAGCTGTGCTGCTTACTGGCTTGCTCACCCTTCTTTCCTATAGAACACAGAACCACTACCCCAGGGATGAAACCACCCTCCATGGTCTTGGCCCTCCTCCACTGATCACTATTGAGAAAATGTCTTACAGCAGGATCTCATGAAAAAATTTTCTCAACTGAGGCTCCTTCCTCTCTGATAACTCTAACTTGTGTCAAGTTGATATACAAAACCAGCCAGTGCAAGTAGCTTATGTGGAAGCTTGAGACTAAAGGATGTGCAATCTGAGGTTGCTATTGCTTTGTAAGTTCATGTTCTCAAGGAAGGATCTTGAGTAAAATAGGGACTTGGAGTAAATGAGACTGTAAAATTCCTATAGATGATACGATAAGGTAAATTTTATTGTCAATCAGTCTAGTCTTTCTAATATCATAGAAAGCTTTCTTTTAAGATGCACAGCCTATCTATGTAGCTTGTCATATAATAGTAAAGTGCTGTATGGAAGTCTTCCATGGTATAGATACCAATAAATTCCATTATTAAACTATTCTAAC
The DNA here is from genome assembly GCF_011762505.2 of Arvicanthis niloticus. NCBI lineage: Eukaryota > Metazoa > Chordata > Mammalia > Rodentia > Muridae > Arvicanthis > Arvicanthis niloticus. The sequence continues at coordinate 73,518,283 of NC_047659.1, forward strand.
AATGTGGAAGCAAGATGCGTGTTCATCTTAGGGACATGATAGGCTCATGAAATTTAACTAGCAAAATAAAGTCTCTTTACCCATTTTATCAAATATTCTTTGTTCCTGAAGTCTATGTTTGCATCAGAGAAAGTTCCATAGTAAAGATAAATAGGTTAATATAGACAATCAGCTTGACTAGCCAGTATTACCTAGGAGACAAGCCTCCAGGCATACGTGGGAGAGATTTCCTAAATTATACTGGGGCTCTAAACTCCCTGTGAGAGATTATGTAGATAATGTTAATAAAGATGGTAATGTCCATCATAACTGCAAGTGCCACTGTGGAGAGCTTTTTGGGGCCCGCTTGCTTCTAGACACTTGGTAGGAATTTGACATGGGGATAGGACAAAAGAAGTAAGCTCAAGGTGTGTGACTTTGGGCCAGGACTCAGGAAATAGGCCCAGAATAAGAACATTTACATCTGAGTTAAAGCAAAGTTCAGAACAACCAGAGGAAGCATGTGTGGCATCCTTTTGTCTTGGACATCCTGATTAGCCCCTAGAAAGGTGTTTACAGGATTTTGTTTATTGACTTCTTTGTTCCTTGACCTTAGTTCTGACTAATCTTTTTTTTTTTTTTTTTTTTTTTTTCATATACTTAAAGTGGTATAAAAGCAGACTGGAAAAAAATAAACCTGCTTCAGCCTCAGAACTGACTGGGGTCATGCTATAATGTTGTCTAATTGTCTTTTTTCCTTTTAATCCTCACTTCTGCCCTGGAGAACTTGTTGACTGACTGAGCTGTCTTGGTCATACCACCATTCCATAAGATGGGCAAAATTAAAATGAGATAGCAAGCTTAAAGGTAAGATTCATTACATTTTGTTATTTTTGTTATTAGCGGTAACATTATGTTTGTGTAGCTATCTTCTTTTGGATTTGTTGGAAGATTACTTTCATGCTCTTTCTAGGGTATTATTTCCCTCCTTGTATTGAAGTTTTTCCTCTATTATCCATTGTAGTATAGAGTGAAAAATTATAAAGACCATTTTGTGAAATATATGCAGGCTTTTTCTTTGCCCTTAGACCTGAGCAGAAAGAGTGCAGATTCCAGAATGTGGAACTGGATGTAAGATTTCAGGCCTTTACTGCCACTGCCCCAGGATACATTCAGGGAAGACCAACATTCCTCAAGCCTCAGGGTGGGGAAGTCCCAAAGCAAGAAGACACATTGCTGACCACAGAGAAAGATGCAAGTCATCTGGTTGGTTCCGAGAACTAGCTAACTCTCCACTGTTCTTGGTTACCCCGTCCCCTTGAGGTTTTTCCAGTGTTACATCCTGCTGATGTTCAAAATTTGTAAAAACAACCAATCATGTGTAACCATGCAAAAATGCAAACAATCATGTGTAACCACGCAAAAATGCAAACAATCATGTGTAACCACGTGAAAATTCCTTCTTTTCCCCACCCCATGCTATATATATATATTAAAAAAAAGCCCCTTGGCTTGCAGGCCTTTTGTCAAAATTCTGTTCCTGCATGGACGAGCAGTTTTGACCTTGGCTAGACAACTCTCCCCAATAAACCTCTGCTGATTGCATCCAGGTATGGTTTCTTGTGATTTTTGGGTGGTCATGATTTCTTGAGACTTGAGGAAGGGTCTCCCAAGTTTGGGGGTCTTCATTAGTACTCGGTTTATGAAAAGATACTGTATAAATTTGGTTTTGTCATGGAATATCTTGGTTCTTCCACCTATGGTAATCGAGACTTTTGCTGGGTATAGTAGCTTGGACTGGCATTTGTGTTCTCTTAGGGTCTGTAAGACATCTGTCCAGGATGTTCTGGCTTTTATCGTCTCTGGTGATAAATCTAGTGTAATTCTGATAGGTCTGCCTTTATATGTTACTTTTCCTGTTTCCCTTACTGCTTTAAATATTCTTTGTTTTGTGCATTTGGTTTTTGATTATTATATGATGGGAGTTATTTCTTTTCTGGTCTAGTATGTTTGGCATTCTGTAGGCTTCTTGTATATTTATGGACATCTCGTTCTTTAGGTTAGGGAAGTTTACTTTTATAACTTTGTTGAAGATATTTATTGGCCCTTTAAGTTGAGAATTTTCACTCTCTTCCATACCCATTACCCTTAGGTTTGGTCTTCACATTGTGTCCTAGATTTCCTGGATGTTTTGGGTTAGGAACCTTTTGCACTTTGCATTTTCTTTGTCAGTTGTGTCAATATTTTCTATGGTATCTTCTGCACCTGAGATTCTCTCTTGTATCTCTTGTATTCTGTTGGTGATGCTTGCATCTATGACTCCTGATCTCTTTCCTAGGTTTTCTATCTCCAGGGTAGTCTCCCTTTGTGATTTCTTTATTCTTTCTACTTCTACTTTTATGTCCTGGATGGTTTTGTTCAATTCCTTCACCTGTTTGGTTGTGTTTTCTTGTAATTCTTTAAGGAATTTTTGTGTTTCCTCTTTAAGAGCTTCTAACTGTTTACCTGTGTTCTCCTCAATTTCTTTGAGAGTGTTATTTATGTCCTTCTTAAAATCATCTATCATCATCATTAGAAGTGATTTTAAATCTGAATCTTGTTTTCCTGGTGATATGGGGAATTCAGGACTTTCTACTGTGGGAAAACTAGGTTCTGATGATGCCAAGTATCCTGAGTTGCTGATGCTTATGTTCTTGTGCTTGCCTTTCACCATCTGGTTATCTTTAGTGCTACCTGCCCTGTCTCTCACTGGAGTCTTTCTTTCCTATTATCTTGGTTGTGTCAGAACTGTTTAGGGTGGGTGTCATTGCTAAGGTTAGAACTAAAACCCAAGGTCTGCTCAGTGCTCATGCACAGACCAAAAGGAACCAATGCCCCTGGCCAGGAGTGAATTCCTGAGTTCCAGTGGGTCCCAGTTACTCCCTGTTTGGGGCAGGTGTTGCTGTCTCCTTACCTAAGATACTGCTGGGGTTAGAGCTCCTGGAAGCCCACCTTGCTTAGTGACTCTGGGAGAAATATGGGGAGCTAGCTTCTTGATCCTACCACCATGCATTCAATGTCATGTTCAAATGTATCACTTCAAATAGAATCTATCTTTTTTTCCCTTACATCGTTCTCTTTTTCAGAGAATTCTGGAACAACAAAGTAAAAGTAATGAAAACAGAAATCTTAATCTGAAGCAGCTCACCTATAGTCTACCTGTACTTTTATCCTTCAGCTGTAGAGTGAAATATTATAAAGACCATTTTATAAAATATATACAGGCTTTTTCTTTACCCCTAGACCTGAGCAAAAGAATGCAGGTTCCAGAAAGCGGAACTGAATGTAAGATTTCAGGTCTTCCAAATTACTGTCCAGAAAAGGACACACTTGCAGAATAGTCGACTGATTATATCTGCCTAGACAGAGTAATCAGCCCTTAATAATTCTGCAGCTCTAAGGTCTGTCAGATGATCCTGGGCCAGAAGGCAGAAGAACAGATGCTCCAACGTTTTGAAGTAGAGCGAGTGTCCAGGTGTTCAGAGGTCTCTATAAATTGGCTAAGTTTTAGAAGCTATGCTTTGTGCTTCCCACAATTATAGTTAACTCAGTCATTCTGGATTTCTGACGAGGTTGAAAACTTATAGCTATTTACCATAAGAGAAAAGATTTGAGTGGATGGTCGTCAGCTGACATTCATCCTAAAGCCAGGTTCAGAACTAAATGTTTTAGTTAGGATAGATGACAGAGGTGCTGGTTAGTCAACAAAAGGATGGACGGGGTATTAGGACTATCTTGTACCTCACTGGTACAAATTGGCATAATTATGCTCTAATTGTATTTTGAGAGAAAAGTTTCATTTTAACAGGAAGGGTGATGTGTAGGAGGAGCTAAGGTAGGAGAAGTACTGAGAGGAAGAAAAGGAGTAAGAAGAGGAGAAGAAGAAGGAGAGGAGAAGCTAGGTGATGAAAGAGAGAAAGAGGGGGGAGACAGGGAGGCAGATATTCATGTATCTCCACCAGTCAAAGATAGTTGTTATATCTAGGTTGGTCAGTGGGTTACACCTCTGATTGAACAATTCCAAACTTATAAAGCTTATGATTAACATTATTTTAAAAAAAATGTATAAATGCAAAAAGGAAAAGGGGGCATGGGATAGGGGTTTTCTAAGGGGGGGGGAATGGGGAAAGGGGATGGCATCTGAAGTGTAAATAAAATATCTAATAAAAAAAAAAGATTTCAGGTCTTCACTGCCCCAGGATACATTCTGGGAAGAGTTACATTATCCCTGAGTCAGAGGACACTTGCTAGATTAATATTCCTCAAGCCTCAGGGAAAAGAACCCACCTGTGGGTGGGGAAGGCCCAAAGCAGGAAGACTCATTCCTGACCACAAAGAGAAATGCAAGCCATCTAGGTGAGACTGAGAAATAACTGGGCAAAGTGACTGGGCAACAACTGAGAAATAGTTGGGCAAAGTGACAAGGCAACAACTGAAAAATAGTTGGGCAAAGTGGCAGGGCAACACCTGAGAAATAGTTGAACAAGTGACATGGCAAGACCACATTTTTGTAAGGAATGGGTGTGCAGAGTGCTTTCCACATGATCCTGAATCACTTAGGTTTGGGCTCCTCTGGAATGTTCCACTATTTTTATGTTATGTATCCTTGACAACCCCTCACCCCCCTTCCTACTCCCCTGGTTTGTGGTTTCCCCTTTTTAAAAAAGCCCCTCAGCTTGCTGGTCTTTTGTCAAACTCTACTCCTGCATGAGTGTGCAGTTTGACCTTTGGCTGCCGACTCTCCTCCCTAATAAACCTCTGCTGATTGCATCCAGGTACGGTGTCTTGGGAGTTTGTGGGTGGCCGTGACTTCCCCAGACTTGAGTAAAGGTCTCCCAAGTTTGGGGGTCTTCACAGCAATCTAGATAGCATCGGATGACAATGAATGGAGAGTGTTAAAAGACATAGAATGCAAATATACACATTTTCCTGTGACATAGAAACCTAACTCCTGCAATACCAGTTCCATCATAGTTCATTAACCTAACAGCTAAGGTATAGTAAATTCTACAACTTGAGTGAAGGAGAATCAAGATACTAACTCATTGGATTCAGCAAGAAGAAAAATAGGATCCTTGCAAGTAATCTCCCATGGAGAGAAAATCCTTGCATATATAATTCTGCTTTTTATCAAATTGAAAATACTGTAATCAGAAAATTAAACCTAGTGCTTCCAAGATACCTCAACCTAAGTGTTTTTACAATAAAATAATTATAGCAATCCATTTAAGTATAAACCTAAATGGTAATGAAATTGAAATATCTAAGGTAATTTTGTTTAGCATCTTCACATAGCTCTTCTGTTCAGATGTCTAGGTATCTGCCTTTTTAAAATTATTATTATCAAACCATATGCCACTGGTCCTGTTATTCAATTTTGTGTATGTTCTGGAAGCCATCAACTGTAACCACCAATTTCAGTCTTTTCTTCCATACTGTAGATTTTGAGCAGGTTTCTATACTTCAATTCTGTTACCAAGTCACCCTCACCATGCATACCAAACCTCCAAATAACTTACACTAAATTAAAACACGGCCATTTTTAAGTTCACTTTTTTTCTATCCAGCAATAATTTCATGATGTGCCCAATGTTTATGTAAAAATGAGTTAATTTCTGAATTCTTTCTAAATTTATTTTATTATTCTACTTCTTAAATATATCTCAAATATGACCATAGTTTACTAATACCTGAATTATTACAAGTAAACTTTTTAAAAATAATTTCTTCTTTTTAGTGTATAAGATGTCATTGTGAGATTCTATAACATAAGAATGTATGTGTTTAAATCCCCAGCCCACATATTAATGGAAACACATGAAAATTTTCTCTCTCATATATATTTTTTCTTACCTCTATCAGTCTTCTAATGTCTCAGGTCTTCATAGTCTGTCCTCACAAAGCAGAGATAACCTTTTATAAAATGACAAAGACATATCACTCCCCACACTGTACCTCACTAGAAGTGTACACTATATTGAGATTAAAGTTAAACTCCTGACTTACTAAACTCTTAACCGTTTCCTCTAGCCTAAACTTTGCCTACTTCTCCATGTATATGGATTCTTATTTTCGATGGTATACACAGGCAATTATACTAGCTATTCCTTACACTTGGAATATTCTCTTTCTTGAATTCTGCATGACTTTTTTCATTCATCCCAGTTCCAACTATTTTTAGACACTAAGATTAATATAGAAGAACACATCAATGGTAATTTTTTACTATATTATATTCCTATATTTTTCCAGTAGCAGTAAAACTTACATGATATTATATTTATTTTCTTCCTTTTTCTACTGGGAGATTCTTATGTTGTTTAAAACTGCTCTCAGAGTCAATTCTCAATAAACATGTTATCATCTATTGTTATGAACACCTACTTACTCAAATATCTATGGCCAACTTTGCTTACCATTTCTCTCAACGTGGAAGTAAATATACCAGAGACTGACTATTCTATTCTTTAATTTTTTTTTTTTTAAGTTTTACAGATCTCTTTAAAGAATGTTGGCTTCAAAAAAAGCCAGGATCAAAAGTAAGTGTTTTAGTTAGAAGAGATGACAGAGGTTCTGGTTAGTCAACAAAATGATGGACTGGGTATTAGGGCTATCTTGTACCTCACTGGTACAATTAGGAATGAGTATGCTCTAATTGTATTTTGAGAGAAAAGTTTTACTTTAACAGGAAGAGTGATATGTAGGAGGAGCTAAGTGGGAAGGAGTACTGAGAGGAAGAGATGGAGTAAGGAGACAAGATGAAGGAGAGGAGAAGCAGAGAAGCTAGGTGATGAGAGGGGGGGGCATGGAGGCAGATGTTCACATGTCTCCACCAGTCAAAGATAGTTTTTTATATCTAGGTTGGGTATTGGGTTACGCTTCTGATTGAGCATTACCAAACTTACAAATCCTTTGATTAACATTTTAAAAAAATTGTATAAAAGCAAAAAGGAAAGGGGGGGCATGGGACAGGGGTTTTCTATGGAGGGGAAATGGTGAAAGGGGATGGCATCTTAAATGTACATAAAATATAAAATAAAATTAAAAATAAAAAAAGAAAAATTAGACCAAAAAAAAAAAAAAAAAAAAAAGAATGTTGGCTTCAAAAGCTCTATTTCCTTGGGCTCTAAGTAACTTTAGAGTGAACTTGAAGAATTTAGGTCTAATCACTGAATAACAGTACTTAATTCTAGCTATATTTACATGGTCCAAATTTTCATTACAAAAGCTTTCCTTTAACATCTGTTAAGTTACCTCAACAAACATCAAATCTCACAAAAGAAGAAACAAAACCCAGATGTGAAGAAAAGTTGAATAAAGGAAATTGCCTCATATGTCCCAAATTATCTACATACCTATTAGCTATAAAGTTCATTTCTTTTTCAAAGAAGAAACAGAAAATAAATATTTCACGATTCTTGGGATCATCAGTTTTATTTCCTTTCCTTGGTCCTTTAAATTTGATGAAAAAAGTCACAGGTTAATGTATATTACTAGGTATGAAGATACTTAGCAAAATGGTTACACAAAATTATACTTCCAATTAAGTTAAGTGTTTTTCATTTTTATTATTTAAGAATTAAGAATATTCTACCTAAAAGAATATTAATATTAATTTCCTCAACATCCTGGAAGCATTCTGGTATCTTAGAAAGCCAAAGTGAAGGAAAAATAAATAAATCAAAGGTAATAATTTTTAAATTCAAAAACTGCTAAATATACTCACCAAATTACGACTGAATTTTGTAGATTATAAAGTTTTCCCATGGCAATTAACTTTACGAAAACAATTCTACCTGTTTGAAATATCTTAGCTACTTATGAGTATAGCATAAACTGCTCTGAGCATTAAGTAGCTGCTTGGTGTACTGTGTAGCATGAAATACTTAACACCCAAAGTATGTTCTCCTCTATAAATTACCAAAGTGGGACACTTGGAGTAGTGTGGTTATTTGTGTTATTTGGAAATGGAGACTATAAAGACAAGAACCTTTTTTTTCTTTCTATATACAGTGTAGAAACCAGCATGTTTATAGCTGATGATACCCAAAACTGATAATGGTTAAACAACAGTCATCTAATAAATATTTTTGGCATGATAACTTCTCTAACCCATGAGATAAGATTTACCATAGAACCTATATAATATATTGTGTTCCCAGAAGCTTTACTTTGTCATCATTTCATTATCTTCCTGATATCATTTCTTTTCTTCTTTACTTTTAGACAGCTACACTACACTTCTTAGACATAATGAAAACTGAATATCAGTGACCAAACCTAGGTTCAGGCTTCCCCATGTAGCACACAGCAGACAAAGAAATGAATCTAGTTTGTCAATCAGATAACAATATCCTTATCAAGGCAAGCATATTTAAAAAGATCATTTTGGAGAAAGTGTGTCTGTAAATACTGCTAGAACACAAAATCAGTCATAAAAGAGCAAATAGGAAAGAGAAAACTAGGCTCTCTGTTTTAACAAAGGAGGTATATGTGGGTTTCTCTCTATAAGACAGGAAAGAAATTTGATTTAGCACCATGACCTAGTTATAGGAAACAGAACTATCCCCTGCTTCCTGTAATAGTTAGAACCTTGGAGAAAGATATTAGCCACTTACATATCAGTCACCTGGCTTTGCAAATAAACACTGGGCACTGACCACTTCATCTGAGAAAACAGGAACCAGTGAGCTGTGGAATCATCTCCAGTGATTGGAGGCCTGGGTAAAGATTTCAGGCTGTAGGTCAGGAAGAGAAAGCATGGCACTTTTCTTTAAGAAAGAGACAAAAATAAGTATTCTTGGAAGGGGAATTGGTTATAATTCATGGAGAGAGTTCTAGAAAAAAAAAGAAGTTTTCTGATAACTCTCTAGACATTCGGAGGGCCTGTTTTCTACTAAAGCAGAAAACAATTAAAACATTCATAAGGCAGAAGGCAAGAGCCTCCCAGAGTTCACAGATGACTATAGCTTCTCTTCTAGAGGATTCAGACAGAGTCATTGAGACAACCTTTGTTTTAAGGCCCTTGGTTAACATACTTTTAAAAATCCAGGCTACCTTTTGTCCTGGGAATAATTTTATTCCTGCCCATCATGTTAAAGCTTTTCTTTAACAGCATCAACATGTTGGCAGCCAAAGTACATGGCTTGAACCTGAAAATGGACCCCCAGACAGAGTTATTAAATTAATAGGCTGGCAAGTCAAGGACAGGTAAGATTCTGCACAGAGCCTTACCAACCTAAGACAGAAGTGTATTGCCTTTGATAATGCATATTCCATGATGGGTAAGGAAGGCATTCTTGTCAGAACAACCTTAGACAGGCTCAGTCTTGTTAATGAAATAAAAAAGGGGGAGAGGTGGACAGCCTTTTGGGCTGCTTGGCAAGAATCTGACATTGGCCAAGGACAAGGAAATGGGCTGCTTGGCAGGAATATGACATTGGCCAAGTACAAGGAAGTAGGCTTCAGGCAGGAATCAGACATTAGGCTAGAACAAAAAAGTAATTTCAGGCAGGAATCTAAATCTTAGGCTGAAACAAAAGGTAATTTCATACAGGATTCTAAATTTTAGGCTAGAAGAAGGAAGTAGGCTTCAGACATTATCCTTGGGCTAGGATAGGGAAGTAGGCTCAGATACTTTGATCATCCTGATAAGCCCTTAGAAACAGTTATCACAGGAGTGTTCACATAATTGGGTTTAATCCTTTGCTTTTTCTTTGACTATTTGTGTTTATTGTGTTCCTTGTTCCTTGACTATTTGCATCTATTGTATTGCTAGACCCTCAATCTAGAACTGACCTTAATACATACATGTAATTAAAATGATATAAAAGTTTAAAAGAGGAGGAGAGATGGAATAGGGGGTTCTAGGAAGGGGAAATGGGGAAAGGGGATGACATCTGTACTGTAAATAAATAAAATATCCAATAAAAAATTAAAAAGAAAAAGAAAAAAATCCAGGCTAGGTTCAATTATTAATATCATCTAAAGGCACATTTAAAAGCATCTGACTAAACCCTGATAACTTGATTATTTATCAGGACAAAAATCAAATACTACTGAAAAGAGGAAATTGCAAACAAACTTTCAAAATTGTAAAATTAGGTCACTGATATGGCTCTGTGGGTAAAGGTATATGCCAGAGATCTTGATGACCTTGGTCCCATCTCCAGGTCCCACTTGAGGGAAGGAGAGAAATAACTCCTTCAGATTGTCTTCTAACCAACATATGTGGCATGGGCACACACTTCCCCAGTATACAAACATTAAATAAGTAAATGAATAAATGCAATAAAAGAATGTAAAATTATAGTATACAATTTCAAATTTGAAAAGTATAAAGCTAGGAGAAATGTAGAATATTTATTGTGAGTTAAAACAGGAAAAGTGTTAGTGAACAGGCAGATCAAAAGAGGACAGGTAATGTTTCATTAGAAAAGAATGCTATACTGCAATTATAGTTGTGCTCCATCTGTTCCAGAATGTGGATGAGGATATAAGTGTTCTGTGAAATAAAATACAGTTAAAATAGACATTTTACATCTTTGCAGTATGTATGGATAAAAAAATACAATATGTGAATTGAAAGCATACTGGCGTACTAAACGGGATAAAAAAACACGTTAAAAAAGCAAAAAGAGAAATCAGTGAATTCAAGCTTGTAACAATAAGAACTGTTCAAAATTAAACATGGAGAGCAGATGGAAAGATTTGGAAGTGTACTGGTGACTTAAATTACAACGTTCACTGACATATATACAAAAAAACACAGAAAATAAAATAACCTATAAAATACCCACCAAATATTGGGTGCATATCAGCAGACTGAGAATAATAAAAAGTGGCTTTACATTTTGATTTTCAAGTAAATAAATAAATATTCATGGCAGACATTTGGTAAGGTGACATTGAGCACAGAAAAGGAGAGAAAATCATTTTGAAAATGATGAGGGGAGACACAGGAAGATGAAAATTATAACACTTGGTTTTCTTTTCTAGCTCCTAATATTGTATCCTAACTATAGGATTTTCTAGTAGCAAACCTCATAAAATTAATGTGGCCTTTTGCCTCTGATTAATAAATTGTGTACCATAATAAATAAGAGTGATAGCTAAAACTAAAGAGTTTGATGATGGCAGTTCAGGTCATTCTTAGTGGGACGTTTTTCTCATGGCTTCTACTTGTTGTATGGCAATCCCCTAAATATTTTCTGTTATGGTTTCAATTTGAAATGTGCATCTATAGGCTCATGCTTTAAAGCACAGCAATATTTTGATGGCTATGGAGGTGTTTTATAGAAGGTAATAAACCTAGGTGCTCTGTCTCCTGCTCCACAGCCATGTACACAAAGCACTAGTCCAAAGTCCATCAAGCACCAAACAGTTCTGTCTATTTTGCCATGATTGCCTGCGACCCTGTGAGTCACAGTAAGCCTCTCCTACCTCATGATGCTTTGTTAAGTGTTTGTTCACAGCAATAAAATAAAGTAACCAAAATACTTCCAAATTTTTCCATCTGCTCATGCAAAATCACCTTTGACCTTAGCACCAATGACATAAATATTAGCTGATGATGAACTGTGTAGCTTAACATGCATTCTGCCTAGCATATAGCACTCTTAGCAAAGAGAACATTATTAACATTGTAGAACAGGGAAAGATTATTTGAAAAGAACATGAGAATCATAAACTATTTTCATTAAAGAAGTGACCAAAATAATGTGTTTATACAAAGGTACCATTGACAGTTTGAGAAATGAAAACTAAACGTTTAGATTTAACCATATTCTTTTGATAAAGGATGTATATTCAAGACAGTTTTTAAGTTGGGAATTAGATTTAATGAGTAATTTATACCTTAAAGAGTAGGATTCAACTGAAAAGTAATATACAAATAGGGACTTGATATTCTTACTTCTAAAAAAAAAAAAAAAAAGACAAGCTAAAGCCTAATGAGAAGAAGCTGTATGTGCAGTACAATATCTGCTACGGAAAGAACTCACAGGCATTGGGGACACAATGTGTCCCCTGATGGAAGCATATGGCATCAAAATTTGAGATTATATTTGTAGAATAGAATAGTTATATGTTTTCATTAGAATCCAGAGAAAAGCACAAGATATTAAAATATATTTCTTTGCAATAATCTTTATGGAAACTCTTCCATAATAGTGTTACTCTGGCAACACATCACATGTAGCAGACTCGAGAGGAGACAAATTACCTTTATATTTTAATATACAATATAAAAGAATTTGTTGTTGCATACAACAAATACATCTCATAATTATGATATTGGATGGCATAAAAAATCCATAATGTTCTTTTTCACATAGACACATTGAAAAGCAGTTCAGAATGACAAGCAAACTAAGCATACACTCACCATCCATAGTGGTGACACAGTTCCCGATTTGCCATACCTGAGTGCTCATGAAGTCAGAAAATGATCTTCTGTAACATCACATTCTGTCAAGGAAGAAGCAGTCTTTTCTCTAGACAAGATGCAGTGAGTATGCCACTTCTATGGTAGAGTAAGTGTACACAGCAGAATGTATAAATGAAAATATTAAGTGCTGAGTAAAGGGGATGGTAGCAGAATGGCATCTACAATAGAATTATTGTCCTGAAAAGTATGCACAATAAGATAAACATCAATGATTTTGCAAGGTTGGATATAATACAATACATTAATCCTCAAAAATAAGAATATTTGATGCAGGAGAAATGAAAATGAGTAGGGTGTTAAATATCAATAACTATAAGAAGACAAAAAAGAGGTTTTGCAAGGATAATTCATCTGAAGTGAGGAGTCTATTAATGTAATGTTTCTTACCTGATGTTCAAACAAAAGAAAAACAAAAGGAGAAAGAATACTAAAATAATACATATCTCAATGGTGAAAAGTATTCCCGTCATCAAACAGATAAGACTGCAGACATGCTTTTTTTCCCCCTGCTTTTCTTTCCTTTCCTAGCCTCAGATGTCCAGCAGTGAGTAAAGCGCCATGTTATAAAAATACAATCCTATTTCACTCTGACTTTGGTTTTAGGGGCTGGATAACAACATGAAGAAAAGCAAAATTCTTTCATTTCTCTAGAACTAACCTATAAAAATACCCAATTTAGAAATGGGAAGGAAAATGGAGTCCTTTAACTCAATCATCTCAGTTTAAAAGCATGGAAACAGTAGGCAGCACTCAAGTGCTTTCCCTAAAATATGCAACAGGCCAATAGAATAATCAAGTCAAGAGCCCTACTTCTGCTCCATGGGAGTCTAGTTTGCTCCTTTGCACACTAGTCAAATGTAGCAGGCATGGCACAGGTGTGTTATGTAATTTAAACATCTAAAAACTAAAAATAGCATGCATTTTTGTTTTTATCCCTGTAACATTTCCTAACGCTAGCTGGCAGGCAATGCAAATACCAGCACAAGTTTGCTCAACTAGGATCCTTAAAGAGATAACAGGTAACTGCCTACACTAGAGCGCATTTAGTTTCCTAATGGGCAATGAGATTCACCTGGTATTCTTGAGGGTGATCTGGAGAGAGCTGAGGAACTTGCTGTAGTGACCTGGAGAAGAAATTCAAAACTATCACTAAGTCAAGTTGCATTTGAAAAGTGTTCAATAAAGGAACGGGAAAAAGAAAAGATAAAACGTCTATCTGAGGAACTAAAGGAGGCTAAGACCCCAGCAAAATTTGCAGAAAAAAAAAATGGTTTGGTGTAGGGAACCGCGTCGAGCGGTGACAACACTCGCCATTACAAGATGGCACTGGCATCCGGTGCTCCCACAAGTAAACAGCTAAACTGCGCAGGTGCAAGAGGGTGATGAGTGAACAGCCAATCAGAAGTGAACACGCCACTCTAGGATACATATAAGCAGTGCCTTTTCCGGGCTTGGGATCTTCCACTTCAGCTGATACAAGAATAAAGCCTCACTGTAGTAACTATCCGAACACTGCCTCCCGTGTCTCTCTTGCGGGCGAGGGGACTCGGAAGGGGCGCAGAACAGTTTGGTTTTGGAACTGGGAAAGGGGACTGAGTACATGGATGAAAACCCTGCTCCAACAGAGCCTTGACCTATACCAGTCACTGGACCACCTGCACTGACACAAGTCACTGGACCACCTGCACTGACACCAGTCACTGGACCACCTGCACTGACACCAGTTACTGGACCACCTGCACTTACACCAGAAACTGGACCACCTGCACTCACACCAGTCACTGGACCACCTGCACTCACACCAGACACTGGACCACCTGCACTTACATCAGACACTAAACAAACTTACTACATGTAACCAGAGAATGAAAGTCTTTCCCACACCTGGTCCAAAGATGCATGTCTGTATTACTAGTGAAGAGTTTTTTTATTATTGTATTTTTGCTCTGCTGGTAGTATCAAGCAAATAATGAAATTATGATCAAATATGTTTATAACAGATAAGCTTTGAGTACCCACTCAATAAGTTTATCTTTTTTTTCCTTTTTCTTTTCAACTATCATCTTCTTTCTCAGCTCTGGTAGTTGAGATCTGGGTAATAATATTACCCACGTTTCTTCTGAATATGTCCCCATTGCCTGCTACAATCTTCTTTCACTCTGAAGTTCTCAGAGAAACAAGTGTCTTATTTCAGGACTTGTCTGCTTTGGTGTGAGACCACACAATGCGCAAGTTTGTGATGGAGTTCAATCCTATTCATTCACATCACATTAAAAAAAAAAAAAAGACAGCCATTAATACATTGAGCAAATGGCTCTTTTTTAAAAAAATAACAAATGTTGGACAACATAGAGTCTTTCTGGCAACAAAGTGGTGGTAGAAAAAAACATTGGCTCACTTCCATCACCATTACTCATGGAATGGAACACTGAAGATTTGCTTATCCAGGATTTAAATACCTTCAGAGTCATACTAATAAAAGATGAAGAAACACCTGGTAATACAGAAAATGAGTGTTCTGTAAGCAGTGCCTGTGCATTCAAATAAGTGTTATATAGGCAGGGCTATGCAGTCAAATACGTGTCCTGTGGGAGGGGCTGTGTATTAAAATGAGCGTTCTGTGGGAGGGGCTGTGCAGTCAAATGAGCGTTCTGTGGGAGAAGCTATGCAGTCAAATGAGCATTCTGTACATAGGCTTCTGCATTTTAGCTTTGCTGTGATAATGGTTTCTCTTAACAACATGTTACTCATATATCTTACATACCCCAGAGTGTGATCAATTCGGTTCATAATTCTGACCAAAAACTCTCCTTGTTTCTAGTTAATCTGAACCCTCTGCTCCTCACTTCTATTTATGAAGCAGCACATGGCCCAGGAATAAAATATAAAGCTTTTTAGAGTTTTATAGTTAGATCATGATAGTTTCATATTTTCTGCATTTCAGTCAGATAAAATTTTACACAATTTATAAGAATAAAGGAAAGAAAGTTTGTTTCAAATCAAGAGATCAATCTTGAAAATTAAATGATTGAATTATATAATATACTAAAATTAAAAGTACAGCTTAAAACTACAACTAAAACACTTCGGAATTTCTAAATTCTGAGGAAAATGTTTGTATTGTGTTTCTATTTTGATTGAAATCATTTGTATTTTAAATGTGCACAAATTGGAATTGAGAATTGTAGATTACAGAAGTTCTGAACTTGGAATCCTACTTCAAAGCAAGATGCTAAGAATGAAATTTAAAAACATATGTATAGAAAAATTGAGTAGTTATATTTCTATATCACAGACAAAAAGAATATTCACCCACATAGCACAATTTGGTCTCGTTTTACAGAGTATACGAGCAGTTACAAAAAGTGCATTCTTAACATATAAGAACATTATAAATCCATTTAAAATGTAAATATTAAGATTAATGATATAAGGCACTTTTTAGATGAATTAAATCAATTTAATTTAATTATAGTGTAAGCCATCAATTTATCAGAAAAATATAAGCAAGGTGTTATTAAAGTCAACACTATCACTGCAGAAAAATTCTTGAACATTTACCAAAAATCCTTATTGGTTACAATTTTAATGTTAAGGTTATTACTAAGAAATTTGTTTAGTAAACAGTCATGTTAGTATTAAAAGTGGCATTGCTATAATAAGAAATCTCCTGTAATTTTTGAATGTATCAACATAATAAAATAAATTTTAGTCAATATCCATCTATATATAAAATTATAATTATTCTCAGTAACCCCTTTTAATCTCAAAAGCATCTTTCTTCTGACAGTGAAGGACACAGATTCCTTAATATAAAAAGATAATCTCCAACAATTACTCAAGTCTAAACAGACCTGCTTTCTCTGCAAAGGGCCAAAGTAGGTATAAGTCTCATAAGTAGTAAACCTTGGGAAACATCTATTTGGGGGCAAGAGGACACAACAGAGAAAATGGCTCCATGGCAGGTCCCCAGACCTCCAGATTGGGAGCAGTGATCAAAAGACTTACAGAGTAGGGCTGTTTGTTTGTTTGTTTGTTTGTTTTGAGCTGCAACAAGACACAGCACAGGGAACCTGCTCAGAGCTCCGTGGTAACTATAGCTATAGTGGTGACTATACCTTTAGTGGCTATAGTCAACTTAGTAGGTGGTAACTACTCATTCTCTAATGACTCACCCATCTGCTTCTAACCCACGGACTTGCAAGCTGTGCTGCAAGTGTTCTAGAAACTCAATTATGTCCGTTGAACCCAACGTCAGGACCCAGCAACCTCTGTAGCAGGCCAAATGTTTTCTACATTGGTCAGACCCACAAAATTTAGAAAGAACTTTCATTTTTCCATCTGCATACTGCAACAAATTAATGGGGCCTTGTGATTTAAATTGTGTGCATTAAAGTCTTCCCCGATTTAAAATTTCACCAAGTCAGATCTCCCATGGAGCAGAGAAACTGTAATGAGCTGAAGCCTGCCAATGTTAGGGCAATAATGATTTCAAGGTCAGAGCCTGGCAGAATGCTGAAGGATAAATGACTGGCAAATATCAAAGATGCCGAAGAAGAAAGTGTATTCCAAGGGTTTGTTGAAATTGTGCCACAGCTAGAATTTGTTTAAGTGGGTTTAAGAGAGTGAAAATATCAAGGCTGTGGGGAAGCGAAGCTTTGTAAAGTCTCCAAGCAGAGTAAACTATGGTGGGTGTGGAATTAATCAGTCAGGGAGAATGCAGAGGAAGAAGTGGGGTCTGGGACACGACAAAGGGGAAAGAACAAATATTGGTCTTTCCTTGATATTTCCCCAGTAAGAGTCTTTTTCAAGATCCACATCTCACTAAGTATTTACCGAGGAAGACCTCTTGACTTTAATTCACAGCCTGACGGAGAGTTAGCTAATAATACAGAGCACCACCCTTACCCATGGTTCCACGGTCCATGGTTTCAGTTCTCTGGGGCAAATGGCTGTCTAAAACTGTTAAGAATAATCTGAACCCTTTCAATAGAGAACAATTAACTTCATGTAATTTTTGTTGCAGTATGATATACTTTTCCATTTTGTTAGTTATTAATCTATTAATTAGTGAATTAGTTTGTTGTTATGCTCTTGATGTGTCTACATTATAGATTCAGTTTTATCAGAGGCATAGTTACAGAACATAAAGTTGTACATATACAGATGGACAGTATCTGAGATTTAAAGCACGTGCTGGGTTCCTGCAATACATATCCCATACATAGAGGGATTCTGTATGCAACAATTTTTATTTATCCAAATATTTCTGAGGTCTTTGGGAATTCTAAATTGTTGTCTTAAGTGCAGAGGATAGGGAAGGCAAAAAAAAAAAAAAAAAAAAGACTTGGTTTTTCTAGCATCTAAATTACAGTAGTCCCTAGGCAAATTCCTAAGACAAAGAAAAGATGATATTTAAGCAAGAAACCATGCAAAGGTGAAGTAGCTGGCTGTGTGGTTATCTGTGGAGTGAGTGGTTCTGGATAGAGAGCAGCCATTGGAAAACCCAATGGCACCACCATGCTGAGGAGCAGTGAGAGATTAAAGCACAGCCTTCCAGGGAGTGACCAAATCAGAGGCAAGAGTAATAAGAGAGAGGAAGTGATCTATCAGAAGCAAAACTACCCCTAAACATAGAAATCAGGTCTATTCTCCCTGACTGAGATTCTACAGAATGGTAGGCAATATATATGAAAGTGTTTATACAACCCCCTAGTGCTGGAAACAAATCAGTATTTTCAACTTTCACACATTTGTAATATACTTCACTTCTGTAGTCCCTAAACATGTTTGCTTGCCAGTTCTGCTATAACCTTTAAGAAGATATGCTTTCCCAGCACCCCCATGGTTTCTTCAGGAAGGGTTTCTTCCCATCTAGCCAAGTCAGATCTTGCAATACTAGCCCATAAAATGCCACCAGCTATGTTGTTTCTGCCTTTGAAGAATCTTTTATTTAAGTCTTGCAAACACAACTCTAACTCCTTTGGTCTCCTCCCACCTATTCTCCACTTCACTCTGAAAATTTATCTACCTATTATTGTTGTATCCCCTTATTCCATATTACCTGCATGCAGGCTCACACTACCTTTCAAACATGCACACACCACCGGTCATGTGTACACGGACTAAAATGAACATCACTGTAATTTCAAATACTTAAAAGATGCATTGTGATGGCAACCTTGTAGACAAAGCCTAAAGCCTAGTAATTGGTCTTTTGTGATGACCCATCACAATATTTTAATTAAACGAAATCAGTTATGTTATGGACAAGGTCACTGTAGATTTTTGTCTGTTTGTTTTGTTTTATTGTTGTTTTGTTTTTCTTTGCTCTAAGACGTTTATAGCTGAATAATTTATGAGATTATTATATTTTTCTGATCACACGAACCCATTTTCCATGACAACAAAAGCTTACTGAGAGATGTGGTGAAGCTGGGTATGAGAAGTATGTGTGTGCATTTGATTAGTAGGATGGATGCTTATACCTCATTCCTATTCTCATTTATACTGGCTCAATATCCTATCACTTCCAGAGTTTGTTTCCAAACCCTATCACTGAAAAATGGCTACTCCAGGTCCTGAACCTGATGACAGATGTGGCATTTTTACTTCAAATTTCAGTGTCTACTGTGTCAAAGGGAAAGAGATAAAAATCCCCGAGGAGACACAGTGCTCAGCAATTAAAATAGAAGCTAGAAGATATGAACTTGGAAACTTTTCTCTCTAAACAGGAAAATACGGACAAGCTGACAAGTTTGCTCAAAGAACTGTGCATTGAATTTCCAAAAGTACAGACCTCAATTCTTTACAGGAGCTCTTCGAGTCCAGCACTGTCTTCAGTGAATTTATTAATACATACATCAAGTAGCTCCGCTTCCTGCTTCAACCTCAGGGCATCTTCCCATTAACCTTCTTTTATTCAGTCAAGAAACGAATCTTTGCTGGAAGCTTAACCAGTTTTTAATCTATGGCAAGATACTGCTCCTATATCCACAATTATTTATTTCCATAATAACTCATTATGAGAGACCTTATCAAAAGCAGGACAAAGAAAAAACAGAGAAAATAAGGGGAAAATTATTCTCAAAATTTATCTGCAATTATGTTACCCTTTTTCCCCTGAATTTTTTCACAATTTAAAAGAATTTGGGCTTCTGGATAAGCATGTAGCTTGACCTTATCAGGAGGGCTCAATTTGGAATATAATGTGGCTGCTTGAATGATAACGCTGATGTTTCTTAATTAAACTTCCTTGTAATTGTAAAAGAAGAAATGAAGAGTCTTGGCTGGCAATGGCTGATATTTCTTTCCAAAAAAAAAAAAAAAAAAGGTGATTTTTCAGATAAGGAAATACATAAATAATCCTCAAACATTTCTACATCAGTATTTTCTTCCCCTATTCTCTAAACAAATAGCCCAGGAGAAAAAAATCACTTAGTTACTTTAAGTTCATATGGCTATCTGAAGTTTTAAACAGCCTTTTTGTAAATAAAATTTCAGGTGAGTATCACTTAGTTTACTTTCATTGAACATTCTTCTCTTAAAATACATTTATTTAAATAACATGAGCTTGGATTATCATTGTCTGTTGACAAGAACCAAGACACTTATTAGGCTACTTTGCTATTTATCAAATAGCAAATCCTTATCAAAATAAGGATTCATTTATAAAGCTAACTCACTATTCTCTCTTCTGTTTTCCTTCCTTGATTTATTTATGTAAATAATTTTCTTCAAATTTAATCATGAACTGCAGTTTTATTTAGTTGGTAAGTTTATAATTAACAGTTTGAGATTCTCTCAGTGGAAAAAAATATTAGTAAGAAATTCAATTGAGCATATTAAAAAGATTTAAATCTCAGGAGAGGATACGGTGAAGTAATTTTAGCTGTTCCTTGGAATATGATTCTTTAAAAATATTTTAGTGGTAAAAGCATAATATACATATGTTAGGATCAGTTATATTTCATAATAATTCTCAGAAGTCATCTGAACATATTGTTTTCTGAAAGTTCAGATTAAAAGAGTATCAGTAAATGTCCAGTCAAAACCAGAGAGCATCTCTGAATGGAGTCAGCTGCATCTTCACACAAACCACCTATCTAATCAAGCAATGCCTGAGCCTTTCAAAAGAGTGTACATCTGTTCATATAAAAAGATTCCTGAGGAAAGTTGCAGTTATTCCTAAGCCCTCCTTTTGGCCATAACGACTACTTCTGAGACACATTGATTGCCCTGAATTTCACTTGTACACACTAGAAATGACAATATATCAGGTTGAACAAACAATCAAGTTAGTGTAAAATTTCCAATATTTCTATACAGCTACCAGAAATGATAAAATATCAAAACATTTTCAGAGTGTAGTAATAATCTCTAAGGAACCCTCAAATCCAAAGCAGCTACCACTCCGAATAACTAGAATTTTAAAAGCTAATTTTACAAAGTAAAACTAAAATATTCATCAAAAAAATAAAAAAAAAATATTCAATGACGTTTGCGTTAGAAAAAAAAATCTTTTGTGCTAAATGGAGATCAATACATGTTTAGCCTTCTATTCCACAAACTAAGAGCCTGGGCAACCAAGGCACTTATTCTTAAACTTTATTAGCCTCTGTTCCTCTGTCACCCTATTTCTCATTTTATGACAATTTTCTTTATTATAACTCCTCTCCATATACCTGTTACATACATCTCTCTCATGTCATCTGCCACATCGATCATCCCTGCACCATTTCCCCCCATATTGATCATCCCTGCTCCATTCCCACCTCCCAAGAAGATCATAGTCTGGACCCCTTTTAAGTCACAGTATTTGTAAACTTGAGATCTTCATAATACATTGCCTTCTGTGCTATTTCTGCTGCTGGGGAACTAACCATCAGAATTTAAGCCCTGGTTTTAAACTTATTGATTACACCCACAGGTGATCAAATCATAAGTCAACCAATTGACCCCCTTATTTGCCATTCTATTTTGCAATATCTTTAGATATATCTCTTATTGCACCCTTTTCCCCTTATGGTTTAGACATTTGTAAATATTTTCTTAATTATTATAATAATCACTCTCAATATCTTTCTGGTTTTCCTATTTTTGTACTTCTGGTACATGGATGTCTCTCAGATATTTGCATGGATTATATATTCAAGACATAAATGTTAGCTCAAGCTCTCTTTCCTCTTCAAATAAGACTGATGAAAGCTCCATCATCACAGCGATTGCTGGGCATAGGAGAGTAAAACAAAGAGAACTGAACAAGTTGCATCACAAGTCCCTTCATCACAGGTCATGCAAGAATATGAGGCAATACATTTGGGGCAGGCAGCAAAAAAACTACAGCATTGGTGGGTGGTACCGACCACTGAGAAAGAGCTGCTACTTACAGATATTGGAAGGCAAAGGGTTTTAAGAACCATCCCAAGAAAATGACAATACATTTTGGTATGGCTCTTCAACTCTATGGGAGAGAACTTTCCCCCAATCAACTTCAACTCTGCTATTCTAATTATGTTACTTTATTAAAACAAATAACAAAGAACAGTTAAATAAGTGTATGATCATAAAGAGTATCAATCTAAGTGTTAAATAGGTAACAATTATAGAACACTTAATAGTTTCATGGTACAAGGTGTGCATATATTGACTTAATCCTAAACAAATACAATGATTACCAACATTTTATTCAAGGAAACTAAAGACACAAGGCCTTGCTTTGTTTTGCAATAGACCAGGTTTCCAACCCAGGAAGCCCAGCTCCAGAGAGCCCTTTGGACAAGGACAAAAACAGTGCTTCCTTGATACTGGCTTGGCAAGTATTTTAATGACTTACTAAATTAATTTTATGGCCTGCTTCCAAGAAAGAAACAAAAAAGAAGTCTGACCCTTTGTCTGCACAATTTCTACATCTGGTGCACCTACAGATACAACCAACCGAGGATCACAAGTATTTAAGAAAACAAAACGTGTCTTTGTATGGAAAATGCACAGTTATATTTCCTCCTCATTATTTTCTAACAATCTAGGTTATTAGTATTTAATTGTTGTAGGTACTACAATAATCTCAACATGATTTGAATTATGTGGGAAGATAACTAGGCTACATGAAAACACATTTGTATGTAATATCAGGTACATGAGTATCTGCAGATTTTGTTACATATGGGTGTGCCTGAAACAAATACCCTGTGGATAACGAACAGTTGATGCATATGAAAATCAAACACTAGAGCGATTCTCTACAAATGCATAAACACTGAATTACAAACAATTATTTGAACAAGCCTTGCCATTTAATTAATTGAAGTCATTATTTACAGCTATGTCCCCTCACATGGGCATCTGACAGAAATCTCCATTCAATTCCAATTTCATACATACCATAAACTCAGGTCCTTTCAGTGTGTAGATCTCAATTGTCTAAAACACCTCTTAAAATCAGTTGAACACTTCTTAGCAAATGACATGGATATATAGGAGGTTTTAGCCAATCATCCTGGCAAATTCAAAGTGCTTTTCTAGATAACAGTCACATGGTAGTATTTCTTTCAAATGGGAATTGAATGGCTCTCTGGTAATATTAGAGCATAAGTCAGGATTCTGATTCGTCAGATATTAAGACCAACTATTTGGCCTGCATGTCACACATAAAATCATAACAATGAGAACTTAACTGGCAGCACAGAGTATCTGCACAGCTGCATTCATGAGAGCATCTAGCCAAATTCCACCACCACCAAGCACTTTCAGAGAGCTCATTTGACACACCTCATTTTGAGATCATGAACCAAAAGAACATAATAGCTGTTCTTGTGCCTATCTTTTGCCAAACTCATCACTACATATAGCCTTCGTTCTCTTTGTGTTCAATAGTTACTTGCCCTAATTTGTAAAAATTATTTTATTTATTTACATTCCAAATGTTGCCCCCTCCCAGTTCCTCTTGCCCTTTTGCCTCTGAGACGGTGTTACCCCATCCATGTGTACAGCTTGATGCATTTCTTATCTAGGAATACATCTGCATGATCCAAAAATTGATGGTATAAAGTAGCACAATGAGTCATGGGGAATGTAGCTCTGTTGGGAAAATTCTTGCCTAACATGTTTGAAGCCATGGGTACAATTCCCAACACATCATGGTGATGAATTGTCTGTAATTCCAGCACTCAGGAGATAAGGCAGAAGTATCAGAAGTTCAAGGTCAGCCTCAAATATTTAGAAAGTTCAAGACCAAGGTAGGCTCCATGACACCAGTCTCAAAATAAAATAATGTAAATCAAATTAGTGCATTGGGTGTCTCTTTGTGCTTGGGATGATACATGTTACTAAAGCCTAACTTCATGAGCCCCTTTGGTTCATGACCTTTTATAAAACTATATTCCAGGCACTGGCAAAAGACTCTAGTAAGGAAATACTCTCTTGAGAGTTTGCTTGCATGGTCTGTTTCCCAGATGTGGTTCCTTAAGAGTGTTAGGCTGAGGGTCTCAATTCTCTGATGAATACTGCCTTCAATCTGCCCTCTTCAATCTGCTTTTGCTGTAAGAACCTCTCTAACATAATTTCCTTTATTAAAGCAGCAAAAGAAAATGTGGTGACCAACCAAGACTGTAGTGACAGTCTTGGGTAGCATAGGATACAAAGGACAACCTATCTAGTTGGCTAGAAACAAGTTACATTCAGGATAATTGAATGGGAGTTAATATTAGTATGTGCTATACCTTGCTGAATGAATTTTAATGTCTTATATGGTTTATTTCCTTTTGTCTTCTTATAAAAGGCATACTTACCTAAATAAGCTAATATATTAGTTCTTTTACAACTATTTCCCTATTAACTTCCATTTACCTTACATGTTTAATTCATCATAATTGCTACGAAATTCAAAAGTACTTTTCAAGCAGTATAGAGATTAGTAGCAGACAATGACTGAGTTTCTCATCATACGTAATATACTACTACATCAAAGGGACATCATATCAATTCAATGTTGCAATAAAAAATACCACATGTTAGAACTTTGAAAATTGCATTTCTTTGCTATCTTATACCTTTATCCAGAAATAACTACCCTTACCCTTCCCAAACTCTCAAGGCTCACTATAGAAAAAGAAAGAAAGAAAAAAGAGAGAAAGGAAGAAAGAAA
Organism: Arvicanthis niloticus; assembly: GCF_011762505.2. NCBI lineage: Eukaryota > Metazoa > Chordata > Mammalia > Rodentia > Muridae > Arvicanthis > Arvicanthis niloticus. Next base: position 73,542,894 of record NC_047659.1, read on the forward strand.
GAAAGAAAGAAAGAAAGAAAGAAAGAAACAAGGAAACAAAGAAACAAAGAAACAAAGAAACAAAGAAACAAAGAAAGAAAGGAAGGAAGATTTTACAAATTAGGGATTTTGAATGCCAAATATCATGTAAAGAAAAAAAATGATGATGTTTACAAGAAAAGGATAACCTAGTTGAGGACATGTAACCATGACTACAACATAAATTTTTCTCTAATATCATGATATAAGTTTAGAAGTCATCTGTGAATTTAGCTCAATGATTTTGTCATACCATTGTGAGTTTCCTTACAATCTGATTTTAATTAGAGTAATTCAATATTTACATCTCACACCCATGTTTCATGTTGAATTTTATCCAGAAATTAAAACCTTCATTTAACAAATGAGACACTTAATTTAAAGCTTGTCTCGCTTCCATTTCTGAATAACAACCATAAATAGATTTTATGATAAGGTCAGAAATATTTGAAATATTTGCAGGATCATTTGTCTTGCCTCAGCAATATTCAGAATTAAAAAAGAAAATGTTTATACTTTGGTCATTACGCTTCTCTAATTCCTTGCATTCAAGTCAGGGAATAACCTGCCAAAATAAAAAAATAAAAACATCAGTGTCTATCAATACACACCAAATATTTTCTGACATTTCTCTGGATTGAACAAAACTTTGGTTTCCATGGATGCCAGTCATACAACTTCAAGTTGTTCATCAGCACAGAAATAAGGCAAAAAAAAAAAATCTATTTTCTAGCTGCTGGCCTTTTAATACAGATCATAAAGAGAAACCAATAAACACAGCCTTGGTGCAGAATTGATCTCTGCAGGAGCCTCCTGGCCTAGCTATTCTTTTTAGAACTAGGTACTATTCTTTAATGACAATGGTCCTAGGCAGGAAAGCCAAGGAGGTTCTGATGGAACCAGTCTTTGAAATCATTTATTTAAACAGGCAATAACATCATCTGTAAGTAACTAGGCTCAACTTCACCCTCTGATTAATTATTGTGTGTTTATGGAAAATACCCCCAAAGCTCATGAGTGACATTTTCCATGGAAACTTGAAGACTTCTTTAGCTGATCTGAAGTTGGCGCTACACTCACGAAGTAAAATTAAGGTGTTCTAACAGACCCCATAAAATAGACTAACCCTTATGAAACAGGGCAGTTTGTATGGATTTAATGAGCTAGTTACAAATAACAACCAAGAGTTTGTTTTAAGTTGTGTATGTGTCTGTCTGTCTGTCTGTCTGTCTGTCTGTCTCTCTCTCTCTCTCTCTCTCTCTCTCTCTCTCTCTCTGTGTTGTCTCTTGGTATCTTTCTTTTTTATTGTGTTCATCTATGGATTTTGAACACTCAATACACATCTATTAATCTATAGTAAACTGATTTTAATTTGTTTGGTTCTACAAAATAGCTAATGACTTGTATTTTCTATAATAAGTGTACAGTTCTTGACAGAGAATTTGTAATAAATATTAAATGACCAGAGTAATTAAATGAAACTTAAAGTTTCTTGGCAAGGAAGCACAAGCTGTTGGGCTGGATAGTGAGTTCCAGGCCAATCATGATCTCAAGCCCTTCTCTTGGGAAAAACTAAAACAAAAAAGTATAAGTATATAGAAAATGTAGACTGTTTCAAAGAATGAGTAGAAATCATTAAACACCTTATATTGGTCCATTTTATGCTGGGAACACAAGTTAGAATTCTATATATTAATAAATAAATGTCTACAAAGAAGTGTTTATAATTTGACAAACGTCAGAAGTTATCAATTGTATCAAATTAGTTTCATACTCAACAGTGAAAATTTTTTCTTTAGAAATAATTTAATGTATCTATAATTTTCTTTTTTTTATTAGATCTTTCATTTACACTTCAGATACCATCCCCTTTCCCCATTCCCCCCCCTTAGAAAACCCCTATCCCATGCCCCCTTTTCCTTTTTGCATTTATACATTTTTTTAAGAAATGTTAATCATAGGCTTTATAAGTTTGGTATTGTTCAATCAGAGGTGTAACCCACTACCCAACCTAGATATATCAACTATCTTTGACTGGTGGAGATACATGAACATCTGCTTCCCTATCTCCCCCCTCTATCTCTCTTTCATCACCTAGCTTCTCCTCTCCTTCTTCTTCTCCTCTTCTTACTCCTTTTCTTCCTCTCAGTACTCCTCCCACCTTAGCTCCTCCTACACATCACCCTTCCTGTTAAAAGGAAACTTTTCTCTCAAAATACAATTAGAGCATAATTATGCCAATTTGTACCAGTGAGGTACAAGATAGTCCTAATACCCAGTCCATCCTTTTGTTGACTAACCAGCACCTCTGTCATCTATCCTAACTAAAACACTTAGTTCTGAACCTGGCTTTTTCCTTGGCTTTAGGATGAATGTCAGCTGATGACCATACACTCAGATCTTTTCTCTCAAAGTAAATAGCTATAAGTTTTCAACCCCGTCAGAAATCCAGAATGACTGAGTTGACTATAATTGTGGGAAGCACAAAGCATAGCTTCTAAAACTTAGCCAATTTATAGAGACCTCTGAACACCTGGACACTCGCTCTACTTCAAAACGTTGGAGCATCTGTTCTTCTGCCTTCTGGCCCAGGATCATCTGACAGACCTTAGTGCTGCAGAATTATTAAGGGCTGATTACTCTGTCTAGGCAGATATAATCAGTCGACTATTCTGCAAGTGTGTCCTTTTCTGGACAGTAATTTGTCTGTAGAAGGAAAGTGGCAATTCTTGCCTAGTGGCTGTCTCACCACAACTGGAGTAACTCCAAGGATGCTCAATTTCTTCTTAGAATTTAACATAGGAAGCTGTCCGGAGCAGACAGGTCTCTAATGAATTTTCTATTGTTAAGCTGTGAAATAAATCAGTAATTTGGCTTCAGTATTTTCTTTGCTGACATTTTTCCTCTCCTATTTGTTTCCTAATGTCTATTCTGCTCAAAACTTTAACAGTTTCTACTTTAGATTTTTTTTTTTTTGTCATAAAGGGAAGCAATTGTTTTTCAAACTGCTTAAAATAAAATTTTATCATAATGTGTGTGTGTGTGTGTGTGTGTTTGTGTGTGTGTGTGTGTAGTTTCTCCATAAGCACAGAACTAAGAAGATAGATGGTCAGATGGCTAGATAGGTGGATAGATGCCCGGTGGGTGGGTAAACAGAGGATGAATAGAAGAAGGTAATGTCATGAAATACAATGCAGTGAGGGGGTACATTTTGGGGGCTCAAGTAGTGCCTCTGAATAATTTATGCCTTTCAACAGACCTGCTGTAGGCCATATTTATTAGGGGGATGGGGAGAAATAAGTACCTGAGAAAGGATAGAGGCTGAAGAGTGTGCATGTTGACAAGCAGATGGGAACAGAAACATGGGGATAAATAAAAGCATGGCAAAGAGGGAGACAGAGTGGTCCCATGCTAAAAATGAGAGAGGGGACACCCAAGACAGTGAAAAAGAGAAAGCTGGAATGACAAACTGGTTCTTTTTTTTTTAAGCAGCAAACACCTGATGCTCCTGGTGGCAGTGCAGGCCACGATGTAATCAATTGCTAGGTCCCAGCAGAATGCCTGTACTTGCTCTTTTAGGGATGACACTCCGAGTATTTCTATTTTTATACAACAGACAATATAAGTAACTCAGCTAATGTTTCAAAGATGTAAAGTTCCTAGATCACAACCTGAAAAGTAGACAGAGCATATAGTAGACTGAAGTGGCAGAATCAGTAAGTTGTTACTGATGCATAGAATCGGCCTTTTAAAAATAGCACCCTACAGAGTATTGCAAAAGCACACAGTTCTTGGTTACTGGTTTGATAGCATTCTGTTGGTTGCTATCCTAATTTACTTTTCAATTTAAAATGTTTCTTCTTTTTTCCCTATAGACACAAAATATGTTAAGAGCGTCTAGTGGTGAATCCTCTTGTTCTGTTCCATTTTTTCCCTTCTTTGGAGCTCAAATTAGACATAGTAATGAATTATGTGGCTCTGATGTGACTTCCAAGTCCTTCCAGATAGAAGAAATATCTTTATCTTTCACCTTTTATTCAGGTGTTACTGAGTGCTAAGTTTGTGAAAAGTCTACTCAGCATCAAGAGAATGTTTTATCTGACTGAATAGAAAGCTAATTAAAGCACAGGTAAATAAGGTAAGGACTGTTACAAAGGTCCAGAGGGATGCTAAGAAGTCAGGGGGAATTTCATTGGAAAGACTGACTCAGCCAAAAGTTCACAGACACCCTTATAGTACAACTTAACCTTGAAAGATGTGCTTTGACTATAAATGGACCCAGTGAATAACTTGAAAATGCATAGCAAAAACTGATAATTTCTTCCCCAGAAATTCTATGTCTTTCTAGGCATAGTGTCTCATACCCATAATTTAGAACTCAGGAAATAAAGCTAGGAGGATCACAAGTTTGAGGCCATCTAGGTCATCATAATTAATTTCATCCACCCAGGCAGTTAGAACTTCTCTAAAGCAAAACCAGAACCACAGAAGGTCATGCCAAAGATGGTAGCACCTGCCTATGTTCTTTAAATTAGCTATTAGACTCATACCAGATCAGGAAATGGTTGTCTTTTTTGACAATATGTTACTGGCTAATGGAAAAATTCAAAACCCAATTACTTTTTCTTCAATATTCTTATGACTTATTATCAGCTTCTTAGTCACATCATAGAATTATTTACTGAAGACTTGAGGATGTGCAGTAGATACCCAAGCTATTCACTCTAATGATGGAAAAGACACTCCCTGCCAGTCATCCAAATCTCTAGCGGCAATCATTGTCTTTTCTGCTTCTATCACTTAGAATATGTTAGATTCCACAGCTTAGTTCAGTTTTACATTGTCCATTATTCTTTGGCTGGTTTATTTTACCCTTAGATCATGCTATCTTATATGCTTTTTAAAGGAAGACTATTTTATGTATTTACTACTTGAATTTCTAATAATGAGAGTGTAATGGCATGCCTCCTAATGGAAGGCCATACAAAAGTTATGAGGTGTCCTGTTGTCTCTCTGTCAAGACAAGTTACATGGGATTCTTAACCTCAGCTATACTGAAATCATTGTGCAGAGGGTATACAGTATCAAAGAGGTCCACTAGAAAACCTGTACTATTACAACTTCAGTTTCTCAGAATCTCCAGTGGGTACAAAATGAAGCAGAAAGAAATTCTTTCTGCCAAACATTGCCTAAAACTCAGATCCTAGATAAAAATTAACTCTACCAATTTTTTAAATCTTTTTTTTTTAAAAAAAGAAAGTTTATTTAGTTTCTTTTTGGAGAATTTTATACATGGATATTGTACTTATATCATTTCCATCACCTTCCCTCTTCCATGTCATCTCATCTCCTCCCTCCTTCCCTTCCTCCACTCCTCCCTCTTCCCCTCCTCCCAAATCTGTGGATTCATTTTCTTTAATTATTATATATACATACATAAACACACATGCACAAATGCACAAATACACACACACACATACATACAAGCTAATTGAGTCCATTTAATGTTCTAGTGTATTTGTGTGTTTACAATTTAAGGCTTGAGACTGTATATTCTTCTATGCAGGGTTTCATCTCTGGAGAAAATTGACTCTCCATTTCTAAGTAGCCATTGATTGACTATAGCTCTTCATCCAGGGATGGGGTCTTGTGAATTTTTCCCCATCAACATCCAAAAGTATGCTTAATTAATTTAGAAAATTCAGAGAATTATGTAACACACATCAAAATATAATTTGTTAGTGTTTCTAATAACAAAAAAAGAAAGAAAAAGAAAAAAAGATGATGACATATCTATGTCCTTTTCTATTCCCAACTCCAGAAAACCATTAACCTACTTCTTATATTCTTTTATCTGCAGACATTTGCCATTGGTAGACATTTCAAATAAATGAAATAATTTGATATTCTGTCTTTTGATTTGGTCTTCTATCACTTAAGTGAATTTTTTTTAAATCAAGTGATAAGGTTGCAGGTGTTAACATTTATTTTCTATAATAATAACACTTCCTTCTTATGACTTTGACTTTGTCACACTTTACTTATCGACTCATCAGTTCATGAACATTTTGATTGTTTTTTTCTCATTGGCTATTACAAAACTTTCATGAAAATAATTGGAATACTTTTTAATTTTTCTTTGGCTCATATCTAGTTTAGGATCTGGTAGGTTCTGTGCTATATAATATTGATTAAACACTTCAGCCATTTATAAGTGGTTTCTACTTACTTACCTTTCAAAGTTATGGTTTCTATTACTGTGAAGAAAGACCATGACCACAGCAACTCTTATGAAGAAAAACATTTAATTAGGACTGGCTTACAGTGCAAAGGTTTAGTTCATGTCATCATGGCAGGAAGTAAAGCAGTGTACAGGCAGATATGCTAAAGAAGGAGCTGAGAATTCTACATCTTGATCCCCAGGCAGCAGATGAGAACTAGCTTGAGTTAATGAGACCTCAAAGCCCACCAATCCTTAGTTGTGCAGCTCCTCCAACAAAGCCACACCTGCTCCAAGGCTACACCTCCTAATATTGCCACTCCCCATGGACCAATGGGGGCCATTTTCTTTCAAACCACTACATTTAACGATTCTATCATTCTACTGTGGAATTTTTTCTGTATTTTTGACATCATTTATATTTTAAGCTTATATTCTTGAATGTCACCATTTTAGGTCACAATGTTAAGATAACTTCTCATAAAATATAAAATACTACCATGACAAGGTTTGTATAACATTTTCTCCTTTCCCCAAAGTATAACTTTCACAAAGATTGATAATTGGTCCCTCCCCTTTTTTATTTACCAATTAACCCTCACACCTAAAACATTACACATCAATGATGCCACCAGTTTGTAAGGGTTAAGTCTTCAGTAAAATAAAATAGGTTTGATGCTATGGTTATTATTTGTTTATAATTATTAAAACTGAAATGTAAGTCAGTTGCTCAACAACATTTAATCATCTCCAAGTTGACTAATCTTCTCCTCGTCAATAAGTAAATAGACCTTAAGACACTATATTAGGAAAACCTTAAATTATCAAGGAAATTATTGTGTAAGTGTGTATATATACAAAATGTGCACAGATTTTATTTTCATTAGGGATTCTCAAAAGGTGTACAGTGTTAGAAAGGATGACACATTACAATGCCAATGGATAAAAGAAATGCACGGTGGATAACTACTGATGTGATGACTACTTGATGTGTTTGCTCTTATCCTGTAGAGAAAGCATATAAGAAGTAAAACCTTAAAGAAGTCTTGAGAAATATCAGCTTCACAGATCCCTGCTGGTAGTTCAGTGAGTGTCCTCAACTTGAGGTCTAGGGGATAGCCTGCATTCAAAAGCATTTTAACCTGTGCACTTGGGAACCCCAGGAGTGTAGACCAAGAGCACTCACAGCAGACTGGAAAAGAGAGCAACCTAGAAACCCAGAGGCAAATAAAAGTCACACATATAAAATTGTTCCAAAATGTGTGAGTCCTGCTAGAATCATATGCTGATATTGTGAAAAATGTCTGCTGATGCTATTTATACATTTGTTCACTTATTGAAAGAAAAATCTTTCCATATTTAAATTGAAAGGCAAAAAGAATAAAGAAAATAGAAACCAGTATCCAAATAAAAATAAAAATGATAATATCTCATGTTCCACCTCACAATTATTCAAAGGTCAGGTTGATAAATGTAAACCAACAGAATGAGAGGAATAAAATTAATTCCTGTCAATTCTGAATCTTTAGATAAAATAATCTAAACTATTCTGTAGGTCATTGTCTGTTATATTTTTATGTTTTTTAAATTTTCAAGAACATTATCAATACTTATTTGCAAAAAATAATCTATATTATAATTTTCTATCCTTGTTTATAAGTATGCCAAGTGAACAAACATACCAAAGATGACTCTTAACTTTTATAAAAAATTACTCAGCATTTGCTCAGTCTACCCATCCTAGACTGACAGAATCACTGCTGTGCTTGCTGGGACATGTGAAATGTTTCCTTGATGTGGCCCTTAAAACAATAACTCACTGAACAAGACCTCGGGGACCTAGAAATGTGTTTAGGAGCTACCCCGACTTGCTTTAGGCCTGTCAATAAACACACTGCAGAGGGACTAACCTTTCATAATAGAACCACAGTGTGTCTGGGAGAATCTCATCAAAATGTGAATGTAAGAGTCTATTGGGATCTTGGAATGAAACAAAATACGATAGTTACAAAAAGCTATAAAATCTGCTGTTTGATCAACAAGTTTATTCCAGTCCTTATCCTAAATTTTATTTGGTTAAAACACTTCAGCTACATTAGATTCCTCATATCAGAAGTATATGAATTTGTTACTTTATTAATGCCTATGTTTGATATTATAATATAATTTCACAACTTCTTCATTTTCTCCCTCCAACTCCTCCTATGAAATCCTGCCTGCTCTGCTTCAAATGTATGTCATCCTTTTCCCCTAATTGTTATTGTATGCATAAGTGCATACATATATGCATATATATTCCTAAATAAAACCTGCTCAATACATATAAAATGCATATATGTAGGCTTCTGGAACTGACTATGTGGCACCAGATAACCAATTAATGTTTTCTTTACAGGAAAGGACCTCTTTTCTTGGTCCCAGATTTTCTCAGTTGCTATAGTACTTTGTGTAGGGTTGATGCACCATTGGAATTTTCCTTTTCCACTTTGGCATGTCCATTGGCATGTCCTTGTTCAACACATGTTTGGGCAGTCATGTTGGTGATATTTCATAGATATACATTCTGACTTACTAGAGATAAAAATCTCACAACAAACACACTGACTGATCTTCCAGTTCTTACAGTTTTTCTACTGCTTCTTCCACAATGCCCCCTGAGCTTTCTATTTTGGAGTGTTTTATAGATGTACCCATTGGGATTGGGCTCTATAACTCTGAATTTTGATTGCTTGTGATTTTATGTGTGATCGTTGTCTATTACAAAGAGGAGTTGCCTTGATGAGGGGATAAGACCACACAGACCTCTGGATATAAAGAAAAAAGTTTATAAACTGTTGATAGGAATTATGTTGCTTTAGTAAATTAGAGATTGTAGATTCTCTTCCAATAACCATAACTTCACCAACAGCGAATACTTAACTAATTTTATAATACTAGGAAGAGTGTCATTATTGAGTGGGTCCTAAGTCCACTTAAAGAAATATTAAGTAGCTATGCTCTTAACCACTGGCTAGCATGAAACATAGTAAAACAGTCACTTAAAAATCTTAAAATCTAAACCTGATTGATCCAATTTTTATATATACATGGGACAAGCAAGTAGACTCAGAAGATCACTAGGCAAGAGAATGTCTATGGTTTACTGTGACAGTACATTTCCTGACTGAAAGGAATATAAAGTAAATGATTTTAGAAGTTTAATATCTAAAAGGTGAGTAGAGTTTGGCAGAGTAAAAATAAAGGCAGAAACATATCATCAATTAGACTAAATAAGAGAATAATATTAGTGGGTTTCAGCCCATTGTAATCTGACACATATCCTTCACCTGTTGTGGCAGATCCTCAGTGGAACTGTGGAAATCTCTATCTCCATAAATTAGATGGCACCAAAGTGGGCATTTATTTGGAAATGACTGATTAAAGAGATGCTCTCAGAACTAGTAAGTAAGCAGAAGTGAAAGATGGTTGTGGATAAAGTCGGCTAGGGAATGATCTCAAGCAGAGTTCCCTCCGAAGATTGCTTCAGCATGATCTACAGAAAATAAATGTTTATCAGTAGCCTTAGCAGAAACAAAGGTGCTTGCTGGCCTCCCAACCCCCCTCACCCATCACTCATAAATATAGTGAACCAGAAGAGATGTCAGTAAGGCTGAGAGGAGACAGAAGTCAGCAGACAGAAACTTTGAACTCGATGTGGGAACCTAACCCATGGGGATTTGACTCCAAAGCCCAAAGGGTTCCCAAATGTTCTCTGGTCTCCTTCAAGTCTCTCTTAAGCAATATATTGACAAGAGTCCTTAAATTCCTCCTGCTTATTGACTAGCTCTACTTGTGCCAACCATTGCTAAAATGAGCATTTCCCAACATCTAGAGCACTGAGGACTCTGTTATATAAACTAGAGCATCCATAAGTTCTGGTTGGGTGCACAGTACTGTGTAATATGCTATTACATCTCAAACGGTCTCAGTCTTAAAGAGCCTTAAAAGTTTACACAGAAAAGATATATAAAAGGAATAGCATCTAGGAGCTCAGACATGTAAAGTCTTGTGCTTCTGATTAGAAAACCATGTCATTTTGAAAAAAGACAGCAAATGTTCCACATAAGTTTCCTGTTTTAAATGTGGGGTTTTGTTCCCATCAAAACAGACTCAAAGCCTGTGACTTGAGCAAGGTTGACTGTCCTCTATCAACAGATATGGATTGCAGTTATGCAGGCTATTTTGCTTCTACATTTACTGTGGTTATATCTCAATTTACATCCTTTATCTTTAAGCAACATAGACACATCTCTGTTCATTTATTTATGTCTTCATAAATGTAAAACCTGAGACCCTATTTATCTAGTCATTGAAAGTCTATAAAACAGTAATGTGAAATGTAAAATATTCAGTGATTCCAAAGAAAATAAAATTCTAAACTTGTCCTTATTTCCATAAGTCCATTCATCAATGACACTAAATATTATCAGTTTGATAATCATACATAAATAAGGATTGAATTTCTAATGAGGGATTAAGCTAAAATTACCACAAAAGCTTGCACATCCAAGCCAATGTTTCATAAAACCTTGACTTAGATCACAATTTTGCTTGTCATTTTCCTCATCAAAGAAGATTTACACATCCTGTGATAGCACTAACCTTTTCAAAGAACGGCAAGAACACTTCATATAGTTAAGTAATTATGAATTATGGCTCTGAAGTTATCATATCTAAAACATCTGAGAAAATGTAGGAAAATAAGATAAGTCAAATGACAAGAGAAAGTGACTTTATTCCTCAACCCCTTATAAGAACTCAATAATTTTACCATATCTTGGACTTCTAGCTGAGTGATTCTAATCCTTTTTTGATAGAGATATAATTATAGGAACATTGCATTATAAAAACATATTTGTACTTCATTCTGTAGGAAGAAATATATATATATTATATATATATATATATATATATATATATATATATATAGAGAGAGAGAGAGAGAGAGAGAGAGAGAGAGAGAGAGAATGACTTGGTAGTCTTCATTAACCTTTAATCTAGACATCACACAAATGACTTACTTTGGAGTAATGTAAGCCTTCATATTTGTGATCTACTTCTGTACTACAAAAAAGGAGAGAGTAAAGAGAAAATTATCAATTTAAACCTCAAAGACAACACACACTACCTGACCAAAGAGGACAAGGTTAAACCTTAAAATGTATGACTGCCTCAGTCTGTTTTTCTAAGAAATCTTCTTGTTAAAGATTATATAGAAGATATGTCTTTTGTAGAAGAGTGGACTGTTTTCTCAGATTGCTGGTTTTCTGAAAATAATAGAACTTAATGATTCTCTTCCTGGTTTATGCCTATAATGGACAAAACACCACTCACATTTTACTTGCCAAAATAAAAGCAGAAATAAAAATTATTTAATTCATAGGTATTTACTTGAATACTAGTTACCTACCATAAAGTGTTTTATTGGTAATGTTGTTTGAGACTTTAGGAAATACACACTTCTCCATAATGAGTCTCATTAATCAAATGTTTAACAAAAAAATTCATCAGATATTGAATCTGATACTGATGCAGCTAAGAAACAGAATCACAAAAAAATTGCATCAGGTTAGAAGAAGATGGAAAGAAGGAAGATGGAGAAATTGAGGAAAAGGCTGAGGAAAAGTTAGATACAGTGTTGGCAATGCTTTAATGAGGTATCTGTGACACAGAAGGATGATCAACTCCAAGAGCTGGATGGAGGACAGCTAGAAAATCCAGTTTCTTAAACATTTCAAACTGGAAGAACACATGCAAAGATACAGAAACATAAAAAAGATATCTAATTGTGGTTTCTATTAACGTCAGAAAATGTGCAAAGAGGATAACTCAAATAAAATAGAAAAGAGATTTCATTCTATTCTCAAGACCTGGTATTCTTGTTGCTTTCATCCTGGCTGTAGGTTGGCATATGGACAGGACATTTGAGAATGAGAACTTGGTTCGTTATTCCTGGGACTCCAGCTCGTGGAGAATTGACAACTGTCATAAGGATTCAAATATGCACCTTCTTATATATCAGTATGGAGGGTTTTTTGTTTGTTTGTTTCAAGGGCTAGGGAGGGGGGTCAAAATGGCCTTTGTATATACTATACAAATGCTCTATTTTTGAACTATGTCTATTACCTCATCTACAACTTTAAAAGACCATCTTGTATATACTACATAAAATTGTTTGTAAAAGAAGAACAAAAGATTTTTGAGTTGAGAAATCAATGAACATGAGGTGTATCTTTGACTCCTTTGCCTGATGAGGAGGCTTTTTTTTTCTCTGTTGAGTTGCCTTGGCTAGCCTCCATGTGAGGGCTTTTGACTTTTTTTTTTTTTTTTTTTTTTTTTTTGTAGTTTGTTTTGCTGTCCTTGGTTGTTGTCTCTTGGAAGCCTGTTTTATTCTGAAAGGATATAGAGGAGTGGAAGGGGGAGAGAAACCGGGAGGAATAGAGGGAGGGGCAAACCTAAAGTCAGGGTATATTGTATGAGAGAATAATCTATTTTTCAATTAAAAAAGAAGAAGACAGAAAGAATTGTAAGAGAGAACAGAGTGCAACAGAGGGAATCATAAAACTTTCTTTTACAAACCAACAGTTATAAAAGAAACCAACAGTTATAAAATTGAATAAACAATCTCTACTAATTTCAAAACAAAAAAGTATTCCCAAATGGTTCCTGTATTCACACTTGATAGTGCTATAATTAATTATCTTACTGAATTTTCAAAAAAAACTATGCTTCACATCCTCATGATGTTCATATTTCTAACAAATATTAGTGTTAAAATAACAAAATAAAGAGCCTAATATATACAGAGGCGAATCCTCACAGCCAACCATTGAACTGATCACAGGGTTCCCAATGGAAGAGTTATACAGAGGACTGAAGGAGCTGAAGGGTTTGGGGCCCCTTTCGGAAGAGCGAAAATACCAACCAACCAGAGCTTCCAGGATCTAAACAGCCAACTTGGGAACACACGGAGAGACCCATGGCTCCAGCCTTATGTATAGCTGAAGATGGCCTTGTCTGGCATTGGTGGGAGAGGAGGACAGTGGTCCTGTGAAGGCTGGATGCCCCCGTGTGGGGGAATGCGAGGGCAGGGAGGCTGGAGTGGGTGGGTGGGTGGGGGCACACCCTCATAGAAGCAAAAGGAGGGGGGATGGAACAGGGGGTTTTCTGGAGGGGGGAAATGGGGAAAGGGGACAACATCTGAAATGTAAATAAATAAAATAATCAATAAAAAAAGAGAACTGACTCAGTGTAGAAGTTGAGGTAGGGCAAATAGCCTCAATAGTCATTTTCCCTTTCCCTCATATACTAAGAAGGTTACATGGTGTGGTAATACCATTATGTGTATGAAGACAACTTAAAACAGTATTTATGAGTTCCTTCGGAAAACCTGCTCATCAGGGAGGAGTAACTGCTAGACTCAGGCTGTGAATTAGCAAGAGGTACAAAACCTGCTGGGGAGAAATGCCTATCTTGACAGTTACCACTTCTATCTTCCTCATGGCTGTTTCCTCATTTGAAAGAAAGAATAAGATATCACATAAAAATTCTTCCTCACATATAGGAGATCTATAAGTCAAAGGATACATTTCTATCATTATGTAAAAACGATCGATGAAAATTATTTCAGCAAATATCAATGTAAGAACATGCCAAGCACCCATAATTAGAATGACTTATATTTCACATCTTGTATATAGGTGTATATCCTCACTTTCTTCACAGAATTTAGAGCCAGCAAAAGGAACAGGTGGCATAAATAAGATAAATGCATTAGAATTATTTCAATAAACAAACATAAAACTGTCTAAGAGCAATACGTATATCATACAGGCAATGTAGGAATATATACTGTGTATACTCTGTAGAGATGTGGTCTTTGGAGTCTCCATATTTTTAAAATTGCTAATTTATGCAAGAGTTATTAAGGAACAATAACCTGTCAAACATTACTGAGGTTAGCATTTTTTTTTTTAAAAAAAAGAATATGTTGTTATCAAGTATAGAACTCCTAAACTGAGTTACATGAGAAGACTGAAACAGGTTTGCTTCTCCATAAACAAGGGACAGAAAGTTGAGTTATATGAAGGTATTTTTGTATTTGTTTTGATTGCTTTCCTTGCTTGCTTGTTTGGTAAATGTATTAAATAAACATAGGACAAATATATTTATCAAAGCCATATTAACTATACTGTCATGAAAATTGTCACAAATTTCTAAAGCAGTATCATGTATAAAAAATTTAAACTAATAATAACATGGAAACTTCTTTCACAGATAGTTATCAGCAACAACGTCATGTCGAATATGGCAGAGGGAACCAATGTCATGTCAGTATCTTCAATCCAAGCTGAGGTTTGGAAAAATTATACAAAGCTTCTTTCATAAATCCAAGGGCAACGAAGCCCCTTTCTAGAAACTTGTTTCTATGTTACCACTTTTAACTCACGTTTTTGTCTTGTCTTTGACATAGTAACAAATTGTATTATTTTTCCTAGAGTATATAATCTGTACACTAAAATGAAAACTGCAGAGCTAGCCACCTAGTAGTTCAAGAAGAAAGCTAGCAATAACAGCATTAAGCATCTACCACATGGTAGATAAAATAAAAAGATAATGGAAACTTCCCCCTTCCTCCTCGCATTGTTACAGCAATATACTGATGTGCATGCTAACACATTTAAAAAATGGGTAAAGATATACTGGTTTAAACTAACCCAGTCAAAAACTTACCAAGTTATGTTGGAACATAATTTTAACTAAAGGTATCAAATGCTACCTAACAAGTAAATAAAATGCCTGGAAGACTTTTAAATATACACAACAAAAATATACCAGAGTTTTCACAGGAGAGAACCACTATAATCCATAGAATTCACAAATCCAAGATACTGAAAGGGTCATATCAGTCTGATTTCTTCAAATAGCACGCAGGCCTATTTATAAACCAACACCAGAAACCTTATAAACCAGATCAAACCCAGATTCTTTATTATCTCCCACCTTATAATAAATAAATTAACAAATTAGTAATATGCTATAAGCATGAATAATGGCTTTGAAAAAAATTTGTTAAGGCATGAAGATACTTGTTTATCTATCAGTTTGCTTTGAAATCAGACAAAACTAGACAAAGAGGGAGAAATGGTTGCTTTTCTGCCTCCTTCACTTATGAGCATTTAAGAGATATTAAAGCCTTGAATCCTTCATCAGTCTTTAAGTAGAAATAATTTGCTGACTTGCTATTTCATTTCCAAGCTGTGGAACTTTATTAACAACAACTCCAACCCCACTAGCAAGGGCATCTATGTGACTGACACCCACAGTAATAAAAACATTGCCCTTTCAGGCTTGTCAACTCTTCTTGCTAAAGGCAGCTTGAGGAGATCCCTTGACAATGATTCATGGCTTGAAGCTCAGAACCATCTGCTCTCTTGGAGAGTTTCTCAGCCAAGGTGAAGGGGGCGGGATGCAGCTGTATTCTTTTTCCCTCTAAACTCTATCCAAATGCATTCAATAAACCACAAAAACCCTGGCATCACTTTGAATGTGGCACACATTATCTCCATATGTTCTTGTTTCAATGGGCTATTTCTACAGTCACCATCCCATTGGATGCTGTTTCTTTTCTCACTTCACTATGTGAAGTGTCAATTTTCCTCACTCTATAAACTTCCTAATATCCTTCTATCCCACACAGTTCAAAGTTATTTGTCCCTCTCTATTTTATTGGAAAGCACTTCTACTATGAATAAAACTTCAAGATTTGGCTGAATTTTACCAAGTTAAATTACATATTGTATATTTAAGGATGTAAAACTACCATAATGTAACTGCTCATCCTTAAAGTGACAGAGCTAATTAGTCATATAATTAGGACTTAAGTGCTTGTCTCCTAACATTATCCTCGGCATGATCCTCTCTACTCATGCATTTTTCGGCTTCTCAACAACTTCACTCAGACAGCTTACATCTTAATAAAGAATGGTTTGGATTCATTATCACCCACAAAACACCAGAAATATATCAGATGCACTAAATGTTTAAAGTTTACGTTGACATAATTGAGAAGATATACACCCAATTCTAGAAGACACATTCCATTTTTATATGGAAATAAAAACATTTGAGTTTAAAAATTTATTGAAAGTTGTAGTAACATAACTTACCTTATTGTTTTGTGGTTGGAGCTCCAAAGCCAAAGGTAAAAACAAGTTATGTATGCTTGTTTCATACTCTAAATGTGGTTTCCAGTAAATTCTTTGAAAATCTAACAGATTAGAGATTACATTACACATATAAACCTGTGGTTATATGCGGATGTGAAGTGAACCACCATTAGAGTCAACAATGGAATTAGACTAGAGTACGGGCATTGAGAACCTGCTGATGAGAAAACACCCAAAACCCACTCTCAGAATCCATATTTGGGGACCAATTCTGGTGAATGCCACATAAGACAAATGTGGGCTTGTACCAAATGTCTGAAGTAACCATGGTAACCAATGCCATTTTCTAAACTCAATAGAACAGGTAGAATTTAGTTTGACTGAAAAGGGGTATGTTGCTCCTTCTTTTAACAACTTCTTATTCCACCTAGCCAAGAACAGAGGCAATGCCATGGGCCAAATAGCAAAAAGTTAAAAGGATGCATTATGTACCTATGTGAAAATGTCACATTGATATTAATAAGGGAAAAACATGTAAGACCCCACCTTTTCCTGAGGGAAGAAGATTGTCATTTTCTTCAGTGGTATATTTATCCAAAGTCCTTGATGTTCCAATAAGTAATTTCCCACCATTTCATGCAAGTAACCCCTTAACTTATACTCAATGGGTCACACAAACACAAACAAATCAAAAAAGCGGGAAGGAGCTGCCTGGGAAGAAGACAAAATGGGTTTCAATTGAAGAAAGGGATGAGAAATGGAAATAGGAATGAAAGAAACTAAAATGAGATAAATAAAAGAATATGTCATAATGAAAGCTATCACTGTGTATAATTAGTATTAATAATTCTCTCTGGTCTCCCTAACCTGTTACACAAGCAAATATTCCCCACAAAGATATCAGCCTAGATGACCAGTGAAACAGGCAAAATACAGCAAGCATACTTTGAAAATCCAGACAGGAAACAGAAACCAAGGAACAAAATACAAGTGCAAGAACATAATCAGTAAGATATAGGGCAACATCCACCAGAACCAGTTATCCTACCACAGTGGTCCCTGAACAATTCAACAAAGCTGAAACACATGTAAAAGACCTTAAAACCAACTATAAAGTATGGCAAATGCCCTTAAAGAGGAAATGAATAAACCCTGTAAAGAAACCCAAGAAAATACAAACAATTGGAGGAAATGAATACTTTGATCAAATAAAACAACAACAACAACAAAAAAAAAACCAAACAGTTGAAGGAAATAAATAAAACTTTTCAAGACCTGAAAATGGAAATAGAATCAATTAGGATAACACAAAATGAGGGATTTCTGAACATGAAAAATTTAGGAATTCACAAAGGGAACTAAAGCTTCATGAACAGAATACAACAGACAGAAGAGAGAATCTCAGGTACTGAAGATATGCTAGAAGAAATCTGGATCACTATGAAAAGTCTAAAGGGTGAGGAATACCTTCGTGGGTCCTGGCTGAGGTGTGCAGCACACCACACAGCACATCTCATATAAGAGATCCATTAGTGGGGGAAGGAGCAAAAGGCTGTCTCAAAGTGGGGACAGGAAAGAGAAAGAGGACAGACAGACAGAGAGACTGGGAAACTGAGAGGATAAGAGGGATAAGAGGAAGAGGAGAGAGAGAGAGAGAGAGAGAGAGAGAGAGAGAGAGAGAGAGAGAGAGAATGCCAGGAGGTACATAGGAAAAGTACACAACTTGTAGCAACAGTAGAAATAAGCCACCCTGGGGGCAGCAAGGGATGATGTGAGCTGCTGATCCTGAGTCAGTAAAGGGCAGACTAGAGGATTTCCCACTTTATAATATTCCTTCTTTTTATTATAAACATGAGGAAATAGGAAGAGGCTGTAGTAAGGCAGGAAAGAAGGTGCTGTGCTCTTTAGAGTGTTTTCTACTGTCTGGGGCATCAATATCTTTGGGAACCCAAGAAATCTGCGATTGCTGGCCAAGTCCTAGGAAACCTGGCTATTTCACTTGCTGTCCAGGATCTCTGCGACCATCTAGGGCCAAGGGCAGAAGATAAAGTTAAGGAGTTTAGGGGAGTAGGTAGGTTTCAGGTGTACATAGGATACTTTTAGGCTCATGGTCCTTGTAGTTGGGAAAGAGGAGTCGCAAAATCAAGGAAAGGGGTGGAGATTCCATCCACAGGAATAGGCACTAGGTAGGGAAACTTAGGCTATTGCTTGACAGGAATACTTACCTGGAATCCATTTGACCTATGAGAGGTCAATTCAAGTCAATTCCCTGAAGCTTACAAGAATTTATTTTTAAGTTTTCAAAAAGAAAAACTTTTTTTTAAAGTCACGTTAGCATTACCACTGTTCATTATCTGAAATCCATATTGTAAAACGGCCGTAGATTCACACCTTTATGTCATAGTAGAAGCTTGGAAATTATTTTGGGTTAAAAGCATGAACAGTACTTAAGGCGACCTCAGGGAGAACAGAAACCTCCCGTGGAGCAAAAGATCCAAAGGTCATTTGATCTTAATTTTCACTATGAATACAGACCACAAAATGGAGCCTCTTCTCGCTCTCCAGAAGACTGCATGAATATAAGGCAGATGTTTTCAGCACAATGAGAATGCACCTTTTAGTCTATACTTAGAAGACAACCAGAAGAAATTTAAAATCTCGAGCTTGTGATTATGATAATAGCAGTAGTGCTTTACCAGAGCTAGATTAATAGCTTATCAGAACTCCATTGATTAATATTAAAGCTCCTAGCTTTTGAAATGTTAATATTACCAAAGCTCAATGAAAGAAATACATCTGAAGAATTTTAATTTATATGTTTTTTTTGCCTTAAATTAATGTCTTATACTCTTAAAAATTACATTTCTTAGAAAACATTCTTAGGCCATAAAACACTTTATTATATCCTCAGACACTACATAAACTTTACACCTATTTTTCTGTTCAATCATTCACCAGGAGACGCAGGTAGTTAGTTGGTTACTGAGAGCAGTCATTGTAAAGCCAATTTCTTTAAATAAGAGAAAAAAGTTACACTGAAATCTGTTCCATGAGTTTATATCTTTTTTTTTTCTTGAGTCTGGTAACAAGGTAAACTATGTCTAGACCTAGTAGAGGCTGTGGACAGACTTTTACCTATGGAGAGAACTGAGAGGGCATTTGAAGCTTTGGTTACTGCTGTTGAGCTGACAAATTGTAGCCTAATTGTCAACTGCATCATAGATCCGAGAAAGATAAGTGTTACCTGAGGAAGCAGGAAGTCCAGACTGAACAGTAACCAAATCTATTAAAAATGACAGAGATGTACTGGCTACTTGGACAATAACCCCAGGTTCCTCTCTGGTCATTGGGGCAGAGGTCCCAGGGCATTATCAGTCTTCAGCTTCCAGAAGGTCAGACAGACTTTACTGTGGCATAGAAACCTGGGGGGACTGATCTATCTTGTGTAGGCAAAGTGGAACAATGAACATATCAGTGTACTGCATGTACACAATTTGGACAGCTTCCTGGGAATAGTCAAGGTGAAGGGCAGTTATTTGACAATAGCCAGATTTGCCACATTTAATGCTAGCAAGGGGTTCTTCTGTGTCCCACCACTCATCTTCTTTGGAGGAGATTAAAGGAGTTATCAGGAGCTAGCCTATCTCTTCATCATGAAAAGCTTTTTATTAAATATTTAAATGCCATATTCAACATATCTCTAAAGTGTTTGAGAACCATCTATGCATTAAGTATATACAATTTATTTACTTGCTGTAAGGTTAGCTTTAAAAACATATATGGGGGCTAAAAAGCATATTTCTGCAATTAATTACATTAGTACTTAGCATGACTATAAGTATAATTCTGAACACATTAAAGCATTTGATCATTTATTAGGGGACTGATGATTAACATGCACTTTTAAATTATTCTTAACACTTTACAGTAAGTTAGTAGTTTTCTTAAGACTAGGAATTTACAGTCTATCCCTGTTAGGTTTACCCTTTAAAAACTATAATTTTTAAGTTGAAGCTGTTCTGATAATGAAGTAAAATGTTTAATAATAGAAACAATCCATAGAATGTGTGTATAGATAGGATAGAAAGAAAGAAAGAAAGAAAAAAAAGAAAGAAAGAAAGAAAGAAAGAAGAAAGAAAGAAAAAGAAATTTTGATAGCTAGATGATAGATAGATAGATAGATAGATAGATAGATAGATAGATAGATGATAGATAGATTGACAGGTAGATTTTGAATTATAATCTTTTGTTATAAGTTTAAAGACAACTTTTGTTATAGATTATGCAGATTTTAAACCATACTTGATGAGGAGCATAAAAATCCTGAGAAAAAGTTTACAGAGCAGTCCTTAGGCATTTTTTTTCTTTTGTAGAGCAGAAAACAAAGAAACCATAAAGATAAAAGATATTTAAAATGAGAAGTAAAACCTTAGAGTGAAAAGATTTTTGGAAATACAGAGCAGAGCAAGTTTAGATAGAAAATATTTGAGAATCATTTGTTTTGTAACAGTGCAATAGCAGTTGTTATATATTTGTGAGAATCTGTCAATCAAGTTCACCAAGTTTTAGGTGATTGATTTGTATAGAAGCCAAGTTGTTGTCATAAAATTTGAGTCATCCATAGAGGAAGAGAGTGATGGAGTCCCATGTGGGACACTGAATGTGTTCCTATGAGCTCCAAGGAGTTGAGAGCTGAAGCTTTGGGGCTATAGGCTATAGCCAGAGAAAGCCAAGAGAGAATAGAAAAAATGAGCTAGTAAGTATCTTTAGCGGAGAGACCCATAAGGGGGCTGAAGACCAGAACCAAGAGAGAAAATTGCCCATGTGGTAGGAGCCCTAAGGAGAAAGAAGCTGGTTCCCAAATCAAGAGATACTTAGGGCACCTGACAAGGATAGAAACAGTGAGGAATAGCCAGGATATTAGAAGTACAGTAGGCCAGAAGGAAGCAGCAGCTGAAGAGTTGGACTCTAGAATTTGAAAACAAATGAATAAATTAATGATCTTTACATACCTTAAGAGATTAGAAAAGCAGCTTGGTTTTGAGCAGCTGCTGCAGGGATGTGTGCTGAGCCTGCAGCAGCTGGCCTACTCCTTTGCACCCCACTCTCTCCTGATGCCAGGTCCAGCTCACTTTGAATTTGCAAGAAACATACAGGCCCATCAACCATAACTGAAAGACAGGATATTTGTGCAGTGTAAGGAAGGAGAGCAGACAAAAACAAACAGGGTTTGTAGCAAGAAAAAAGAAATGTGGAATAGGAATGTGGAATCCTTGTTCCATTCACCAATTGCTTGCAATTATTTGTAAGGTTTCTGGATAACATTGGCATCTATCAGCACATTTGGATTGATTAAATAAGGGGTACTGAAGCCAGGTTAAACTGGAAAGGCAGATAAGTTTAGAGGCCCTTAAGTCACACACTAGGTAGAATGGTTGGAGGTTCTCCAAGAGGCATCCCAAAGGCAACTGAGGAAGTGGATGATGCAGTTCCCATAGATAAAGTAGAGGGGATCAAGAGTATCCAAAGGACTAAGAGGGGACTGAGAGAAAAAAGGAACAGAGTGAATTCTGGGTCATCACCTCACAGATCAGGGATAGAACTAAAACCACAAGAAGACATAGACACCTGGTATCAGGATGTTCAAATAAAGCCAAACAGCAAATATTATGCTCAAAACCAAGGCCTAACCCAAGAAAAATCAGGGGTGAGTATCTCCCAGAGACTTGGGGAAGCCTTTACACCTACTGAGAGGGTGGAAGCCCAAGCAATTAGTGGACTAGGTCTGTTGTTGGTGAAGCAAACAGGTAGGATCCCAGTATGACTTAACTGTAGGGTGGACAAGAGGTTGCAGGCACCAGGAGATCCTCCTAAGACATTAGCACCAATACTATGATCTAGTAGCAGAAGTACCCTGGCAGCTCCTAGCCAAGGTATGAAGCAGAGATTACTCTACAAAACAGATCTGACATAAGAGGTTAGTTGGGGCTTGGGTAGCAAAGGGCCATCTCAGAGTGTGGATGTGAGAGAAAGAGAGAGGCAGAGAAAGACACAGAGAGAGAGAGAGAGAGAGAGAGAGAGAGAGAGACAGAGACAGAGACAGAGACAGAGACAGAGAGACAGAGACAGAAAGATACCAAAAGACAAAGAGAGATCAGGAGAAAGAAAGAATGAGAGAAAGACAAAGAGGCAGACAAAGAGAGCAAACGAGAGAGCCCTGAAATCTGGAGGGACCTGTTAAAGGGTCTATATGTTGTTAAAGAAAGATGCGCAACTCAGAAGACATGGAAATGTGCAACAGTCAATGATGACATAAATTGCTAGTGCTGAGTCATTGAAGGGCAGGCTGGCAGAGCACCTGATGTATGACAAAATAATAGAAATACACAAAGCACATGAATCCTAACTCAAAATCACAGAAAATAAATTCAACAAAATCATAGAATATTCCTAAGCTAAAGAAGGAGACACCTACAAAGAAACAAGAGACACACAGAACATCAAATAGGACCAAAGAAAAATCTCTTTGCCACATGATAATCAAAACACTAAACATACAGAGCAAAGAAAACATATTGAAAGTTGCCAGAGATAAAGACCAAGTAACATATACAGATACACCTATTAAAATTACATCTGACTTCTCAGTTGAAACTCTAAAAGCCAGAAATGCTTGGGTACATGTGCAATGTGAACATTCTAAGAGACCACAAGTGCCATCCAGATTATGATACCCAACAAAACTTTCAATCACCATCAATGGAGAAAATAAAATATTTTATGATAAAGTCAAATTTAAACAGTATCTATCTATAAACACAAACCTTCAGATCTAGAGGGAAAATTTCAAACTGAGATTAATTACAACTATAACAACACACAAATGGGTTATCTATTTGGTGGCAAAGCCAAAGAAAAAGAAAATCTCTCTCTCTCTCTCTCGCGCTGTCTCTCTCTCACTCTCTCTCTCTCTCTCTCTGTCTCTGTCTCTCTCTCTCTCTGTCTCTCTCTCTCTCTTATACAAAACCAACAGTAATAATAATAATAACAACAACAAAATAACAGGAATTACCAATCATTAGGCATTGTTATCTCTCAATAGCAATGTTATCAATTCCCCAACAAAAAAAGACACAGACAAATTGGATGTGAAAAACAGGATCTATCCTTCTACTATATCCAAGAAACATACCACAACATTAAGGATAAATATCATATCATGGTTAAGCGTTGGAAAATATATTCAAATCAAATAAACCTAAGAATCAAGCTTGTGTAGCCATTTTAATATCTCACAGAAAATAGACTTCAAAATTAATCTAAAGAGGTGCAAAAGGACACTACATACTTATCAAAGAAAAAAATCCAAGGTGGTATTTAAGTTCTTAACATCTATGTCCCAAACACAAGTGCACTTACTTTTAAAAGTACAGCTTAAATCACATAGTGGTGTAAGTGATAGTGGGATAGTTTAATATCCCACTTTTGCCATACCATATGGACAGGTCATGCAAATAAACACGAAACACAAATTCTGGAGCTAACTGACACTATAAACCCAATGAACCTAACAGATAGTTGCAGAAAATTCCACCCAAACACAAAAAGATATACCTCTTTCACAGCACCACATAGAAGTTTCTATGAAATTGACCACATAGTCAACACAAAACAACACTTGTTCTGTGTCACTAGACACAAGAAATTTGAGATAGCCCATGTATCAGGAACAAGACAAGGTTGTCTCCTCCCTCCATATGAACTCAATACACTACTTGAAGTTTTAACTAGAGCAATAAGATAACTAAAGATGATCAAGGGAATATCAACTGGAAAGACAGAAGATCAAGTATTGTTATTTGCAGAAGATATGATAGTATACATAACTGACCCTAAATATTCTATCAGGCAACTCTTCCAGTCAATAAACACTTTTTGCATAGTAGATGAATACAAGATTAACTCAAAAAACACAGAAGCTATTCTATATATAAATAATAATCAAGTAAACAACACCCTTCGCCATAGTCAAAAATAATATTAAATGTCTTGAGGCAGATCTAACAAAGCAAGTGAAAAATTTGTGTGATAAAAATTCAAGTCCTGAAAGAAAGAAATTGAAGAATATATCAGAAGATAGAAAACTCTCTTATGCTTATAGATTGGTAAAATTAACATAATAAAAGTGGCCAGGCAGATAAAAGCAATATACAGACCAAATGCAATCTCTATCAAAATTACACCACAAGTCTCCAAAGATATTGACAGGACAATGCTCAACTTTCTATAGAAAAGAAAAAAAAAAGAAAAAAAAAACAGGACAGCTAAAACAATACCATACAATAAATTGAAACAATAAAATCATCATCGCTGATTTCAACTTGTAATGCAAAGCTATAGTGAACAAAACAGGCATATTGATAAATGAAATCAAATTGAAGGCCCAGAAAATTCACATACCTATGGATACCTTATTAAAAAAAAAAAAAAAAAAAACAGAGCTACACAATGGAAAACAGAAAACATCTTCAACAAATGATACTAGCCTAACTGGTTATCTGCATGTAGAAGAATGCAAATAGAGCCATATTTATCATCCTGCACAAAACTCAAGTCCAACTGGATCAAAGACCTCAACATAAAACCAAACAAAGGTTGGGCTAAGTGAGGAATAGCCTTGAATGAATTGACACAGTAGATGAGTTTCTGTACACCATGGAACACCAATAGTGCAGACGCTAAGAATAATAAATAATAAATGTATCCTCATGAAACTGAAAGCCCTTTTTAAGTCAAAGGACACCATAAATTGGAAAAAGCAGCAGCAAACAGAATGGAAAAACAATTTTACCAACTCCACATCTGATTGAGGTGTTATATCCAAAGTATGTAGAGAACTCAAGAAACTAGATATAAAAACAATGCAATTTAAAATGTGGTACAAATCTAAACAGAGAACTCTCATCGAGGAATCTCAAATGACTGATAAACAAATTAATGTTCAAAATCCTTAGCAATCAGGAAAATGCCAATCAAAACTTGTTTGAGAGTCTATCTTATACCTGTCAAAATCACTAAGATCAGTAACTCAAATGACAGCTCTGAGTGATAAGATTGTGGAACTGGTAGTAATTGAGACATGTACAGTCATTATGGAAATCATTATGATGGTTCCTCAGAAAACTGGGAATTGTTCTACCACAAGACCCACATATACCCAAAGGATACTCCATCCTACCAAAAGGACACTTGATCAACTATGGTAATTGAGGTTTTATCCATAATATCCAGAAAAAAAATCTAAATGTCCCTGGACTGAAGGATATATAAAGAAAATGTGATATATTTACACAATGCAGTATGACTCAGCTGTTAAAAACAACAATGTCATGAAATTTGCAGGCAAAATTGATGGAATAAGAAAAGACCATCCTGAATGTGGTAGCTCAGACCCAGAAAGACAAATATGATGTGTATTCATTTATAAGTAGATATTAACTTTTATGTAAGTGATAATCAAACTATAATTCACAGACCCAGGGAGGTTATATAAAGCTGAGTGAGGCATGGATCTCACTGGGAAGGAGAAATAGAATAGATTTTCGAGAAGGACTGGGGGAGGGAGCATGAGGAGCAGGTATAGGGGTAAGGGATTAAACAAGAGAGTGAGATAGCTGGAATTATAGGGCATTTGGGTGGAGTGTGGAAACCTAATGCAGTGATAACTTCGTAGAATCTATAAGGGTGACCCTAGTGAGGATTTTTAGTAATGAAGGATATGGAATCTAAATTGACCATCTTTTGTATCCAGAAGAGGTGTCCAGTGGTGAGACTGGTTTGCATTCAGTTGAATTGTTGGCTGAAAGGGTATGATTTAGATTCCTTAACAACAACCCAGTCTTATGCTTTCTAAAACCTGACAGGTTGAAGAACATGTTTGTTGGGGGCCGACTTTTAGCAGAAAGTGGCTATCAGCTTTGCAGCCATCTTGAGCCATATACCCTGACATGGGATTTGAATTACAATAGCCTACAACAGCTGAGAACACTCCGATAATCTTGGTTTAGATACCTTGAGATTAAAGGTGCGTGAGATTAAAGGTGTGTGAGATTAAAGGTGTGTGACTTAAGAGTATGACTTAGAAGTATAGAGATCAGAGTTAGAAACAAGACCTAAAGGCATGATTAAAGGTGTAACTTAGAGGCGTGGCTTAGAAGTAAGACATATAAAAGGCAGAGACAGAACAGATCAGAATCAGACTATAGAGGGAGAATCAGACAGGAGACACTTAGAGGAAGAAAGACTGAAGAATAAACGGGATTGAATCACACCCTGTCTGGTCTCCATTCTTTGAGTCTGCCCTCACCCTCGTTCTTGCTGAACCCTGACCTGCAGACCGGAGCAGCAGCTTGGGCCAGGATACAGTGGCTGCCCAAACATGGGTCTGCCTGGGCCTCAACATTTTGCCTGGGCTGCAACATTTATTTTGGCCGCCCCAACGTGGGGCTAGTGTGGACCCCAACATTAATTTGGCGCCTGAACAGGGACTCGAGCTTGGGCCTCAACACATGTTGCTGAGGACAGTATCAACACAACACATTGAACATGTAGAGGTTAAGTTGGTACCTACATGGAGCCTTCATTGCTATGTTTTAAACTCATGTCACAGGAAGGCACTCTGCAGCTACAGAAAGAAAAACCTAGATACCAACCCAGCCACAAAACTCTTCACCTACAACCTGCTCTGCCTGCAAGATGTGCTGGGCAATGGAACTTGTGGGTGTAACCAACCAGTGTCTGATTTAACTCGAGGCCCATGTCACAAGAGTGAGCTCATGCCCTACACTGCCAAGATGGCCAGGAACCAGAGACTGGCTAGTCAAGAAACTTAGGATAGAACCAAACATGACTGGCAAGAAAAATCAATGAAATAATTTCTAATGACATTCTGCCATATTCATAGGTTAATGTTTTGACCAGTTGTGATCAAAAGGGATTCCTCTGACAGCAGATGCAAACAGGTGCATAGAACTATAGCTGGATATTGTGTTGAGAGAGTCTAAATTGGAGGACTTTATTGGGTTGTTTCCCTCAAAACATGGGGAGTCCCAAAGAAGATGGAAAGGAAAGATTGTACACGTTAGCGGGGATGGAGAACATCAGGATGACTCACTGAATCAACTAAGCGGTGCTCATGTGGGCTTGAAGAGACTGAAGCAGAAATCACAGAGCCTGCAAGGGTCTTTGCAATGCCCTCTGTGTATATATTATGGCTGTTAGCTTGTTTTGTAGGACTTGTAACAGTCAGAGCAGGTGTATCTCTGACTCTTTTGCCTGCTCATGGGACCCTTTTCCTCCTTTTCGGTCATCTTGTCCAAGGGATTTTCCTTTTCTTACTGTATTTTGCTTTGTAGTATTTGTTTAATGTCCCTTGGGACTTCTTTTCTGAAGGGAAATGGAGGAGGCATGGATCTGGGTGAGAGGAAGGAAATGTGGGACTAGGAGGAGTGAAAATATCAGAAACTGTAGTTGGGACATATCACATGAGAGAAGAATCTATTTTCAATAAAAAATAAAATTGAAAAAGTCATACCATTACTAGGACAGAGAAATAGGCTCCAATATTTTGGTCATCCTGATAAGCCCTTAGAAACAGTGATCATGGGAGTGTTCATGGAACTTTGTTTATTGCCTTGCTTGTTCTTTGACTATTTGTGTTTATTGTCTTGCTTGTTCCTTGACTATTTGCATCTATTGCATTGCTAGTTCCTCAACCTAGAACTGACCTTAATATTTGCATGTAATGAAAATGGCATAAAAGCAAAAACAGAGGAGGAGGGATGGAATGGGGATAAATGGGGGGTATGGGGAAAGAGGATAATGTCTGAAATGTAAATAAATAAAATATCAAATAAAAAAAGAAAAAAGTCATACCATTAAATTTGTTTAGTATAACTAAAATTTTCAATTACTGCAGAGAAGAAAATACCTTACTTTGTTGTTGTAAGAATAAGTTGAAATCTGGACTCTTTAGATGAGATTTGACTTCAGCTAGTCACGTGATAAACAATGTGTCAGGCTTGAGTGCTCACAGTTAAATGGACCCTGTTTTAAGGATCTCAACTTCATGAAGCCTTTATGAAGGAGGGCACTTTGTAGGACTGAGTTGCATCCTCAGTGTCTGCACATGAGTCAGTCTTCCCTACTGCTACCAATAACTTGAAAAAACATTTTAAAATTATGATTATATTTGTTTATTATTCTGTAATTATTCTGTATTTGTTTCACATGTACAGCACGCATAAACATTAGTGCTTTTCATTGTACAAAGTACTTATAAAATTTGTAATCTGTTGACTAGTTATTGATAGGCTACTTTTACAGTTTTACATCTTTCTTGAACATGATGGTACACAGCTATAATCACCGTGGAAATAGAAGTTTTGCCATTGACTTCATGGCCATACTGGCCTACTGTTTCTTGAGTAACTGTGCTTGAGATTTTTTTTCTCTCATAAAGTCGGCAAGGATATAGTTGAATTGAAGTGTAATATTAACTAACCTAATCTATTGGACAGTTGTAAAATAGTTTACTTCAAAATAACAGAATACACATTCTTTCCAGGTTCCTATGGAATATTTAACTATGAAGTACTTCTTCCTGGACCATAAAACATGTCTTACCAAATATAACTAGAAGTCTTATAAAATTTTAAAAGATCAATTGCATAATGTCCAAAGCAATTCAAAATATTTTTAATTAACATCATGTTCCCCTACCCTTTTTTTTTAAAACTATAATCCCTCTATGAAACACCTCCCATGTCTGTCCTTCTCAAATTGCTGGGCTCCTTTTCTTTGATTATATTAACTTCAAACTAAAAGACCACACAGCAGGAAAAAAAAAATAGGGCACCTACTTGAAACAGTCAAATGACCAGTGATTCCAGAGGAGAACGTACTACCACTACTTTACTAAACCAACATAATTCCTAACAGCAATCTAAAATTAAACCTATTACTCACTAATAAATGCCTTTTATCCCTTACCAAATAAGCTTCTCTTCACAATAGAGACTATTTCAGAAAGCCGTAACAGGTTATAATGAAGATATCAGCAAAGTGATACATTTGAAGGCTCTAAATTGACATGACCAATCACAGCATAAAGGCGTAAGTAAGACAGGAAGTCTACCCACCCACTGAGGAACTGTTGGCATTTGATTGCTGCTGGGAGAGGGAGACTCAGTTTTCATTAACAATGTGTTTCCTGGGAAGCAACAATGTTCCTTGGCATGCCCCAATCCTAAGATTACCTGGGCAATACACTGTGGACAGATGGAAAAAGAAAAAGTAGAAATCTCAAAGTTGAGTGGGAAGAATTGGGGAGTATGGTTATGAATATGCTCAACATACATTGTGTGAAATTCTAGGACTTAATAAAATATTATTGAAAAATAAAATGTTATGCCAGTACTTAATTTTTGACAGTATATAAAATGCAGAACCTAAACTTAATTATAGAAATTATTTCTGTGATTATGGGATAACTTTTAAAAAGTATTTAGATATATATTAGTTTCTTCTAACATATATACATTAATTAGATGATAGTATGAAAGTTATTGATAGATATGGCATACCTTGACTGTAAATTAGTTTCTCATGAGTATATTTAATAATATACAAGTAGACATAGATTCATGTGTGACTTCTCCTTGCATGTATGTAATGTACAGTGATTAAATTAGGCCAATTGATACATTCAACTCCTAAGACAACTATGATTATTTTGTGCATTGGAAACTTGCAAGATCCTATGTATAAACTATTTCAAAGCACACAGTTTCAGTTACCACTACTTTTTCCCTATCATTCTATAAAACATTAGTTTATAACTTCACTTCTGAAAGTGCATGATAAAGTAATCAGAGAGTTGAGGATTTTATACAAACTTATTTCATATTTTCATCTACACAGAAAATCTGAAAGAGTATAAGTGCAATAAAAAATTAGGAATATTCTATTATTTGAAATACAGTGCAATACAAATAACATCTGGTGGAAATACTAAGGACACGGAAAAGCAGTCAGAACATAATTAAAAATGAAAACACTTGTTAAGTGCAACTGTATCCATGGGTAGAAAGATCCTAATTTGTTTACTCCAAACTTTAATAAAGGCTATTTTATGAAGTATAAGAAGTAATTTGTTTTCTTCTTTATATTTTTGTTGTTTTATATAACTAGTAGGTATTATGATTATATCAAATAAGTGGATGTCAGAGGAAATAATAATGTAATAAATGAGTCGAATATGATCAGACACTTTCATAGGCAATTCTCTCCATAAAAAAAATTAAGAATAGATGTGTATTGTCATGTTTCAAGGTTAAAGAGGAGCTTGTAGCCAGTATTGTGTCAGCTACCACCATACAGAGCCCTAGTTCTCTAAGGCTCTGAAAACTTTAC
Organism: Arvicanthis niloticus; assembly: GCF_011762505.2. Lineage (NCBI taxonomy): Eukaryota > Metazoa > Chordata > Mammalia > Rodentia > Muridae > Arvicanthis > Arvicanthis niloticus. The sequence goes on from NC_047659.1 coordinate 73,573,812, forward strand.
CATCCAGTATCAGGGTGTCTTATATGTAGCCGAATCAAATTTTGTTTATCATGAACACTGTTTTGGGGATTGTTAATTTTTTTTTAATTTAAATGCCATCTCCTTGACATTATTCTATTACTATTTAATCTTTATTCAATAATTCTAAAGCTGTTTCAAGGTCACCATTAACAGTTTTGCATCAATTGATTGCTACTTAATGTCACCATATTGATTAATATGCTCCAAGCTGATACAATACAGAACACATATAAGCTTTCCTTGCAAATAAAAATATGAACTATAAGTTATTGATAAAAACACTGAATAAATTTTCTTCTATAAATTTTCTTCTACCTGCTCCTCTCATTTGATAACAGAAGGAAGAAAATGATGTCTGTCTTCTGTGTTCACTATTATAGCATGTGGATTAACAGGGCAACTTGGTGGCTTCTGTTTTCTACAGATTGAAGAAGTAGTTAGATGAAGTAACCACAAGAGAGGTAAAGTGAAGTCCTACTTTTCATGTAAAAAGAGACTTTGAAAATGAAATAATGGATTTTAAGATGAAAGAGCATCCTGGATTAACTGTGTGGACCATAAATTTGATTAGATTCCTTAGGAGAAAGAGGTAAACATAGATCTCTTTATGGAAATAGTATGCAATCTGATGTCTGAGAAGGAGGCCTTGCTGCATACTTGGTATGTGAGAAAAGAGACTTGAGCCAAGGAAGGTAGATCCACCATCTGGAAGAGTCGGAGAAACCTACTCTGGGTTCCCCCTGAATAAAGGACTCTGTGATAAAGGCAGTTTGGTTACAGCTTAGTAGCACTGACCTTGGACTTCAGACTTTCTTAATTTTTTTAAAAAAATCTGTTTAAGGCCACCACATTTGTGGTAATTTTTTTGACATAAGAAGTGATTTACTTAGAATCTCCATTTGACAAAAGTTGAACAACAATATAAAGTCCAGCCCAAGCTTCATTTGCAAGTCTTTCAGTACCAGCCCACCTCAGCCCCTAGCCCTTTCTGATCACTTGCCTCAGTTTTGGCTCAGATGATCTGGATTTTCTCAAACCCAGATTACTTATCTACAATTCTAAAAAACAATAATAATAACAGAGAATTCCTGGCCTGTCATCTCCAGAAACATAAGGTATAGATTAAAATACCCTCACACAGTAAATCCACTGAGGTATATTATAACCTGGTATCTAAATGGGAATGTGATTGTATAATAAACTACATGCTAGAATCTATCTTTAGTGAGAATCAAGATGCATATATATTCCTATGAAAACCCAACTATGCAACTTTTATCTCTGTGACTTGGTGCCTTGAGACAGGCTGTCTCACTGAACAAGAAAATTGCCCTTTGGGCTACACTAGTTGGCCAGCCAGCTCTCAGTATCTACCCATCTCTGCCACCAAATGCTGGGATTACAGGTACAAGCAGCCATGCCCAGCTTCTCACATGGTCTCAGGGGATTCAAACTCAGGGCATTATGCTTGCTGAGCAAGCATTCTTGCCCACTGGACCACCTCCCTAGATCCAGGAGAAAGAACTTTTAAGTGTACAGTTGTAGCACAAAACAGTTAAGTTTTGTACAATCTTTGCTCAAGATTTCTTCTCCATGGTTTCATTATTATTTAAAGCCACTTATTTTTTCATCAAACTTATGTTGATTCCAAAGACAGCCTCTTATGTTAAAAAGAGATACAAAGGCATTTTAAAACCACTGAGACCAAAGATCTCCTCTCCCACCTATGCCCAACAAGGCCATCCTCCCCTACATATACAGCTGGAGTCATATGTCCCTCCATATGTGCTCCTAGGTTGGTGGTTTGGACCCTGGGGAGCTCTGGCTGGTTGGTATTGTTGCTCTACTCATGGGGCCACCAACCCTTTTGGCTCCTTCAGTTTACTCTCTAACTTCTAACACTGAGTGTGTGGGGGAATCTGAGGGTGGGGAGGGGGAATAGTGGGTCGGGGCATGCACACCCTCATAGAAGCAGGAGGAGGGGGGATGGGATAAGGGGTTCCTGGGTGGTGGGGGGAATGCGGTAAGGGGATAAAATTTGAAATGGAAATATTATATCCAATAAAAGAGGGGGAAAAAAAGAAAAGTGGTTAGAACCAACATCCTTAATAAAATGTCAGCCCTCGTAAAAAAAATTATCTTGATACTAAAATTTGTTTTGAGAATTGTATATTGCAGAATAATAAGCCTTGGTGTATCTACTCATCAAGCAAGCTGGGCAGACCTGCTCAAAACTCTGAGGTCCTGGAATTCCATCTGGATGCAGTGAAGACACAGCATCAGAGGCTTATCAATTTGTTCTTCCCCCCACTTCTCTTCTAACATCTCAATGCACATAATCAGCTTGAAGAAGCTAATGAAGAGTCAGCACCCCTATTCCCTGGGCGTAGGGACTAAGATGGTAATTGTTGGGCTGTCTTTCTAGGGAAAAGTAGTGGTTTTGTGGGAATAGAGAGGATTAGCTAGGATTTATTGCATAGCCATAACCTATTGGGTAGATATCTGTACAATTATTATCAAGATGAAGATACAATTTCTTAAATGGCACCAATTTACTTTGATTACAAATTTTAAGGTTTACATTGGTACGAGCTTCTTATTGATATAAAAGTGAGATGAATATTATTACTCTTATAGGCATTGTACCAGTATAACACATTTAGGAATACAAGGCTTAGACCCAGTCTTTCTTTAACCTTTTTTTAACAGATTTGAGATGGTTAGCCTGTGAGTTAAGGGACTATAGCAAATTCATGGCTTGGAGTTTATTGTTAGAGTGTTTTCTATGTTTTATTTAGAAATAACTGAGTGGAGTTAACAGACAACAGTCCAGATTACCTTACTTGGATAGTTGGTTTTCAAAACGTCAGAAGTCCACAGAATTGATGTGACAAACATTTCTGTATTAATGTTCATTTTGATTAGAGACCTGTCTGCTCCTAACAGCTTCCTGTATTGAATTCTAAGAAGAAATTGAGCATCTTTGGAGTTACTCCAGTTGTGGTGAGACAGCCACTAGACAAGAATTGCCTCTTTCCATCTACAGACAAATTACTGTCCAGAAAAGGACACACTTGCAGAATAGTCTACTGATTATATCTGCCTAGACAGAGTAATCAGCCCTTAATAATTCTGCATCACTAAGGTCTGTCACATGATCCTGGGCCAGAAGGTGGAAGAACAGGTGCTCCAATGTTTTGTAGTAGAGGGAGTGTCCAGGTGTTCAGAGGTCTCTATAAATTGGCTAAGGTTTAGAAGCTATGCTTTGTGCTTCCCACAATTATAGTTAACTTAGTCATTCTGGATTTCTGATGGGGTTGAAAACTTATAGTCTCATAGCCAATCCTGGCTATTTACTTTGAGAGAAAAGATTTGAGTGGATGGTTTTCAGCTGACATTCATTCTAAAGCCAAGGAAAAAGCCAGGTTCAGAACTAAGTGTTTTAGTTAGGATAGATGACAGAGGTTCTGGTTAGTCAACAAAATGATGGACTGGGTATTAGGACTATCTTGTACCTCACTAGTACAAATTAGCATAATTATGCTCTAATTGTATTTTGAGAGAAAAGTTTTATTTTAACAAGAAAGGTGATATGTAGGAGGAGCTAAGTTGGAAGGAGGCTGAGAGGAAGAGAAGGAGTAAGGAAAGGAGGAGAAGCTAGGTGATGAGAGAGAGAAAGAAGGGGGAGACAGGGAGGTAGATATTCACGTGTCTCCACCAGTAAAAGATAGTTGATATATCTAGGTTGGGTAGTGGGTTACACCTCTGATTGAGCAATACCAAACTTATAAAGCCCTTGATTAACATTTTTATTAAAAAGTGTATAAATGTAAAACGGAAAAGGGGATATGGGATAGGGGTTTTCTAAGGGGAGGGGGATGGGGAAAGGGGATGGCATCTGAGGTGTAAATAAAATATCCAATAAAAATGAAAAAAAAAAAAACTACTGAGGTTTTGAAGGAGTCCTAAACACGTAAAGCAAAGTTGCCCTTTATATTTAAGTTTTCTGTTTGGCTATAGGGGAACATGTCTTAGCAGTGTTGAGTGGTGATACTCTTGCATTTTTTAATGGAAGATCTAGAATGCAGGGTATAGACTCTTATCCTCATTGTAAGCACAACCTCCTATAATCTTTCATCTGTCACAGAAATCTACATTAGTTTGATGGCTGAGTCATGAAGAACTAAATCCACTTGGCCACTTCAAATGTGTTCTCAGTGTTTGAAAAAAAAAAACTCATGTCACATTCTATAGATTAAAATCAAAGGCAGGGTTAAATTTTAATATCATTCAATAAGGAGCAGGAGAGAAAAGGAGGGGGAGAGGAGGAGAGAGAAAGAGACAGACAGACAGAGACACAGACACAAAGAGATAGAAACAGAGACAGAGAAACAGAAAACTAAGACAGGTATGAGAATCTAGAAATACAGAAGACAATTACTTAGCAGAGTAAGAAGTAAGCAGCCATACAGTCAAGTTGCTCAATAAGCAGCCCCATGTCTATGAATGGGTTAAATAATGTGCCATCATCTTTTCTTAGTTGTAAAAACTGAAATTTACAGTTTGTTACCATTTTGCCATGCTACAAGTTCGGACAGAAAGGAGTAAAATAATAAGAACGTAACTATAACATGACTTTGTGATTATATATTTCCTTCTTTTGAAATTTCAATTTAAAAAAATCATAAGGAAAAGCAGTATAAGTAGAACAGAAAATTCCCATCCCTGTACCGTTCACTTACTTCCTCCCCACCCCCTGTACCTTTCACTCACTTCCTCCAAAGCTAGCAATTATTAAAACTAAGAGATTAGTGTTGGAGGAACATTATTTAAAAAACACACGCATCAACATTTTTCCATTGTTGTTTTGTTGCTGTTGTTACTGTTTTCTAGGATCCAATCTGGAACACACCCTGCACTTGATTGTGCTTACTGTGTGTCTTGAATATCTTTAGTATAAGAACTATGCTGTAATGCTACCCAAGCCTGAAGACTCTACTTCAGTCTCTGTAATCCACATGATAGAAGGAGAAGAGCAACTTCTGAAGACTGTCTTATCACTTGATGATTGATTGATTACATGACATGTGTGACCCTGTCCATCCTAAACCCCACAATTAAGTAAATATAAAAATTAAGAGACTAGTGCAATGTGTGCTGCATTCAAGCAGCTTGTTGAAGGAAATTTGATGAAACTCCTGAAATGAACTCTTTTCTATAATGTGCTATTTTTGCAACTAAGGGTATAAGATTTGGTAGCTATCCCTGTATGTCAAAAGAGGGTCACTCTGAGAAGCATAAAAACGTGATCATTTCAATGTTTGCTGTCTGTGTTATCATAGAAAAAAATGACTTAACCTACCAGTATTTTCTTTTCTTCATTTATAAAACTGAAACCAATATTATATGGGTCTCAGGGTTGATATAAGTGTTGAACACTATGATTTAGCCCAGTTTTAGAATGTGGTTAACACTTATTTGAGAGCTTTATTAATTATTCATTGAAACCAATGGTACTCAAGTGGGGACATCAGACAACGTCTGTAAATACCCGGATTGCTGTAACTTTTAGAAATGCTACCGGCACCTATTGAATAGCTATAAATTTCCATAAAGCCAAGGTGTTGAAATTGTGTTCTCAACGAACAGATCAGGGTTTTTGTTGCAGTTGTTATTTGGTTGGTTTGGTTTTTATTGCTGCTGCTGTTTTGCATCCCTGGATATGAGTAAGGCAGAATTCACTGGTAACAAAACATACTTTATAAACTACAATCAACTCAAACATTGAGCCACTGAAGGTTTATCTTTATATTTAAAGTGGAGTAAAAATTACAAAATGAAGATAAAAATCACACAGTGCTCTCTTGCAACCAAGTCTTAAAAGTCATTCCTTTGTCTTATATACATCTTTTCATCCCAAATCTACATATTCCAAACCATCAGTGCTTTCTTCAGTTCCCCTGGGCATGTAAAATGCCTGCTTTCTCTCTCCCCTAGTGACAGAGGGCTGGGGTAGACACAGACACGCCCTCTTACATTTCCATCACACTTTTATTTAAGAAACTTACAATGTTATTGAAGCCTTTGCTGGGGCTACATCTTCAGAAACCTGACCTGTTTGGAACTCAATTCCGATTTCCCCTTGTTAAAAAACCACATCCTTTTCAGCTCTCTGAAAAGAAATGAACAAACGAAGGGATTCAGTAATGAGAACTGAAAAGACCATTTTCACAGACTTAACAAAAGTGAAAGATGAAATATTTTCCATTATTATTTTTGGCATAAAGGAATATCACTGGAATGTGATCACAAAGAAACCTATTTACCACATTCTCACCAGGGAATCATGCAGCTACACAAACACTTCAGCCAGTATTAAGGCTAAAATATTGAGGTACGAAGGGAATGGTGGATACCTTAAGATGACCTGAGCGTGCAAAGATGTCTCTACCCAGAAGGAAAACTGGAGGTAACATAACTTCTCCAAACAACATCATGGAAGCTGGTGGGAAGGGGTTAGAAAATAACACAACCATGTTATCAATAGTAATAATCATAAGGCTGACTGAAAGAATAATAACATTTTTAAGGATTTTTAAGGATCAAGATTGTGACATACACAGATCTAGGCTCTGTACACCTTAACTTGAATCTTGGTTCCTTAATCATCATTACTCTCTGTCTTCTAGCATGAGGAAACTGAGGCACACATATCAGAATTTATAAATGATGGACCTAGAAAGTAAAATGTCCAGTTAATCACTAACATAATTGCACATATTAATCAAAACTTCTGTTCAGTCAAAACTAATCTGTCTTTAATGTATTATTTTACTTTGTATTAACAGAAAAGATTTTTTTCTAACCTATTTATGCTTGGAAACCCATTTCTTCATAAAACACGGAGGCATCTGTTAATAATCATTTTTGCATACTTACTATGTGCAAGATACTCAGTGGAAATGAAGAAAAATGCAATGATAAATCCAATGCAGATTGCAGCCTAAATGAACTTATAATATAATGAGATGTTATAAAGAAAAGAAAGTGTGTTGTGCTTCTAAGAAATTGAAGAGAGAAATACCCTTTAAACATGTGTCCATTTTACTCAAAACTGGGCACAATTCATGAAAACAGTAAGGGTTAGACAAAGGCATAAAGAACTGTATGAACAACCAAATGTATTGAATGGACTTGTCCTCTCCATATGGCTGAGATACACAGGAAGATGATAGTTAGAGCACTTCTGGGTAGAGAGAAGGAATCGCATATATAGACTGATTTATCATTTACTGTGTATAAATATTAAAAGTTATTGGTTTTCCTATGAAGATGAAAACCATTCCTTGTAGAAAATTTGATTATTAAAAAAAAGTTGTATGTAAAACTGAAGAAGCTGAAAACAACTAATGAAGACACCTGTAAATGCTAAATGGACCAATTAGTGTCAATTAATCAAGTTTACTCATACATGTTCATTCATTAAAAACACTGAACACAGTAGGGTGGGCTAACAAAAATAAAGGACATGTGTAAAAGTCAAATGGAGGGCTGGAGAAATGGCAAGTAAAAAGTACTTGCTGCACTTGCAGATGAACCAGGTTTGGTTTCCACCATCGACATCAGACAGTTCACAGCTGCCTGTAATTGCAATTCTAAAGGATCTGGCTCTAATTTGGCTTCCATGAGCAAGCATTTCAAGAATAACCCAGAAGATACACACACACAGAGAGAGAGAAAGAGAGAGAGAGAGAGAGAGAGAGAGAGAGAGAGAGAGAGAGAGAGAGACAGAGACAGAGACAGAGACAGAGACAGAGAGAGAGAAGTGCACACCCATAAATAATTTTAATTTTAAAACTAAGAAAAAGTCATATGGAAACCTTCATGAGCCAAGAAAATATGCAAATTTAAAACAAGCATTAGAAGAGGTTAGTATATGTCTAAAGATGCTTTTTCTTGAAGCCAAAGTTTACTAAACAATGATTATGTGTTGGATACTTCCATGTGAAATGTTCCAGAAACCCCAAAACAATACATGCTTTTAACAGTCTGCCCACCAAAACTAAATATGAAGACCCTATTGCTGCAGACATCACACACCTTGGTTGTAGATACAGAGATATTGAGGTAGCATGAGAAATATGCCTTTCCTCTGTGGCCAGCTTTCAAAGTGCTGGATGGTGCCATGTTATGGAAGGTATCAATGTTCTTTCTCAGCTGGGAACTGTACAGAAGACATTTTACAATGTCAACATTCCAGTCACAATATGCCCACTTGTGCAATAGTGACACAACTACTAAGGGACACACATCTTATCTTGGATTAGATTTGTGGCCCACTTCACAGCAGGGAATATATGCGTGATTGATGCTATATACATAGTAAAAAGAAAAAATATGCTACTGTTGTTTAGCTACATTTGCATGACATCAAACTGCCTTCCAAATATTTATGTTTATACCCATAGATAAACATTACTTTCTTTTTTAACATATGACATTTTTATTGGGTATTATATTTACATTTCAGATTTTATCCCCCTACCCCACTTCCTCCCACCACCCAGAAACCTCCTATCCCATCCCCCTCTTTATGCTTTTATGATGCTGTGCCTCCACCTACCCCCCCCACTATCCCCTCCCCACATTACTCTCTTAACCTTAATCAAAGGAGTTTGATGAGCTTTGAATGGTTGTGAAGGAAGAGTTATGGCTGCACAAGTTGCTGAGAATAATTAATCTATTAGTGATCAGCCCTAAACTTTCCTGCTAAGTCTCAGGAAATACCACACAATAGGGAATAGAAAGACTGTGAGAGGCAGAAAATAGAGAGAAAAGCATGGCATAGCTAGTGTAAGCTTCATATTATAGATGTATTTGTCTTCACTGGGTCTGAACAAGCCTGGACCTATCACCAGATAATAATGGATGGATCTGAGATACACTTCCAGATTACTAGCCCTTCCTCCTGCTAACTGCCACTGAACTATTAGTTTCTGAGGGATTCTGGGGATGAGACAATAATTGGCTTCAGTTGTATGGCCAACAGAAAACCAACAAGGGTCTAGTGGATAATTCCAAACCTGTGGTCATACATACAGTCCTGGCTAAAATCAATGGTTCACAAAGCAAAGGAAAAGAGAAATGAATATAAATAAAAGTCTTGGAGGGTATTGACAGGTATAGAGGGGAGAGAGGAGATAGTGTGTATGTGAGATAATGAGAATGTTTCATGTCCTTGTATGATGTTGTCAAAGAACAAATTTATCCTAATCTTTTTTATAATATAATTAATACATGTGGGTAGTTTGTCTGCATATATGTCTGTGTATCATATGCATGCAGTACACAAAAGAAGTGGTCAGATCTTCCTGGAACTAGAGTAACAGAGGATTATTTGGGTCCTAGTGGCTGCTGGGAGCTGAATTTAGGTCAACAAGTATGCTTATCCATTTAAGCCCTCTTTCCAATCCTGAAAATACAAATTTAATCAGTAAACAAACTAAAAGCAGAAAAATAAAAGACCAGGAATACTTCCTTTCTTCTGTTGTCACTATCCATTTTCAGAGACACTCTATTCTGTTTTTGTTTTTAAGTAAACTGTTGTCATAAGATATTTTGAAAATTTCTGAGGACTGTACACAGGTAAAGGCTCTGATTGTTAAAATACAGCGGATGAACCCAAATGCAAAGGGTCTTTTACATCTCAACCACACTGCATAGATGGTCTCTTAGGCCTCTTTGTCTCAGCATGCACAGGCAAAGAAAGCAATGCAGTGTATCTTTCACCTAGAAGGCTAAAATGGTTGGCTAGCCTCTTCACTGAATACAGTAACACCAAGGTCAAACCATCAATGTAGCACATGAAACAGAAAAACAGTATGACTCTGTCAAACTCATACTTTTCCTCAATCATCATACCTCATTCAGTGAAACCCTGCTAGCAGCACCACTACTAATAATAAATTACTCTGCACACATTTGCAGTTAAGGCTCTAAGTGCACATCCACCAAGATCATGTCCTTGTAGCGTGCCTTCAACTTCACTCCTCATGGCCCCTATTTTCCTAATGCTCGAGGCTTAAGAATAAATGGTGCAGTTAAGTATTAGTCAAGTAGTAGCTGCTTTATAAATCACATTAAAATAAATAGAATTTGTGGCTGAAATTAAAAAGCCTCAGTAAGGCTCTTGTGTAAATAAAACTATTGCTCCTTTATATATTAAGTTTATATTCATCAAACACGAAAGAAGGAACACAAATTGTGTGAAAAAAAAAAAAAAGCAGCTCACTTAGGACAAAACAATGGAGTGTAATAAAAAGATTTATCACGTGATGAAAATGAAAATTAAATTCCCGTTAAAATATTTATGTAGATGTGGCTGAAGCATTCAGCTGAGAGATAAATCGGGGGGGGTGGGGGGGCTTTGGCATTTCACAGGCATAACTCCTCCATTCCACTGCTGCAAATTTAGATCTTACAAGATGCTAATGACACCACCATTCCCAGGGCAGTCTCTGCAGTCTCCTTTTGCTCAGCAGGTGGTAAGAATTTGCATCCATATTTCAAATATACTTCTATCTCATTACTGGCTTCTTATTTCTTTGTGATTTATAACTCTATAAAATTCCAGCTAGTGGAGTGAGAATGGGATTTCAAAAAGGCAAATTCTGCATAATATGGACATTTATCATTTTTTCCTTCCTTCCATTTTTTTTCTTCATCATCTCCAGGGAAATGGGAAGAATGACAGGAAGCAGTTTAAAGTGATGGGCAAAGGTATACTTTCCTTAAAATAATGTCATCTGAAAGCTTTCAACATTAGGACTAACTGCTCTAAATGACACCTTCCAGCAAGTGGCAATAGCATTTGTGTCGTTGCCTACACTCCGCTAAACTGTGATCTTTAAATAATATGTGTACCTCTAGAGAGTGATTCACTGGGTGACTATTAATTTGTAAAAGTCTTAATCATTTAAAATTCAGGAAGTCCTTTTTGTAATAAGTTTGAACATAACAAATCTATTTAGTATTCATGCTGATGTCACAAGCAATTTCGGAGTTGTTACACTGTAATTCCGTGCTCCTTAATAGATATTAAGGGAGTAGCAGTTGTGTCGCTGTAGATAAGACTCTTTCACAGTTTCCGTGTCAAATGCACCTCTTACTGGTTTTTAGAATTTAGTTAAAGTGAAATTACACGCCTGTGATACCTGACAGGTTCAGGGATTTAGAGACATTTTCCAGGGGCAAGAAAGAGCAAGCCATACTGAAATAAAAGGCAGCACAGAGATATGTAGGTGAAGGAGTTTACTATTGCCATGATTAAACTTAGATGCATAAATTTTTAATTTGTATGGTAAATTAAAGAATTTAAATGCATGTGAACATTCCATATTTTCTCTTTTTAGTATTCCATTTTAGGAGAGAAAAATTTAAATTTAGTGAAAGTTTACAGGCCATATGCTTGAATACCAAGTACCAGAGTGTCTATCTCACTTTTAAAAATCCAATCATACTCTAAATAAGCTTCTGAATTAAAATAAAAACTTTTAATATTTGACTCAAAATATGATTGTTACATTTAATGAGCTGTTTTGTGCCGAGGTACTTAGAAGATGTTTTATTAGACATAACAAAAATTGAGACCAAGAAGTCTATAAACAGAACATTTGGTTCATTTAGTTAGCATAGCCACAGAAAAGATTTAGTCCAGGAACCCACAACCAAACTCTATTTTTCTTCTTTCTGTTACTTAAGGTATCCACTTAACAGATAAGATGGCTTTTATCATTTGCTTCCATCTTTTGTAACCAGAAAAGTTACAAAAACTGAGTTCTACATGAACTCAGGACGTTCATGTAGAAAACCAGGCTACCCTGGGAAAGTATATGTCAGAACATTCAAGATTAGGAATTCATAGGAGTTCATGACATGGTTATGTCATAAAGATGACCAATGACGTAGAAACTAGACACTGTGCACTTTTAATCATGTTTTAAAACTCAGTGTGTCCTAAAGAGCAAAGGAAGTTTTACCACATAAGCTATTGAGAATATAGATGTCTTTGTTAGCTTTAATGTTCAGCTTGACAAGACAACCTAAAGTCATCTGATAGGAAAGCTTTGAGGATTTTTCCAGATTAGATTGGCCTATACTTGTATATGGAGGGGATTTTCTTAATTGTTCATTGCTGTTGGAGGGCTCACTACACCCTGGTGGTGCCATTCTCTAGGCAGGTGGTCCTGAGCTGTGTAAGAATAGGGTAACTTGTTATGAGCCTGATTCTGAACTACCAAATATCAATTCTCTATGGTTTCTTATTCAAGTTCCTTCTTTTTTTTCTCCCTGAATTTCTTCAAAGTTGTATGGTAACCTGTAAATTAAAATAAACCCTTTTCCTACTTTAAGCTGATTTAGTCATGGAATTGGTCATAGCAATAGAAAAAAAAAAAAAAACAAAACAACAACAACCTTGAAGACCAGATGTGTATGCTTTATCCAGATTCTATGGTTTAGCCATCTTGTTTATCATGGTTGTTTATCTGCAATAAAATGGGGGCAGTGATTTGGGTCCCCAGTGGACCATGTTCTAAGAACTTTGTCCTCAGCTTGTGGCCTGGGATGGAGACAAAGGATGTTCAAAAGTTAGAGCTTAGTGTGAGATCTTCTGGCCATCAAGAACATTTCTTATAAAGGTATTTGAAGATGCCCCCTGCCTTCCTCTTTCTCTTTTATCCTTTCTGACAGCCCCAACTACAATCATCAGGATATATTATTTCATGATAGGCAACAGGACAGTAGTGATAGTGCAGATAGGTACAGTGAGATGCTCTTTCAAATATTCTTTAAGTTAAGTGCCAACAAAAAAAGCACAATTTAAAAAAACTTATCAACTAAATTTGATCATATAACCCACATTAAACCCACATTTATACTTAAGGTGTGAAGATGTTATTTTTCTTCAAGTAATGATCCTGTGATTAAAAAAAGACTTAGTTTTAACATGCTTGATACTTGAAATCATGAGTACCAATTATTTTGCATTAACAAAGATAGATAAGCTTATACAGGTGTATAACCCTATTAAATCCAAGCCATGAGTCATTCCTGGTATGAAGTCACATGTTGAAATGCCTTTGAATAGTATATAGCAAATATAGACACTAATAGTAACACAATATGGAAGTAGAAATGGAAGTATTCTACTCCATATGATCTTGCATGAGTGTTCTTATCAGCTCATCTCTTCAAAATGATTACTATCCAAAAATATATCCAAAAGTAAATTGGATACTTTTCTTCATAATTTTAAGCCTACACGTGCACCTCAAATCAATATAGTCTATGTTGTCCTTTGATTTGAAGAGATACACTTTTGCGTATTTATACAGATGCATTACTATACTGAAGATACTTTACCAGGACAAACACATGCACACACACACAGAGAGAGAGAGAGAGAGAGAGAGAGAGAGAGAGAGAGAGAGAGAGAGAGAGAGAGAGAGAGAGAGGCAAACAGATATACATCACATGATGTATATAAATCTACAATTCATTCATTTTTATCACAGGAGTATGTATTCATTGTGTGATTTTTGCTGACATATTTAACAATTTTACAGATGATGAAGATTCAGATTTACTTTTATTTTCTCAAACTGAGAATATTTTGCTTCATTTGGTTTTGTTGCAGCCTCACACTATGTAACCTAGTTGGTATCAGACTAATAGATCCTCCTGCCCCTGCTTCCCAAGGGCTGAAATCAAAGGTATGTACCACCATGTTCAATCAAAGTTCAGGATATTATAAGTCATAGTTCTCTGAGAATTCTCATATATCTTATGATGCTAATTCAAATATCATTCCTTAAGGAACATAATATTTGTGGAATTTCTAGATTTAATATATGTCTCTCCAATGTTTATAAAAGTCTTAGTAGAGGAAAAGAACTCTGTGAGGGTAACTGACAGGGGGCAACATTTGGGATATAAGTAAATAAAATAATTAATTTTTTAAAAGTCATGCATTAAGCTTTTTATTTTGTTTATCATAGAACAAATGCTGTGTTAAAATGCTCACAAGTTCAATACCATGGCATATAGCAAAGAAGTGAGACAACTAAGCAAAATACTGAGCTACAAAGGGATATTTAAAAGATATTCTGATTGCTTCCAAAGCATTGCAAACTAAGGCAGTCAGCCAAAGCTACCAGAAGATCCTATTGACAATTCATTAGACACAGGTTGTTATCAAGAAAGTGCTGGGGTGGAAGCCTCGTGTGAAAAAAAAAAATCTGTTCCTGAAAGCAAGTCAAATCTCAAAAAGAGCAAGAGCTGAGATCTCTTCATTCACACACATCCTTTATGGAAGTAGCAAAGTAAAGTTTTTAGTCTAGAACAGAGTCTGGCTCAAGGTGTCAAATGTTCACTAAAGAATGTAGTAACAACTGGATTTCCAAAGTGGCTGTTCATTCAAACCTTCCAAGGATATCTCAAAGGGTATCAAAGGGAAAGCACATCTTCAACTTTCTCTCAGCCTTGTGATGTTCCCTCAGACAGGAGATCTTTAGAAAAACAAAAACAAACATACAAACAAAAAAACCAAACTCTTGAGGAGAGATTTCTAAAACAACAGGAAGGTTTAGAGTCAATGAAGGAGTCAGCAGGTAAAGGTTCAAGAAGTGGAAAGCTGTTTACAGCTATCTAAGGTGAGTCCACTGTGAGAGAAATGATTCTGTATGTATTCTCTACCTATCCCTTGGCATGGTTTATTTTCCCCCTTCACACCTTCACTCGGATCTGTGAGTCTGCATCCCTGTACAAATATCTCAAAAGCTTTTAGCACCTCACCTCTTAAAGTGCTTTTGTACCACATTTTATCCAAATGACTCACCCTTGAAATAGGTTAGGAGACATATATCTTACAGAATAATACAGCAATCAGGCTATGCAGTTTGGAAAGAGAAGTCTGATTTTAACATGCTTTACAAGGACTTCTGAGTTGTGGAAGTAATGAAAGAAGCTCCCCCTTTTGGCCTTAGCTTACATTCTGTTGCCTTAGAAATGTTGGAGATTCTTATACTATAACCTAATTATTTTTGATGCCAAAAAAATGCTATTTATTCCTTGTAAGAACAAAGAGAATTATGTAACTGAAGTTCAGTCACAAGCAAGGCATTTCCAACAGCTGTTTTGCAGGCGTCAAGCTTGGTATGTTCCCTTAATGAACTATTAATTAAGAAATTACTATACCTCTGACATTCCCATCATTTGTCCATGAGGCTTGTAGGAAGCTGGAATTCATTTTCTTGTTTCCTTCCTCAAATAAAAAGGATAACAAATGAGACCATATAGATGGTCTGGGGTTACAGAGCAAGTCAGTGGTGAACCGTAAGTCTATTAATGCCAGTCAGGGTGCACTGAGCTTTGCTAGGAGGCTCTGCTCACTCAGTGACCATTGAAGGGACAAAAAGTCAGATACTCGCTGCAGAGATTTCCTCAGGGTGAGACCCACTGACCTGTAGAGGATTGATTGAGCTCTCTGCATTGCCAAGCTTGACGGGGACAGTACACTAGCAAATTAAATCGTGGTTTGTGGTTTCTCCTTCAGCTCTAAGCAAAGTTGTGAACTAGACCAGAAAAACATGCTATGTTCAGGTACAGTAAAAGTGAGTACTGCACATATTTTATCACTCACATTTTATTTAATTTGCACAACCAAGAAGTGGGCTTAGACGTATTTAAGGATTTATTTAAGTGCCTGCAACATTCATATAACCCTGGTGATGCTATAGACATTTTTCAAAATTGGTCCATTCAGATTCTTGGAAACAAGCTAGATGTTACATTATTCATTACAGAGTAATGACTAAACACAAGTGTATTTTAAATAGTCCTACCCACATGGAAGGATTTAAAATACAAGAATATACATTATTTCTAATTTGCCTGTGTTTATGCTTCTTGGAGAGAAGTGATTTAATCAAAGGAGTGTACATAATTTCAGACATTTACTACAAGAGGTCATTCCTATACCTGCTCATGACATAAAGATGAGGTGGTCCGATGTTCACCTCCCAGCTTCTTACATATGTTCCTGAACTTTACCCTTCATGGAGTGCAGTCCTTGTGCTCAAAGAGTTTTTGACACCATTCTTTTTTTTCGTTTCAAATCCACACTAGTCCACAAGCAAAGAAAGTGCTATTTGAAATATATCTAGAAAAATCTTCATATCCCTACACTTGTGTTTTATCTGATCATCATTATAGCCTCTCTATATTCTATTCCGACTTCAGTCAGTTCCCAAATTAGCAAGCCAGGAAATCCTGGTAGAAAATAAAACAGTCTCTGTCTCCTTTCACTCAAAATTGTCACATCTACTAAAAATGTAACCAAGGAGCGCAAGTCTTCTAAATACAGGTAGGGGTTTTGATATCAATGGCACACATAGACTCATGTATTTGGATGTTTCATCATTAGAGAATGGTGCTACTTGACAAGGATAAGGAGGTGTGGCCTTCTTGGAGACGATATAGCCTTGTTTGAGGAAGTGTTTCACTGGGTGTAAGCACTGAGGTTTCAAAAAAATCAAAGCAAGCCCAGTATCTATCTCTTTCTGCTACCTTCCAACCCAAAGATAGAACTCTCAGCTTCCTCTCCAGCACCATGTTTTCATGCATTCAGCTAGGCTTCCTGCCATGATTATAATGAGCTATATCTCTGAAATGTAAGGCATCCCCTACTAAATACTTTAATTATAAGAGTTGTCATGGCCATACTGTCCCTTCACAGGAATAGAAACCTTAACTAAGAAAACACACATCATTGTTATCACTGCCCCGTCTTCATCTCCTGCTCTTAATTTTTCTACTCTGATCCAGTCTCAAAACCCTCACTTCTGTCTCTAGAACACAACAGGAAAGTATCTACCTCAGCTGCTACCCTTGCTGAACTTCCTCCATAGTTACTTTCTGTCAATTAGCTGCACCATCCTTAACAATCTCCAATTTGAGTTCATAATATAGTCTTAGCTGCTGAGAGTAAAATTTGTACAACTACTGGTAAGTCACAACCCTTCCACACTTCATTCTCTTTCTCTTTAGTGCCTTTCACTTCTTAATGTGTTGTATATTAGTGTAAAATTATTTGATTATTTCCTTTAAGAGAATGTAAGCCATAACAGTAACTGTTCTACATTTTTTTTTTACCATTTTAATGAGCTGGAAAAACATTTGCGTCTTGAAAGAATTAAAAATTAAAGCAATAAATATACTCTATATATTTACTAAAAATTATTTCAGGTATATCTTTCTAGAAGATGAAATATAGAACATGTTAGGGCCACATAATATTTCACCTAATGGGTAAACCAATTTCATTGATATTTTTCTAGAATTTTAATGTTTTACTATCCTTTTGTTACTAGGGATAGTAAACATATTTTGACATATATATTCTCATCCAAATTTTTATATCCTTTCACTTGTACTTCAGAGGGAAAGAGATTAATAAGCTAAGTATGCCTGGTATGAAGCTCATGATTAGAATGAAGAAATGGAAGGGCAGGCATATATCTTCAAACACAAAACCAGCATGTGTTCACTCCAAAATATCACCAGCATTGTGAGAAGGTGTCTGATAATGCACCATAGGAAATTTTTTTGAAAATGGATTTTTAGAAGCTTTATTGACGACCAATGGCAAAGCAGAAGATTCATAACATGAGCCAGAAAATAAGATACAAAATGAAGCCACCAAAGATAAATAAGGGGAAACCAGCCTTAAAACTCATGAAAGAAGGGAAAATTGTCGATACTTCATAGAAATACATCAGTGCATTGAATGTAAGAAAAGAGGCACAAGAGTGAGAGGCCATTAAGGAAGCACATGAAAGAAAATAGTTTAAGAAGGGACAAGTTTGATGCATGAGAATTATATTGATAAGGGTTTACATATCTAGAGAAAAGTGTATTAACATTGAAAGGAGAGATGACTCAGCAGGCAAAGGTAACCTTATTCTTGCAGAGGGCAGAGATTTAGTACCCAGCACCCACACCATGGCCATCAACTATCTGTAACTCCAACAATGTCTTCATCTTTCCATGGGAATTGCACACAGATTGTACACAGATAACCATGCAAGTAAAACATCCAAATTTATAAAATAAGAAGAGATAAATTCTTTTTACAAAAGAGTATTTACAAAAATTTGTGTGCTTAACTCTGTCACATTATGGTTATATCATTTGTGTGTGTCTATAAAGGTCCCAAAATATTCATGAAATACTATGAAATATTTGAATGCACCAAATTTTCGCTTTACTTATCAAACTGTGAAAGTTGAGGCTTAGTCTGCATGTGATGAGCCAAGTGTTCTCATTGTGTTAAATCAAGCAAGTATGTTTATTCATAATCATAAACCAGCAGGCAATTTTATTGTTAATAGCAAAAAAATTTTTTACTACATGTGTAAAATATACTTCAATCATACTCCCATCAAGTTTCCTTTTTAATTCATCCTTTTGCCAACTGTGGCCTTTCCCCTTTTCTAACAATGTCCTTTCAAAACAGTACACCTTTACCTAAGGGTGTAACAATAAGATTATTGTGTGCCACTTCCATGTGATAGTACACAATTCATAATTCAGGGATATCAGACTGCTATATGGTTTGATTACAAGTCTCTCTCTCTCTCTCTCTCTCTCTCTCTCTCTCTCTCTCTCTCTCTCTCTCTCTTTCTCTCTCTTTCTCTCTCTTTTTCTCTTTTTCCAAACTGCTTTTATACCATTTTAATTACATGCAAGTATTAAGGTCAGTTCTAGGTTGAGAAACTAGCAATAAAATAGATGCAAATATTCAAGGAACAAGCAAGACAATGAACACAAATAGTCTAAGAACAAGCAAGGCAATAAAGTCCCTTGATCACTGTTTCTAGGGGTTATCAGGATGATCAATATATCTGAGCCTACTTCCCTGTCCTAGCCCAAAATCATTTTCATGCCTGAAGCCTACTTCTTTGTTCTAGCCTAAGATTTTGATTCTTGCCTGAAATTACTTCTTTGTTCTAGCCTAATGTCAGATTCCTGCCAAACAGCCCATTTCCTTGTCCTTGGTCAATGTCAGATTCTTGCCAAGTACCCCCAAAGCTCTCTACCTCTCCCCCTTTTTTATTTCATAAACAAGACTGAGCCTGTCATAAGTTATTCTGACAAGAATGCCTTTCTTATGGTTTGTGGGTTGAATCTTGGTTATTTCAAGCTTTTGGGCTAATATCCACTTATCAGTGAGTAAATACCATTTGTGTTCTTTTGTGATTGGGTTACCTCACTCAGGATGATATTTTCTGGCTCCATTTATTTACCTAAGAATTTCTCAAATTCATTATTTTTAATAGCTGAGTAGTACTCCATTGTGTAAATGTACCACATTTTTTGTATCCATTCCTCTGTTGAAGGACATCTGGGTTCTTTCCAGCTTCTGGCTATTATAAATAAGACTGCTATGAACATAGTGGAGCATTTGTCCTTGTTATATGTTGGAGCATCTTCTAGGTATATGACCAAGAGTTGTATAGCTGGATCCTCAGGTAATGCTATGTCCAATTTTATGAGGATCCGCCAGACTGATTTCCAGAGAGGTTGTACCAGCTTGTAGTCCCACCAATAGTGGAGGAGTATTCATCTTTCTCCACATCCTTGCCAGCATCTAATATCACCTGAATTTTTGATCTTAGCCATTCTGACTGGTGAGAGGTGGTATCTCAGGGTTGTTTTGATTTGCATTTCTCTGATGACTAAGAAT
The DNA here is from genome assembly GCF_011762505.2 of Arvicanthis niloticus. Taxonomy (NCBI): domain Eukaryota; kingdom Metazoa; phylum Chordata; class Mammalia; order Rodentia; family Muridae; genus Arvicanthis; species Arvicanthis niloticus. Next base: position 73,593,637 of record NC_047659.1, read on the forward strand.
GTTGAGCAGTTCTTATGGTGCTTCTTGGCCATTCGAGTTTCCTCAGTTGAGAATTCTTTGTTTAGCTTTGTACCCCATTTATTTTCTTTTTTTAATTTTTTATTGGATATTTTATTTACATTTCAGATGCCATCCCCTTTCCCCCTTTCCCCTCCCTAGAAAACCCCTAGCCCATGCCCCCCTTCTCCTTTTTGCTTTTATACAATTTTTTTTAAAATGTTAATCAAAGGCTTTATAATTTTGGTAATGCTCAATCAGAAGTGTAACCCAATACCCAACCTAAATATATCAACTGCCTTTGACTGGTGGAGACACATGAACATCTGCCTCCATGTCCCCCCCCCTTTTTCTTTCTCTCTCTCTCTCATCACCTAGCTTCTCCTCTCCTTCTTCTCCTCTCCTTACTCCTTCTCTTCCTCTCAGTACTCCTCCCACCTTAGCTCCTCCTACATATCACCCTTCCTGTTAAAATAAAACTTTTTTCTCTAAATACAATTAGAGCATAATTATGCCAATTTGTACTAGTGAGGTACAAGATAGTCCTAATACCCAGTCCATCATTTTGTTGGCTAACCAGAACCTCTGTCATCTCTCTTAACTAAAACACTTAGTTCTGAACCTGGCTTTTTCCTTGGCTTTAGAATGAATGTCAACTGAAAACCATCCACTCAGATCTTTTCTCTCAAGGTAAATAGCCAGGATTGGCTATGAGACTCTAAGTTTTCATCCCCGTCAGAAATCCAGAATGGCCGAGTTAACTAAAATTATGGGAAGCTCAAAGCATAGCTTCTAAAACTTAGCCAATTTATAGAGACCGCTGAACACTAATTTATAGAGACTGCTGAATACAGAATATGGAAAGATCTCCCATGCTCATGGATTGGTAGGATTTACATAATAAAAACAGAGAACAAATAATCAAAATATATAAGTAGCCCATGATATTAGAAACTAACAAACAAAATAACCCAATTAAAGCTGGGTTACAGAGCTAAACAGAGAATTCTTTATAGATGAACCTCTAATAGCAGAGGAGCACTTAAATGTTTACCATCCTTAGTCATAAGAGAAATGCAAATCAAAACGACTCTGGGCTTCCATGTCACACTGGTCAGAATGGCTAAGATAAAAAACTCAAAATGACAGGCATACTGGCAAGGATGTGGATCAAAGAGAAATTTCCTCCATTGCTGGTGGGAGTGAAAACTTGTTACAACAACTCTGAAATCAATCTGGTGGTTTTACCTCAAGATCCATTAATAGCATTCCTGAGCATATACCCAAAAGATTCTATACCATATCACAAGGCTACTTGCTCAGCTGTGTTCACAACAGCTTTATTTGTAATAACCAGATGCTGGAAATGAAGTGAAATAAATTTAAAGACTCTGATTGGGTCTTAACACATAAATAAAAATTTCTTGTTATTATATGAGTCCAGGGGAGTCTTCTTCATTATTGTTCAAACTATTTAATAGCTTGAAATTTTCTTGAAAGATGATCAGCCTCATGTCTTTCTGTATTTTTGAGGTTCTAATGTGAATGTATATTTGGTATTGGTTATGATAAAGGGGGCCATGAATAGACTCTATCAGTGTTGCCTCAGCTTATAAGCTTGCTTTGACTTATTCATTTACTTACTTATTCATTTATTTTTTTATAGTGGGCTAAAAATATTTGAGATATCATTTTATGAGTATTTTAGTAGTATTTTACTGCCTTTGTGAAGTGGCCATAAGGACAGTCACAATTTTAAATGGGCAGTGTGTCCTTGAGTCTTAATCTACTGTGTTTCTGTAGGAAGCGGCGGTTACTGGTGAAACATTTGCCATTCCAAGATGGCGCGGGCATCCTGTCCTCCCACTAGTAAACAACGGACTGCACAGGTGCAAAAGGCAAAAAGCACGCCAAAATTCACTACCCATCCCGGGGCGTATTATGGGTAATGAGTGAACAGCCAATCAGAAGTGAACACGTCACTCTAGGGTGTATTTAAGCTGTGCCTCTTCCGGTCTTTCCGTCTTTTCCGGTTCTGCTTATACAAGAAGTAAAGCCTCGCTGTGGTAACCACCCGAACACTGCCTCATGTGTCCTTTTTCACAGGCGAAGAGGACTCGGAGGGGCTCGGAACATGTTTCTGTCTGTCTTTTCTGCTTTTATATTCTTGGAAACATAAATAATGAGGGGAAAAGCAATAAGATATCTATTTTCAAGGAGACACCTTCTTCAGTAATGAGGAAACTGATCTGGAAGGCAACACGAATGTCATCTAATTTTCAGGAAATGATATATTTTTCTTTTTGTCTTAGTCTTACATTGTTTGAAAATGTAAAAGTTATTGGCTACTCAGCTATACAATGAGGGGTGTTAAATCTGTACCTTGGGTTCTGAAGTTGGCTGACCTCTGTTATAAAACAGGATTTAAAAAAGTCAAGTAAAAGAATAAGCAAGAAAGAAATGGATTACTGAATAAATGAGTGAATGAATTAAATGTAATTAATACTATATGACCTTGATAATAAATGCATCATTATTCAAAAATTAAAATTTAATCATCAGACCTAGTTAAGTTGTGCTTAATAAATGACTTAATTCCAAAACTGTTAAGGTTACAGATAGTGTTTCTAGTAGAGTTCATTTTGCATTATAAAAGCAATGCATCGTTACTGCAGAAAACTTGAGAGCTCTGAAGTGATGGACTAACACACCAGTCCTCATCACTTTCTATCAATAACTGTTATTCACCTTCTGATAGAAACCATTTACCGAACAAGCATCTTTGTGTGCTCCAAGATGGTTCAAGGAAACCGTTTGAGCACTATAGTGTTTCTTCCTTCAATCGGCTAGCTCCCAAGCTGTATGTCTATCTGCTCCTGTGTAAATTCTACATTAAAGGTCAACAGTGAGAGCAAGGTTTTTCTCTGGAGCATGACCTACTGGCATGTCCAACTGTGCCTACCCAAGCACAAGTTTTCCCATGCTGCTGAGAAAATCGGAGCAGTCAATGTCTCCAGCAGCTGCAAAATGTCTGTTATATTCAGATTTCATCACAGGATGTTTTCTTCAATCATTCACTGGAAAGTGACACTCAGCATGGGCTCTGTTGTGCTTGAGAGTCCCTGGACCCAAGGGCAAGGATATCTATCTGCTCTACTGGGGATCCATCTGTGCAGAGCATCCTTTGATGCATCCTTCATCATGTTTGCCTTTGCACTCTGTCAGTTAAGGCAGAGCACAACTGAATGCTGTGAATAATGTTGACTTCTTGGTGCTTGGCCCCTTCGTTTTCACAGCTTCCTCTTCTCCTGCTAGGCTGAATGTGGTTACATGGGCATAATGCAGGTATGATTCCTTGCTTCAGGATTTCCACCTGCTACTCTTCTCCAGAGTCAGGTCTCCTCTTTAAAACACAGACGTTTTATCTGCAGGGACTGGACTTGCAGGCTAATGCTCAGAGCCTTTCTCTCCAGAAACCTCCAGTGACTATTTTCTCAGCAATTTAGTTTCATTTTTTCTCCCCATTTCTCTCTCCCTTGGTCAGAAAGCTATCTTTTAGTGGGTGGGTAAAGGAGTGATTGTAGGCATTGCTCTTACTAGTAATATTTCTTCCAAATCATTTGTGTCTGTCTCCAGAACTATTTTCACCCTAAGGGCTTAGACTTCTGGAAACCAGCTGTGGGATGGCAGCAATTTTCTCTGCTTTCCACTGAGTCACATCTCTCCCCAAGGCATTTCACACTATAGAGAACTGGCTTTAATTGGGACAGTGGAGTCTGGGTAACAAAGCAAACTATTTTGAGAAGATTTTGGTTTCTATATAAAAACAAAATACTGTCTGCCTACACCAGTGAAAGATATATTTTCCTTTCCTAATTTACTTTCTATCAAACTTTTAACCTATTAAACATAATGAACAATTCAAACCCTATGTCACACACTCTGAAAATTATGATCTTGGATTATTAAGAATTATTTAAAAAATTCTTGTTTGTAATTCCATTTCAGGATAATTTCAGTCAAAGAAGCCTACAAGGTATTGAAGTGTTTCCTGGATGCCTTACAAGATAATCATGGATCGTAAAAGTTCATGATCAACAGTTTAGATATAACACAGATAAAAGGTTTATTAACCTTCATGAACGAGGAAGAGTTATGCTTACATAGCTATTCTTTCCATACACATTGATTAACTATTGTCATGAACCAGATACTGAACTAGACTGCTACTCACTTATAGTAGAGATGCATATCATAGTAATTTTGACACAGTGACTACCATTCTCAAACCCAGTGTTTTACTTGTACTTTTCTTGATACTCTTGTTTTCTATAATGGGCCATGCACACTTCAGAACACTACTATCTGATAGAATGTTCTGCAGTGATGACAGGACTCTGTTTGCTGAATAGTAGGTTGGCTGTATACAAACATTCAGCACTTAAAATGTAGGCAGTATAATTAAGAAGGAAAAGTTTGATTTGGCAGGAGGAGCTGAAAGAGATGATTCAGAAGTTAAGGGCACTTTGTACTCTCACAGAGATACTGGGTCCCCAGCACTTAAAATGGGTACCATACAGCTGCCTGTAACTTCAGTAGCAGGGCAAGCAACATCTTTTCTAGCCTCCACAGGTACCATATGAATATTATGTATACACATAAACTTGGACCCACACACATACCCATACAATTTAAAAGTAAATAGTTTGAAAGCTTTTTTACTTGTTAGATTATTTCATAAATGCAAATAATGTATTTTGAACAAACCTAACCACCATTCTATCCCCCTTTTTCCCTCTAATACCAGTTTTTCTTCACAACTTCAGGATTCTGTTTTTTAAGCCCACTGAGTCCACTTAGTATTATTTTATTCTACTTAAGATAGTTTTAATTAAAGATGACTACAAGGTATTCAAGTGTATGCATGGATATGGCATCATCTACTAGCCTCTAGTAAATAAAGTATAGTAGCCTCTCAGGGACCACATCCATGAACAAAACTGACTTTTGCTCCTCTAGAAGCCATCAATTACAATAGGACCTCAGTTAGGGAATGGAACTTTCTAAGCTCTTCTCTTATCTGCACTGGGATTTTGGCTCACTTGATCTGTGAGTTCATGAGTGCAAAGGAACTGCCATGATTTACATATATTGTTTTTACTAAGGTCCAATCCTGCTGGCTATTATAAGCATTCTGGACTCACTTCCATGATGATCCCTAGGTCTTTTGAAAGAGGGGGTATGATATTGATCTCCCATTTAAGGATAAGCCCTCCACAGACTTCTGCATGTTGAACAGTTATGGCTTTCTGAATTCATATCTATCTATGGAAAAAACAAGTTTCTCATAGTTGAGAAATAGATGAGTCTATGGTTATAGAGATCAGAATTTTTGGGGCATTTCATTACTACCTACTTTTAGCAAAATAATAGTAGTAGGTCTTCTGTAAGGGCTGATAACCCAATTACCCATGTGTGTCCATTTAACAGAATCAAGCCTGTGTTCCATCTTATGGAGTGGGCTTTAATTCCAACAAGACAGTGATTCCTTACTCAAAAAGCCTTCACATTGGTATTGGACAAGGGGGCATATTATGCTAGTCCAGTTGTTATTTCTCAAATGGTTCACAGATGGTTAGAATGTTGATTGCTTTTCTCTCCTATTAAGATACATGGTACCTTCCAACACAATGAAAGATAGCCAGTGGGGATAAAGTAGGGGTAAATGGATAAGGCAGGTCAGTACCAGCTTGATTTATCCATGGTCTATGACTCAAGGGTGCAGTGTTTTCATCTATACAGTCTTACTATCAAATTTATGAAGGGTAATCAAAAGCAACAACAGCCTATAACATTTTGGGAGGTTTATAGCATCCCATAGACCAACACATACATGGCAGTAGGCTTTTCCTTTGACAACCTCTGGTGTCAAGGACAAGCATTGTCCTTCTGCTCTAGGGTAATTCCATTTAATTGCTTTAATGCACACATAGATTTTAGGAAGCTTTATTAAGTTTCCATATGGAACTTTTAAAGGTATTTAGTATTTATTCTTCCTCTCCATATTCACTCCTCTTCCATACCCACTCTGCTGTTATTTCCACACCCCATTTATAACACTGGTGTCTTTCTCTCTTTTATTAATTTGGGTTTAATTTTTATTGGCTTTAATTTAGACAGCCACATGTGTTAAGTGGTTTCATACTAGAGAATGTAGCTGATAAATCTTTTGAGACATACCAAGGTAACCCAAGTACTTCATCTTCAATCAAATGTCCAATTTTTTAAAAAAAAACTCCTTGGTTTCGTGAGGAAGAAACTAATCCTAAATAAAAACTTATTTAATGTAAACCGTCGATTATAGCCAATTACTGGTCTAATGGAATTTGTAAAAGAAGTCTTCCTTGGGCCTGTGAAGTAAGTAAAGCTCAGATTAAGTTGGAAAGTAGAGCGTGCTTCTGTCAGCTGCTGTTCTAGGCTGCAGTCATCTACTTTGTCTCCTTGGTGAGTGAGGTGAATACATTCTACTGTTCTGATGTTCTGATTTCACTAAACCCATTCAAGTAACAGAGGAGAGTGTTCAATTGGCAACGTGTTGTAACATATCATCTTTGTCACTTGTTGTGACAAAATACTTGACAAAGACAACTTAGGGAAGGAAGGGTTTCTTTCAACTCACAGTGAATACTGTCTGTCATGGCAGCAGGGGCATGGGGCACCTTGTGTCCAGACAGGAAGCAGAGTCATGTGTACTTAGCTTACTATCTTCTTTGAATTTATGTAGGTCCTAAGCCTAAGCCTATGGATTGGTGCCACCTTTATGTGGTGTCAATCAACCTTACCTAGAGGCCCCTTCATAGCTATGTTCTGAGGTTTTTATCCACAGTGATTCTAAATCCCATTAAGTTTGCGATAAAGAATAACAATTACACCATCCAGTTAGAATGAGTAACCAATCACAATCGATTTTTCCTTTACCAGGAAAAGACAGTATTGGTGTTTTGCATCTGCCTTCTTCCCACCCACCAATGGGGTAGAGGCAATTTTTCATAGTGTGTCATCACAATACACCTCACAATGATGTAATTTGGTAGATGAATATATCCTGAGTACTTCTCAATGCAGCAAACACTTCTAGATCTTGTAGGTTAACAAGATCCTTATCAAGATGAATACGAAGTATTTAAGTGATATAGTTCTTCCACCTGCCTTTGATCATTGTGGGAAATTACTGAAGTGTGAAAAATTAAAAATGATCACTGATTACTAATCTAATGTTGTTGACCTCATTTCAGAGATGAGAAAATTTAAGTTTTTATGACTGGAGTTCACAAAAAAAAAAAAAAGAATGAGTTTGGGAAAATCACAGCTTATTATCCAATTAATAAACGGATGTGACAAACATTAAGAAATTTCTCTTATGCAACTCCAGGATAATATACAGTCTACATTACATTCTGGATCAAATTTATTACTTTACTTGCTCTGAATGTGTGTGATATACATTGCATTTTGTTTTAAGCATGCATTATTAACGGATTTAATATGACCCCAACCCAGAGGGGATCAATCATTTATGCTTGGGGACATTGGAGGAAAAAAAAAGAAGCTATTATTTATTTAACCATAGTCCAGACACATACATATACAATATACCTGAGATGTTAACATGTCAGGGCTTGGGATATGACACTAAACAGAAAAGTCTGTGACTGAGCCAGGTTTTAAAATGCAAAAGAATGCTGCCAAAACCCTAAGGTCTCCCTCATTATTGTACCTTGTGGGATCCTGTGTCTACAAAGGCGATTTGCGTTCTTTAAAGTAGTTGTATGAATTTTTCTGTTATCATTTCTAATTTTTGGAAATTGGAAGAGTCAAGAAACCTCACTCTAGAAACAAATCAAAGAACACAGAAGAATTGGTTGATTCTGGGTCTCATGGGTTCTTTTAAAATCTTCCAGGGTACCTCCCGTTTCTTCCCTAAGGCCTAAATTCTAGTTGCAGAACTAAGGAAAGTACTATAAATAACATCTCTCATACAGATGACTTTTAATAAAAGTGATTGCACATTAAAGAGACTTGTAGTCCATGGATAATTTTATCTATCCATGGACTGAGGTCAGTATTTCCATTTTGGTCAAGCTTCAAGAATGGTATATATAGCTTAATAATGCTAGCCCTTTTTGTCCTGGGAATACTTTTATGCCTGCCCATCATGTTAAAGCTTGTCTTTAACAACATCAACATGTTGATGGCCAAAGTACATGGCTTGAAACCAAAAATGAACTCCCAGACAGAGCTATTAATTTAACAGGTTGTCAAGCCAAGGACAGTTAAGTTCTACACAGAGCCTTATCAACCTAAGACAGAAATGCATTGGTTTTAATAATGCATATTCCATGATGGATAAGGAAGGCATTTTTATTGGATATTATATTTACATTTCATATTTTATCCCCTTCCCCACTTCCCCTCACCACTCAGGAACCTCCTATCCCATCCACCCTCCTCATGCTTCTATGAGGATGTGCCCCCACCTAACCCCCCACTCCCACCTCCCCAACCTCGAATTCCCTCCCATTCAGTGTTCAGCCTTCATGGGACCAAGGATCTCCTCTCCCACCTATGCCCAACAAGGCAATCCTCCCCTACATGTACAGATGGAGTCCTGGGTCCCTCCCTATATGCTCCCGGGCTGGTGGTTTAGACCCTGAGAGCTCTGGTTGATTGGTATTGTTGCTCTCCTCATGGGGCCACAAACCCTTTCAGCTCCTTCAGTCTTCTCTCTAACTTCTCCATTGGGAAACTTTTGATCAGATCAGTGGTTAGCTGTGAGCATCTACTTCTGAATGTGTCAGACTCTGGCAGACCTCTAAGGAGACAGCTATATTAGGTTCTTGTCAGCATGCACTTCCTGACATTCATATCACTGTCTACCTTTGGTGACTGCATATGGGATGGATACTCAGGTGGAATGCTCTCCAGACAGCCCCTCCTTCAGTTTCTGTACCACACTTTGTCTCTATATTTGTTTCTTGAGTATTTTTGTTACTCCTTCTAAGTAGGACCGATGCATCCACACTTGGTCTTCCTTCTTCATGAGCTTCACTGAAACTAATAGAAGGGAAGGTGGGGAAGACCCTCGAATACCTAGGCACAGGGGAAAAGTTTCTGAACAGAACACCAATGGCTTATGCTCTAAGATCAAGAATTGACAAATGGGACCTCATAAAATTGCAAAGCTTCTGTAAGGCAAAGGATATTATCAATAAGACAAAATGGCAACCAACAGATTGGGAAAAGATCATTACCAATCCTACATCCAAGAGAGGGCTAATATCCAATATATACAAAAAAACTCAAGAAATTAGACTCCAAACAACCAAATAACCCTATTAAAAATGGGGTACAGAGTAATATTCCATTGTGTAAGTGTACCACATTTTTTGTATCCATTCCTCTGTTGAAGGGCATCTAGGTTCTTTTTCAGCTTCTGGCTATTATAAATAAGGATGCTATGGACATAGTGAAACATCCACTCACACCAGTCAGACTGGCTAAGAACAAAAACTCAGGTGATAGCAGATGCTGGTGAGGATGTAGAGAAAGATGAAAACTCCATTGTTGGTGGGACTGCAAGCTGATACAATCACTCTGGAAATCAGTCTGGTAGTTTCTCAAAAAATTAGACATAGCATTACCTGAGGACCCAGTTATACCACTCCTGGGCATATACCCAGAAGATGCTCCAACCTATAACAAAAAACACATTTACAATCACTCAAAATAGACAGGGTTTATAAAGTATATGAATATACATCAGACCTGAGATTCTCACAAGCTCTAACTTCATGAGCAAGAGCACACACAGAGATCAGAGTATCTTGTGTGTGTTGCAGGTAAAGGATGGCCACATCCTCTTCTGGACAGTATGTGCAGCTACAGAGATTTATTTTGGAACCAAAGGAGGTTGGGTTTCTTAGATTCACTGGCTGAAGCCATGTACTACTTGGAATCAGTGAATGATCTGAATGGAGGAAGTGTGGGAAAGACTTAGTGACATTTCACCTTTCTAGTCTAGGTGCTGGTAGGTTGGTAGAAGTGTAGTGTAAGGGGAAAGATGCAGAGAGCCCATAACTGTATAGACCAGGCCCTGCCAGAGCAGAGACTACCTGTACCCATTAAAATTTATTTTAACCATGGGCTTTGTCTTTTAATTTTGCACTGGGTCTGACAACTATACCAAGAGCCATAGTTTCTTATCATCTTACCATAAACATCTTATCATAGTTTCTTATGGATTTGCTTTATTGCTTATATTATGTCAATTGGGTTCCCAAACTACTAAAATTTTGGTTGCAAGATTCATATATTATAGAATGTACAGCTCTGACAAGATTCATCCAAGGGTACACTGAAATGACAACATCAGGAATAGCTGCTGATTCCCAATGGACTCTGTTCATCCAGCCTTTCAGACAGATCCAGTCAGAACTTCAGTCAAGTCCTGAGCCTTCTATGCATACAGAGACTGGATAACAGCTGGTAAAGCTAACTTTCTTAAGTCTAACAAGTTTTTCTAATTTTTCTACCCCTTCCTACCCCTTTAAAAATTTTTTTGTTATCTGTATTCAGCAGGAAGAATTTATGGAGAGTTGTCATCCCGATCCCTTGGATTTGGGTGTCAGGTTATAGTTATTTTATAAATTATAGATAGATTGTCATTTTAAGATATAATTTGGAAATGGCCATAATTTTGAACAGGGAGGAAATCAGTGGGATGGATTACTCAATTTATTCTTGAACAAAGCATAGTATAGCCATAATTGATAAAAATCTTTATAATTGATGCAAAATTGAAGCTATAATTTCTTACATTGCTCTAAAATTTACATATTGATACAAATTTAAGGTCTTCATTGGAATAAGTCTTTGTATATTAATACTCAATTTGAAATTAATATTGTTACTCTTAGATAGGCATTGTGCTTATTACAACTCATTTGGCAATATAAGGTTTGATTCAGTCCTTCTAGAGTTGCTATTACAAAGTGTTTAGGATGATTAAGTAATGCAGATTATGGGACAGATAGTAAACTCGTGGTTATATTAGATTCTGATTTAATTATAATAATTTTTTCAATATTATTCAAGTAGAAATACCTAAGAGTAGTCAAGATTTAACAATACAGATATACTTTATATAGTTTTCAAAAGCATTAGAAATTCACAGAATAAGGCATTTATAATCATTTCATTATTATTAGATTTTTGACTAATAGACATGTGGGCTCCTGACAGTGTTCCATTCAGAGTTTAAAGAAGATATTGGGCATCATAACCTCCAAATGGAGTTGCTCCAGTTATGACAATGTAGCCACTGGACAAGAATTGCCCAAATTCATATACATACAAAAAATACTTCCAGGAAAAGACACATGATGTGGAATGGTTGAGAGATTAGCCTTGCCAATACAAAGTAAGCTAGTCCTTCATAGTTCCTGCTTCACCAACCAAAGAGTACACATGGAGAGACCCATGGCTCTAGCTGCATATGTAGCACAGGATGGCCTTGTCGGGCATCAATATACCATATTTTATAGTTTACATAACTGTAATAATTATGTTCAATGTATATTAATAGATTAAAATGGTGAGATATTATGAATTTGGTTTATTACTTATGTTAATTGGGTTCCCAAATTACACAGGAATTTGCACTTCCTTGTGTGATTCTGATGGTCCCAAACCCCAGCTGCTTCTAATGTAAATAAAGTTGCCAGTGGCCAATGGTTGGGCATGGAGACTGAGGTGAGACTTTAAGGTTCCTGGAGAAGGAACTCGAGGATGGGAACTGCCATTGCTGGGGAGGAGAATGTCCAGGTCTGAGAAATGTAGGACAGAAAGAGAGTCAGAGACACTGCCAAGATGTAAGAATCAGGGTCGTGGCTTATAAGGGCGGCAGGCCTGAGACAATCCATGGTGACAGGGATGAAAATTAGGTTTTAGTAAGTAGCAATTCACACTTGGAGGGGAGAGTGTGTTAGCTGCAGGGAGGTTTGGAAATGTCCAGCTGTTGAGCTGATTAAGGCATATTAAAAATAAGCCTCTCTCTCTCTCTCTCTCTCTCTCTCTCTCTCTCTCTCTCTCTCTCTCTCTCTCTCTCTCTGTGTGTGTGTTTCTTTCATTCTTGAGTCCAAAACATTTGGGTGGGTAGTGAGGGGCATGCCTGTACCCATCAGGGAGTTTAGAGTAGATTAACTTTACTGCTACATCATGAAACTTATGAACTAAGATCATATTAACTGATGTTTATTGTGAAGATTATTAATACATTTGCTGGCTTTTATTTATTTGTCCTCCTACCCTGAGGCACCTTGTTTCTCTATTTTGATCTGGGCTTCAGGAAGCATATAAATGGAGGAAGGAAAAAAATTCAGAAAGTATTAAATATAAAGTTTTTCATTTCTAATTCAACATTTTCACAAACATTCTTATATATAATCAAATGTTCTTTGAGACCATTTTCTTTAATAAATGTATAAAACTAAACATATTTGGAGGACATGCTATAATGTAAACATTTCCCTAAAGCTGGTTCTCTCAGATGTTTCTAATACTTTCCCTGTATAAATATAAATGCACTTATTTATATATCGCTTTCTTTCATTTTATAGATTAAATCCCGACAAGCTAAATTTTAGGACAAATAGTACGAAATTTTAACGATAATGGATATGAATTTTGAAATGTAAAAAAAAGGAGCTGTGATAATTTATGCTCCCATTTATTGGAGATCAGCTTTATAACTTTTATAAATAGTTATCAGTTGATGAGCAAAAATAGAATGTCACATGTTGTGGGGGGAGGAGGTGTTGAATCTAATGTCAACTTCTTGTAGTGTTTCTTAAAAGCCATTCATCTGATTTTTTTACACAGTTTCTCTTGACATCTCTGGCTCAGCTATTAGGCTAGCCTGTCTGACAGATGAACTTCCACCTGTCTCTACCTCTCCAGAGCTGGGATTGCAACCACCTCCCATCAACCCAGCTTTCTATGTGAATGCTATGGATTAAACTCAGGTCCTCAAGTTTGTAAGGCATGCACTTTGCAGACTGAACTATCTCTTCAAATGGTTTGTTCTACATAGACTTAGAATAATCTTAAAACTAAATGATTTCTATGTACATTGTTATATAATTTTTATTCTCTGTGAACCATCTTTTCATATAATTTGTTTTCTTATGCAAAACGTTGTATACTCTTATACTAATACCCATTTGTGTAAGAACAGAAATTCTTGTTTCAGGCTGTCACTTTGGTAAGCATTTTTAGGTGTTGTGATGAAACATATGGTATATTAAGTGCTTATTTATTCTTCATGGAAGCAAAACTGTTTGCAGACCAGTCCTTTTGCTGGTTTGAAAACTTCCTCTTTTGCTCAGTATCTTACAGACACTCTGAAAATGCAGTGGTGGGAAAATATTAACTAATACAAACATATCCCAAGCATCAGAAAAATATTCATTTGGATGAACTTGTTTGACAACAGAGTGAGTGACTTTCTTAGTTCACCACCTTTTTCTTAACCTGGAAATCTTTGTTTTCTAACAATTTCTAAAAACTGTTAAATAAATTAAAAACAAACAAACAACAACAACAAAACAACCTCAACTCCTCTTAAAAACCCTGACTCAGGGATTGAAGACATAATTTGAGAGTTGTAAGTACTGGCCACACTTTCAGATGGCACAGGTTCCTTTCCCAACACACACTTAACTATTCACAGCTATCTCTATCTCCATTTCCAAATGATCTGATTCCTTATCCTTGCCTCTGTGGGCATCAGACGTGCACATGATACACAGTTATACATTCATTCAATATATATATATATGTATATGTATATATATAAATACAAATAACTTTTATGAAAGTCAACTCACAAGACTTGTATTTATATCTAGATAATTGTACATGCTCTTGGATTCAAACTTATCATTTTTTTAACATGAGAACTATATAAAAAAATGGAGTGTTATGGGTCACTGAAGAAAGGGACCACCAATACCCAATGACCCAACATCCACCACACATATTGTGCATATAGTCACATGAAAAATATTTGAAATGTTACCAGAAGTAAAAATAAAATTTAATAACAATTTTTCAAGTATAGTAATTTTGATTAGTAACATGGCTTATGTGCTTAGGTATAAAATGGGACTATTACAGATGCATATGACAAAATCATATGTCAGAAAAATAAACTTGCTTTATTTCTTCATTTCAAAATAATGATGGTTTAAAGTAGCAACTTATTCCTGTCTCAAAATATACTTTGGTACTTGGTTCCACAAATTTGCATTTGGTGTTTTCTGTGGTAGCCTCTGCTTGTTTCCTGGATGATCAATAAAGACTACATTTATTTGTGGGTATAAGGACAGATGTTTATAAATTGTTGTTTAGGATTATGTTGGCTAGTAGATCAGTAGTTACACATTTTCCTCCAAGAGTTATGATTTCACTAGCACTGAGTAGTTAGGTAGGTTTTCAGGACTAGGCGTGGTTTCCCTCTTGTTGAACAATACTAAGACAAATTAGAGATCTGTGGGTTGCCATATAGCACCTTGAGGGTCATCATGACATCCTGTTCATTGATATGGTTTATAGTCCTCATAACTGGGTGGGACTGTTGCTTGCCTCCATCCTTTGGAATCTTGCCTGGCTGCATTCATGGTACCATGAATGCTAGCCCTCAGGGAAGAGAGCATCCAAGTCAGTTCCATCTTAGGAGTTTATGGGGCCTCTATCTGAAGTGCATGGTATCTTGAGCAACGGTGATTTCTTTTCACCTCTGGGAGGAAATCTAGACGCCAGCAATAGGCTGTACATTTGTGAAATCTCTTGTACAGCCCTGGCCAGGAACTAAAAAGAGGGCTTCTGATGTCTGGTATTTAGGATTTTGTTAAGTGGTTTTTAATACTGAAGAGAGCACTGACAACCAAGATAAGCAAAGGTCATTCAGCTATATGTGTATATTTACACATGGAATTCTGTGCATTAAATAATTTTAAAAGGCAATAGTTAATAGTATGATTCCTTCTCACTTTTTTCAGATATCATTATTGTTATTTTATCCGACTCCCTCTTTCTTCTGTATTTACCATCATCGTACCTAAAAAGCCTCCTTTTCCTATTTCTCCTTTCAGATTATTTATATTCCTGTTATTTCCCTGTCTCCCTCCTGCCATCATCTTCAATATTTATCCTCTCCCCTCCCTAAAGAGGCCACCCTTTTTTCCATTTTTCTGATCAGGTTACATGCATCTTGCTATTCTCCCCTCTATAACAAACACTCCTGCACCTAAGACTCAGAGAACTTAATAGAAGAGAGGGCATATATATGGCTATATAATAGCCATAGGATTAAGGAACTTAATTATGACTACTAGAAACATCAGAAGCTACACTCATAAAGTCTAACAAATATGACTTTCTAAATGTGAGGTACACAGATGACAACAATGGACATACCAAAGTGAGCGGGGGGTGAGGAAAGCTCAGGAGCCTTCAACCCTGCAGAAATATTTATCAGCAACTATGAGAAGCTGAAAGCAGAAGTGCTCTTCCCCATAGATAATCATAAAAACTAGTTGCCTAGTGCTAAATATTTAGCCCAAAAGCATACATATAAGTAACACTATATGGAGTGAATAGGTTACATTTAGGAATATATATGTATGTATATACAAATAGACATATATA
The DNA here is from genome assembly GCF_011762505.2 of Arvicanthis niloticus. Classification (NCBI taxonomy): domain Eukaryota; kingdom Metazoa; phylum Chordata; class Mammalia; order Rodentia; family Muridae; genus Arvicanthis; species Arvicanthis niloticus. The sequence continues at coordinate 73,609,402 of NC_047659.1, forward strand.
TATATACACATACATATGCACATACATAGACATGGAGCATGCAATAACAATTAGTGAAGGGGTACATAAATTGGAAGATCAGCGAAGAGGGGAATGTGGGGAAATTTTTGTATATTATATAATAATCTCAAAAGGATTTTAAAAAAATTGTGTATTTCTGGATAGCATGACCAATTGAATGTCAATTGAATGCAAGCCTTTTTAGAGAGCCACTTAACACAGAAGGAAGATCATGAACAAAGACTGAGTTTTTTTCCAAGTATTGTCCAATGGCTTGTCAAATGGTTAACAATGTCTAATATTTGAAAATCTCAAGTTAAAAATCACTTCAGATACATTTACACCTAACCTAGTCAAATAATTTTATCTTTGAAATTTTCCAATTATGTTAGCAAAAATAAACATATTTTACAGCAAGAAACATTGCTAATTATATAAGAATTCATAGTTTTAAGCTGAATACATAAACTGATATTTTGTGCCTAATGTTATTTTTTTTTGTTGTTTCTTTAAATATCAAGTAGAAAAATGCCAGAAGGCATGGGTTAAAATGACTTTTAAAGATTATTCTTGATGGTGACACAACTCAACAGAATGTATTCGTAGGAACCTAATAACTCTATTATCATGCCATTAGACACAGGAAATTACATAGTCACAGTATTTAGACATCAATAGTGATCTTACCAATAATCTGGTGCAGTTTCTTCAAGTAATGAATATGAAAAATATATAGTGGCCGCATATACTTAAAGAAGCAGGCATGATTCTCCTAAGCTAATTAGTAGCAAAGTTTCATACTCTAAAACAGGGGTTGTCAACCTGTGGGTCACTACAACATTAGGAACTGTGTTAAAGAGTCACAGCATTAAAAAGGTTGACAAAAGCTGCTCTACAGACATATTTAAGCATGTAAAAGTGTTTCTAACATAATGTTAAACACAGAAAGCCTTATACCCAGTACTTTCTGAAATTTCAGTTTTCATCCTTCCTTCTTTCATATGTAACAAACACAAGATAATTTTGATTCTTCTAATATTATCTTCAATTTCTCCTCAGTGTAGTCTTGAAGCCTCCAGAAGCACAAATAGGTTTATATTATTCTGCACCTTCAAGATCTATTTTGTGAGAGTAATTCTAATGTTAAGTAAAAAAGATAAATGAGTAAAAAGTGTAGAGACATAGTATAATATCAACAAAATATATAACACAATACTTATGTATACAGATAAGAGTGATGAGATGATTGACTATCCTTTAATGATATTCTGTAATTTATAACCAGAAAATGCCAGTTACATTTTAAACAAAGGCATACAGGTAAAAAGATTTATCCATTGAGAAAATATAAAGTTCTGTACACCATTAGATAATGCATTGCCATTAATCCATTATATAATTTATTATAGATATTTATATTTATTTTAAGAAGTGAATTACAAAAAGAAATACTTTTTTAAAAAAAGCCTAGTTGAAAAATCAGCTTTGGAATCAATACTCTCACTTTTCCCAAGTTCCACCAGCATGAGCATAGCTTTGAACTACTCTGCAAAAGCTTGCTAGGGCTAGCATTCTTTCATTTTCAATCACAGCACTGTTTAAGAGACACAGCGTACACTTTCTAACCAAGATTTCCAGAACACACATAGAGAAGCCTCCAATCTACTTACAACTCCAAGCCACATACTCAGAAGGAAGCCATTAATTCAAGATTTGTACCTGAAATCTACTCTCCAATATGTTTATGGGATACTTTTAAAAATAACTCTGTTTGGAAGGTATAAATAATTAGCCCATACCTAAGAGGTATCTTTTTTTAACCTGTAAAGTAAGTGTAGTGAAGTAATCACTAAGAAGGTGATTTCTATGACTTATTACTGCAAGTCTTCTAATGGTTATTTTCCCATTGATTTTAATGTTCAAAATGATTAATTTTAATTTTGCATTTGCCCCAGGGTTTTCTTACAGAAGATCGATAATTTTAAATTAAGATCATCAATTGTAGTGAGGCCATTGCCCTATCACAGCTTCTATCTTGCCCTAGACACCACGGCTAAAAATGAGATTTGAACTAATGGCTTGATTTTCATACCTAGCACCTCAGGTCATCAAGTCATCTTATTAATTTCAGAAATCTATGCAAATAGCTCGAATGTACAGTATAAATTCATTCCTTGTTTTTCCCCCTTGGGGGAGAGGGTAATTGTTTGCTTGCTTTGGTTTGTTTTTTGTTTGTTTGTTTGTTTGTTTGTTTGTTTTTCCGTTTGTTCCTTGGTCTTAATTTTATGTTTGTAATTTCTTTTTCTGGTGTTGGTGTCTGAACCCAAGATCTTGAGCTTCTTAGGCAAGCACCCTACCCCTGAACTCAGACCTCAATATCTGCAAATTAGATACATACTTCTTTCCCATTTTTCTTCCTTGGCACGGACTTATAAGTTTCAAGACTGTCCATTTTTTTCTCAACAGCACATAACTTAGTTGTGTGTGTGCCTAAGGTTTTCAAATTTCAGCTATAAAATAAGAAGAATGAAAACTGCCATCAGATTTATGCCCAAAATAAATAATAAAAATCTGCTTACCAACAGCACCTCACTCTGTGATCTTAAGTATGATGTAGAAATGAGGCACAGCATTCCTCCCTCTGTCCTCTTGTTGAAAATATTGTTTTCTTTCAATCACACCAATGAAAATCACAAAGTTTCCATTGCTTTCAATTTTATTTTTATTCGCTGGACTTTAAAAGAAAATCCGTAGAAATTATACTAAAAGTATGCTTCTTTCCTACCCCAGCTATATCACATATAGACAACATCCCCACACGGAATGTGCTGTGTCATCCATCTCAAAGGTCTCTGAGTTTTCCTTTGACAGCCTTATTAAAGTGAACCTTCAATTCCATTTTTTTAAATTTAACATCATAACAGCAATCACAAATAAGCAAATATAGTAGCACAGGACTTAGTCTCCATACTCGAAAGCAGTTTCGCCCTCATCCTGTCTTGCAGAGAATATGCCCTAAATTTCTGCTTGAATATAGTCAGTTCTTAGCTCATAGGCTCTCAACAATTGCTGTTCCTTACAGAATGAGACTCTAAAGATGACTCTTTGCATTCACTAGACCAACCATCTCTTCCCTACACTTTACAAAATCTGCCTCAATTTACAGTGATGCCAAGCCACCCACATGAAAGAATAATTTGGTTTCTTACTTTGGACCTTCCAAGACAAGGCACCCAATCTAAACAACTACACAAATTACATTTTTCATAATTCTTTACTAATTTTTCATTTTTTCCAACTTTAGTTTTTTTGGTTACTCCAAAAGGATTCTAATTATTCAAGTACAATGTTATAGAGTTTAAGAAAAAGACAGGCATGGAGTCACTCTGTCATGTATAGGGGACTAAGCACTGAACTATTACTTGCTTTCTAAATTAGAGGTAAGTAGGGAAGATGCCAATGCCACAAACAAATAAATTTGGCCCTCAAACCCAGAAACCAGTGACCATACGAAACTTCCATGCCACACCAAAGCCATTTTGTGAGTGGTTTTATTAGACTAGGAAAGAGGGGGCTGAGAAATAACTTGGTGTCCAAAGAGCAGCTTATGAGATGCTTTTGACTCATGAGGTCACAATCTAATAAAGTCACTCATCGCCAGGCATTCACATAAGCACACATATTAAAAATAGCTTCATTTCTTTGCTTAATTTTCCTTTATCACCAATTTTCCAGACATGTTTCCTGAATGTTCCTGACCATCTCACAAAGCCATTGACCACAGTTAATAAATAGCCATAGACATATACATCTAGCTATTTAATTTTTCTAGAGAATGAATCAACCATGTGAAATGCTTGAATTTAGCCTTCTGAGATTTCTTCACTGCACCTTAAGGATGCCGCAGAAAAAGATTATAGATGCATGGCACCTTTTAATGTACTGTCTATATCATGTAGAACCACGAATAAACCAGGACTAAATTTTGTCTTCATCATTCAATTGGTGAGAGAAAATTTTCTTCTGACATTGAAAGTAAAAGCTCGAAAGACAAAGTGAAAGAATAAGGACCATGGCATTTGACCTACTTTTCATATAACATATACTTCCATGCTACTGACTGAATTGTATTTTACTTATAGAACTTCCAGTTGTTAAAGAAGAGCTGTTGTATGCACCAGATGTTGTAGCTTGATGAGGCAGGCACCCCAATGCATAATGAGCATCTAGAGTCACATACTACCTTAATAGGTAAGCAGGTGTTATAAGATAAATTCATTGCAACAGTTGAGTCTTTCTAGGCCTTCACATACCTTCCTCTCTAGGACACTAAGAGAGTTAATCTTACATTTTCTCTCTCAACCTTTCTGCAAAGAGAAGGGAATGAAAACTACTAGCATCAACTCACTATTTATAAATTCAGTTTAATTATTATATCTATGTATGGCAGGGAATAAGACCACCTCCAAAGCATTCTCTATGTGGGTACCATATTAGACACCATGACCAAAACATAATCAAAATAGTGTGACGCAATTCCTACAGTGCAGGCTACTTTATATTGTTGCTGGTAAAGAAAAAGATGAGCAGTCAGTTTAATCTAATTTTGTTTATACTGTTGGTATGCTGAATAGAAATATAACCTGTATCATGAAAATTGAAATAACTTTTTCACTTTCCATGTTTATAGACTTTAATTCCTTGACTCATGGGTAGGCAGTGTCTGTTTGAAGAAGGACTCATATGAAATGTCTTTGAAGTAAAAATGACCCATATTCATTTCTATTTCTGTATTCATTCTGTTTCATTAATAGGATTATTCATCTTAAAAATCACTGCAGGGATTCATTGAAACTAATATACCAGAAATCCATGATAATTCATTAAAATGCCTCTGAATTGTTGTATGACATTAGGAAACAAGGAGAAGTAATGGTTGATTCACCTTAACTTTGCCAAGAATTCATTATGAACTAGAGGGGCAAGGTAAAAAGTTGAAGATGAATTTAAAGGGTTGATGATGCTCTTACTACTTAAGCTTGATAAGGAAGGAGAAAAAACTATATCTGCTGGACAGTTCATGCAACCCCTCACAGGCTAATGCCACAAAGCACACTTGGATAAAGCTGAAGAACATACTCTTTTATATAAGACAAGTTTCTCCTCAACTTCAGGACACCACCTTCTACTGCCAATCTCCCCTGCTTTTCTTCCCTGTTATATACAAGTCTCTCTTAAAACCATCAGCAACTCTAACCTCATTCTCAACTAATGGTCTTGCTTTCTATTTGTAAAAGAAACAACTAGAATATTTGCCCCATATTACCACTGCTGTATACTCACCATATTTTTTGGATGCCCCTATTCATCTACCCTCCTTTCCCAACCAATGTGCCTACATAATATTCAAAGAAATTTTTCTTGCATTTATTTATTGAATAGCTGGCTGGTAGATGGACTGACTGATAGTGTATATGTGAATGGGTGTGCCTGTTTTTACAATGCACATGTGGTGGTCAGGAACCAACTTGCATGAGTTGGTTCTCTTCCTCCACCACTGGGTATTAGACACTGAACTCCAATCATAAGATTTAATGGCAAATACATTTAAGTCACTAAACCATTCCACTAGCCCCTTCCTCTTATTATCAAACCCTACATTGCTATTTCTCCTCAAGCTCCACTCTCCTCATTCACAGGCAGGTCTCCAGCTGTTCATCAACACATATTCCCTGCTAGGTAGTAACCACAATCTAAAAAAAAAAAAAAAAAAAACCATGACATCGCTTCTGTTTTAAGTTTCTCTCTACCTCTCAGGTCTCTACAATGTTTATCAGCAATTGTTTTAGAAAGGGAAACTGAAGGAAATCTCAAAATTACTCTTCCAATCATCTTCTCCTTTCCTCATAATCCTATTATTTTAGAATCTTCACCCCATGTATCATAGCACCCAAATTGTTCAAGCCCATGTCCCCAAGTGGCCCTCATCTTGATGGGCATTACATGACATCATTACTTCCTTTCTCTTCATGTGCACTGTATACTGACTTCTATTCTTCTTCATTTTCTTCATACACTGTTTTCTCATTCTCAGTCTCATGTTCTTATTTTCATTCTTGCGTCAGCTTATTTGTTTTGGAATGTCAAAGCGCTTAGTATTTGGTCACTTCACCTTCTGTATAATACCTTTCTGGGTGACCCCTGGCTTAAAGTTCTTTGAGTCACCTTAACGTGTCAATGTATTTTCATTGGGTGAATCAGAAGTCTCTTGAGTCTGGTTTTAAAATAGCTTTACAGTCTGCCTCCTACTCTTTCCCTTGTAACTATCATTGCCTGAGCCATCATTATCTCTTTCCTGGGTCGCTGTCAGAAACTCCTAGCTTGACACCCTTCCTTTCCTTCTGTCCCTAGAGGTGTATTCTCCTAAGTAGCCCAGGGGATCCTATTAGAGCAGAAGTCAGGTAAGGCTTTTTCTTTACTTAAAACTTCTCTATGACTCATGGCTTCACACTGAGGGGGAAAAATTGATGCAATGACCTCAAACACTAGCTATGAGTTTAAAGCTCTACATTCATCATTACTAACTTGCCATTTTGTCACATACCTTCTTAGCTTTTCTCAACCACATTTCATGTGCTTATACTGGCAGATATTTGAGTTGACTTTTCTCTGAACCCTGGTAACAACACTCCAGGTATTTATCTGCATTGGTCTGTTTCTCAGCATCTTCAAATCTTAGTTCATATTTATCTTTCTCATTGGGACCTGTTCTGATCTCTTTACTTAAATCACAATTTAACTACTCATTGTTTCCAAGCCCTCTGTGTTTCTGACCTCCCTTGCTTTTCATTACACTTCTGTTCCCATAGCAGGAACTCCATTTTTTCTTGTATATCACTTCATGTTTTATTTATATTCTGTCTTCCACACTGGATTTTAAAGTCTTTGAGGGCAGAAATCTTAATCTGTTTTGCTCACTGTCAAATATTTCATACCAGAAAAAGACTGGGCATGCTAATCCCTAAATATATACTTCACAGTTTTAAAATGAGATAAGAAACAGCATTCTTGGTTTCTTCTCATTCAGCAAACCATTCCCCTCTTTAAAAAACAAAAAGTTTAATTTGCATATGTTCCACTGATATGTTTTATTTAGTTAGATTACATAACTACCTGACTTTTCTTCCACACTGTAAGCTCCAGAGAGCAAAACGTACATCCCATCTCTCTGTACCTCAGCCAAGAGCTTGATACTGATGTGCACTAAGCTAATAATTTCCAAACCACTTTTTAAGGACAGCCTTCCATTTTATTATTGCACATTAATTGTTCAGAGTAAGAGAATTCACTATGACACTTCTTTGCATGGTAAATAATGTACTTTAGTCATATGATATGTTATGCTTTTCTTCTTTTTCCTTTTTTTTGAGATAATGGTGCTTTATTATCTTGATTGTGGTGATGATAACACACATGGGTACACAAGTTCCAACTCATCACATTGTATACATTAATTATTTTCTTCTCCTCTTTTAATTTAATTATTTTCTATATTTAGAGTTCAAATGTTGCCCCACTTTCTGGTATCCCCTCCATGAGCCCCCCCACCCCATGCTCTCTCCCGTTCACTTCTAAGAGTGCTCCTCCCCCCCCCAACAACCTACTGCCACCTCATCCCTCTAGCATCTCCTTTCTCTGGGGAATCAAGCCCCCACAGGACCAAGCACATCCCCTCCCACTTAGGCTAGACATGGCAGTCCTCTGCTACATATATAGCAGGGGCCACAGACCAGTCCATGTATGCTTTTTGGTTGGTGGCTTAGTCCCTGGGAGGTCTGAGGGGTCCAGTTAGTTGATAATATTATTCTTCCTATACTGTTGCAATCCCCTTCAGCTCCTTCGGTCATTCCCCTAACTTTTCCATAGGGCTCCCTAGGCTCAGTCCAATGATGACTGTAAGTATCTGTATTTCTCTCAGTCAGGTGCTGGTAGAGCCTCTCAGAGGACAACCATGCCAGAACATCTTGGCATCAGCAACAGTGTCAGGATTTGGTGTCTGTGCATGGGATGGATCACAAGTTGGGGCAGTCTATAAATGGCCTTTCCTTCAGTCTCTGCTCCATTTCTTGTTTCTGTATTTTGGTCAGACAGGAACAATTCTGGGTCAACAATTTTGAGATGGATGGGTAGCCCCGTCTCTCAACTGTGACCCATGAAATGTCTGACAGTGTGGAGATAGAGCCTGAAGAGACCACCTTCTGTTATGCTTTCTTATCTCTGTATTGCTTCTAACCTTTCTACACCCTTAGCTCCTTCTCTGTGAGGCCTGATTCATTTGGCCACACCATATTTTTAAAGAAGAGATGTTTAGTCAAACTCATGTTTGTACCAACTTCTATATCTTTCCTTTGGTCTAATAGTAAGCATCAATGTGGACATTTAACATTATTTTAAATTTGTATTACTTTCTTATTTATTGTGTGTCTGAGCATGCATATCAGAAGACAATCTGCAAGAATTGGTTCTTCCCATCCACAACATGCAGCCCAAGGATCAAACACAGGAGCAGTATCTCAACCTGCTAAGACATCATGCCAGCTTCATCCTAACATTATGTTTAATAGTTGTGTTCTTGTGAAACATAATGCTTGTTCATTATACTACAATTGAATGTTTTCTTTGCATTTTTTGGAAAAAGTGTTTTTAAAGGGCTGCAGTCAAGTCATTCTGTATGGACAAGAAATTTTCTTGACTCTGATGCACTAACCTAGAGAGTTGCCAATTTTTCCAGTTAATTTAATAGATGGCACAATCCCCAGTCTCACAGCATGAGAATATGGATTCAATTTGATATCAAATGAACCAAAGAAGAAGGTGCCCCCTTCTCTCGAATGAATGGAAATTCTAGTTTAAAGCTATGGAAGCTATTTTTTTAATGTTCATGTTTCTTTTAGTAAATTTCCATCAGCCATCCAAAAAGACCTCAAATATTTACAAGGGCAGCGATTGCTTTACATGTTAGGAAAATATATTTCTTCCTTGGGCCATTTATTTTCCTCTGCGAGGACTTTCTATGCCAGGAGGAATATGACTTGTAACCTTTACTTCTTGACACATGGGTCAGATGTGTAAGAGATTCAGACTCCTGGGGTAGCTATGAACTGAAGTTCTTGCTGAATACTGCTGACACACATCAGTGCCTGAGGCTGCTGCATCCACGGGCTTGGGCCAAGATTGAGCTCATGGCATTTCTATTTTCTTCTTTCTCATCTTAAGTTCTATCTGACCGATTTTGCAGCAGGAAGTTCAAATTGAAGTAAAGATTTGGAATTGAATTGTGTTCCATTTATTTCCAAGGAAACATGCAAAATTTGAGTATATAATTTCACTTCAATCTGCTTAAAATCATTCTTGAAATTAGCTAATACAATGAAAAATTTAATGATGGAATCAAAACATATATACTGCATTATCTACCAAACTACAAGGCTGTTTTCACACATTAAACATTGGGAAAGTTATTTATTTCCTACAAATAGCCAGTGTATGATCTTTTATCCTTATCTCAAAGTGACTGTAAGAGCTAATTGTTTTACTTATGCCTAGAATTTCAGGAAAGTGAACCAGAGTTTAAGACATTTAGACATAATATCCAAAATAGCACAAAGCACAGGATGTTACGCAATGAAAAGTTGGCTCTAATTCTAACTGACTTATAATCATTTCTTTTTTATGTATAGCAGTATAGTAATAGTAGCTAAAACTTATTTCATACTATATGCTATACACTGCATGTAATTTATAATAAGTCCTAATGAACTGGTGACTTAAATATTATTTTACCTACTTTACTCATCAAAAACTTAAGACAAAGAATGCAACCTATCTAAACCACAGAATAAAAATGGTCTGAAATTATGGCCCTCTTACCAAAACGCTTTAGTTTCATTTACCTTTTTGGTTCTACCATTTTTTAGTTATACAAAATGAATTTTACTTGTACTTTTAATTTCTGTCAATTAGCTTTACGTTTTAAAATCTCCATTTTAAAATGTCATACAAATGCTGTACTTTGGTATGTTGAAATTATACCAAAACTTGGTATGAAAACTTGGTTGGTAAAACTTGAAATCAGTGTATCTGCCCTTCTCTTGCTTCCATAGTTTCTGATGAAAAGTCCAATACTGTTCTTATCTTTGTAGATATTTTTCTCAAGTCCTTACAAACCATGTCTCGTTTCCTTTGTCTTGGTGCCCTGTTCTCAGTTCAGTCATATTAGGCAAGTTTTTCACTGTAATCTGCTGTGGTAGCAGAGCCTAGAGAAAACATGTTCTTTATTCTATAATTTCAAGAAGAACCAACAATCTTTTTGTAGGTTGATACCTTCAATATAGGTCTCATAAATCATTCTTACTGGTATAATTTTCTTTTACCACTGTGTGATAAGACAAGGAAACTAAAGGGGATTGGAGGGGAATCAGTGTTCATGAACAAGGTACAATTTTCTTCTGGCAAAGATTTTATGGCAAGTAAGTCTTTGTTGTGGAAAACAGCATTAGTTTACTAATTTATGCCTTTCTGCTGCCCATTTCCTACCAAAATATGGAAGAGAAAATTCTCAAATGCTTCTGATGGTAGCTCCTCAAGGCAGAATTCCTGAAAGTGTGTTCTTACTGATGCTGTGGCACTATACATTTTTTTCCTTCGTGACAGTACATGCTTTACCTCAGCAACTCATCAGAATTTTCATTTATACATTCTCACCAGCTTGTGCCCCTGATAAGCAGATGTCAGGTGCAGCTTCGGCTTCATTTGTTCCTTAGGTAGTGTGACCTAAAAACACTGTTCTCTAATGAGTTGAAAATTTTATAAGTTTTCAGTTTGTCCATATTTTTTTCTGAAGAAAGATGAGAAAAATTGCTTCCAGGTGCCTTAAATGTCAGAACTGAGATGAAAAATTTTCATACCCTGATTTTGTAAAAGTATATTTTAAAATATCTGCTCCAATGGATTCTGTACAAATGGGCTAATGATTAATAAAATGTTGAATTACATTTTTGCTATAGTCAGCTTTTTTGAGCTTTAGACAATTTTCAGTATGTATTACAAGGGGTCAATAAGATGGCTTATTGGGTAATAACACTTACTGCCAAGCCAAAAATCCTCACTTCAATCCCCCAAACACTCACAATAAAAGGAGAAAAGCCACTTCTGCAAGACATCTTCTGACCTCCATATATGTCTTTGTAGAATTTGCATGACCCTCTTGAGACACAATAAGTAAGTAAATTAAATTTGAATATTAAAGTAATATATTACAAATAAATTAGTTCTCCAAAAAGGGTGTCCTTTACCTCACCAGATATCTTGCAGCCATTGGTAAAGGCAAAGTTTCTTTGACTTTATAAAATAATATGACTATACTACTACTTGTGTTAAATGACAATCATCTTATAGATCTTTGTGCTTTTTCTGATAGATGAGTTCATGTATTGAATTGGAAACTATAGTACTAATTCATCTGAAGTGAACCTCAATGAGCTATGGTCCACCTAAATCTTCCTACCAACAATCCATCTAGGGATGTTAATTAATTACTCTTCATTACTGAAAAGCAGGCAATTATTGTTAAAAACTGGATGATCTGGAAATGTCTTAATTTTATATATACATAATTTACATCCTATAACACGTTATAACAGATATGGTATTGTATGGCACTAATACCTGAGGGCAGAAGGATTAGAAGCACAAGTTCATCTCTGGCTGTAGGACAAGATAAATGTCAGCTTGTAGTTAATTAAGTAGTTTATCTGACACAATATTTAGTATGGAGGTTGATGATATAGGAGACTTGGGACACTTTTTAAATTTAATTTCTTTTTACATATTCACTTTACATCCTACTTGCTGCCTTCTCCCTGTCACCTGAATGATTTTATTTATTTTAGGTATAAGTACACTGAAACTCTCTTCAGACACACCAGAAGAGGGCATCATATTCCATTACAGATGGTTGTAAGCCACCATGTGGTTGCTGGAAATTGAACTCAGGACCTCTGGAAGAGCAGTCAGTGAGCCATTTCTCCAACCCCAACTTGAGAAATATTAAGAAAGATTTAGCACTAGGATTATGAAAGGATTTGACTTCATAATTTATGAAAAACAAATGTTTCATCCTTTACTGTGTGTCTCATTTAAGAAACTTGTATTGAAATGAAGATCAACTCTCAGCAGAGACCCAGTAAAATTTTTGCACATTTATTGGATAAAGCATGGGCATCCCTGATTGTTCCACAGTGTCATAAGCTCCTCCCCTACTTCCTCTTTCATCTTTGGTTCGTCTTTTCCAAAACCAAAACAAATTCATAAATATTTTACAAAAAATATTTACAAAAAAAATTTGGTTCACTGTGCATACTCAATTAAGTATTATGCTACTACATTACCTTTATGGTCTGTGTCCAACTCTAGGTAATGACAAATAAATCATTGTCTTGTCACCACGACTGATGATGTGAATGACAACATAACACAGAGAAAATAGGAATGCTGCAAATACCTTGGAAAGCACAGCTTTCTGATTTTCCCCTACACTCAAGCTGAGAAAACTCCTTCTAAAATTAAAATTTAATAAAAAAAAATTGTTGTCAACACTTCTCTTCTAACCAAAAGAAGTTAGAGCCAGGTGGGCCTGGCTTAAAGACTAAACCCTCACTCAATATGTATTTACTAGCAATGGCCTTAACAAAGATTACTGAAGAAATGACCTTGTAGAGTCTATTTTCACTTACTTTACACACACACACACACACACACACACACACACACACACACAAACAAACAAAAAATATTTGTAGAAAGCAAAAAGCCACAGGTGAGGATGGCTTCTCTTATTTTTATAATGACTGGAGAATAGAGTTTCTATTATGAAAGAGAAAGGAATTTAAACATTAGTACCATAGGTTTATGTCAATACATCAATTAGTTCTGTTCTTTTCAAATGATCCATAATGGTTATTATTTTAATATAATTGAGTATGAATGGAATATTGTTTCAATATTGGATGTAGTGCTAAATTATTATGAATTTCAATTTCTAGTTTCTAGTATTAAAGGCAGAATTTCTCTTAGTTTTTTGTATTTGATTTAGGTTTGCTAATTAGCCAGTGTTATTCCTGTAGCCTGGCCTATAAATATTACTAAAAGCACACAACAATGCACCTATCCTAACAGGCAGTGAAATGAGTAAGCCTAACAATAAAGAAGAAAATTTATCTGAGTTAGAACTTGTGTAATCAAATAAATATTGGGAGCCTAAGGTAGATTAGTCTAAAATACTACTAAAATATAAAGAACATGATGAATACATAGTCTCAATCTAAAGCAAAACAAAGATTTATTAGTCACCATCCATCCCTGCTGTTCCTCTGTTCCTATTAACATTACACCATTTGCTATCTTGTAAAATCTGATAAGACGCAATCATTCCTCATACGTCTTTCAGCCTCTCCTGTAGGCTTAACTGGGGCCTTACCATAGTTCTTCTACCTTCCTAAGCTTTCAGTTATAATAGTTCTGTATTATTCTTATTTCACTACTTCTTCATTAATTGTTGTAATACTTTAGAATTTTAGAACATTTACACTAAAATGGTGTTTAAGATCTTTCTGTATGCATTTGGTGTCTTGGGAACATAGAAGCTATCAAAATTGACTATTTCTAATTCATATGACTTTGCATTTAATGGTCTTTTCACTACAGTGTAATATATAGCACTCAAGATAAACATGGATTATTTGCAGTTCCTCTTTCTTCTCTGGGTTACACTAAGAGGATATTACTTTTCTAACCTTTTCCATCCCTCCCACTTCCATAACTTTCTCACACTGTTCTATGAGATTGTAATTGTAGTGTCTTAGGTCCACTTTCTCATTTTCAACTGAACAGAAACAACTCTGCCTTAAAGTTTCC